>NW_026526688.1:124884843-125484843 GCF_024362965.1 Panthera pardus | reverse complement strand
AAACTACAAATGTTAAGTGATATATTAGAGAACTCCCGCCTACCACATCTTAGTTATTTTAAATGGAATCTAAATTTGGGGTCCAAATTAAGAGAATATATATAAGTTCCACACAGCATAATTTAGAACAGGAAGTTTCCCTGGTAACCACATATAAGTTGGCAAGCAGCAAAAGAAACTATAGCCTTAGGTTCCTTGTTAAAAAAAAAAAAAAAAAAAAAAAAAGGAAGTATACTTTATGACCCTGAATTCGTTATTGGTTAACTCCTTCCTCCTGGGCTGTGGTATAATTTTAGGTTTGTCTTTTTCATTTAAGTCAACTGCTTACAAGTAGGTTGAAGACAATTTCAGTAAATCCCATCCCATTTTCTTCAAAACTTTTCGGATGTTTTATATTAGGACTAACCGTGGTGATAACCTTTCTTTTTCCTTTGGTTAATACACTGGTCCAATCAATAAAGCAATCTTTAGCCTCCTTCAGTCAAACTACACTGAGCCCAATTGACTTTTCTACTCTCTATTCTAGAAATGCTCTGGAAATAACCATTAAGTCAATGGCAGGAATACTGATGCTAAATTTACTTCTTAAATGTATTTCTGTAAACATAAATAGAGAAGTCTGAAAACAATGTTGTGTTGAATGCAATATACTACCACTATTATTCATAACATTATTATTTATAATAACAATTAAACAGGAAAAATATTCTAAAGAGAATTTTGCATTAGTTTACTTGATATAAATATAAGAAAAGAAACAGACAGATGGATTACATTTTATATGCTCCCTAACGACACTAATCTAGGTCTTCCTACCATATTTTAGCAGATTTTTAAAGAAATTTTTCTTAAGATCAAACAGTGCACTACATTCATAGCGTCTGAAGGTTAGTTCTTTGTTAAGAGGCACTCCTAACATGCTTTTAAGTACTTTAATGTCAGTTCTTTGGTATCTGTGATTCATAGCAACCAATACTCTAATTATTATATATGATTTAGGGAGAAAAATGCATGTACAGGCAAATTCTACCATTTACAACAGGAACTCATAACACAAATTAATGGTAGCACATGCCCCTTAGTGGTTAATATAACATTTACAAAAGCTTTTTGTTAACTGTAGCAATACTCTGAAACTCCGGGGCCATCTGGAAATAATTCTATTCACAGTCTCAGGAGAAGGCAAGAGTTGTTAGCACAGAATATTTCAAATATTTAGATAACTTTAGATAACGATAACGTTAGAGAAAGTAGTAGCTCGTTGTCACATGGGTATGCCTGCTCTCCAGCTTTCCAAGGTATCCTCTGAAAGGGAAGGATCAGTTAGAGCAATGAGAATTTGACCAAACCATGCTGGTTGGCAGATGCTTATTTCTTCTCTGCAATGTTAAAAACTGACTTATGCACAAAGGGGATAAAGGTATAACAATGTAATAGAAAGGAAAGAAGTCAGGGAAAAAAGGAAGGGCGGGAGGGAGAGGAGAAATAATAAGACATAGACTTTTCAAGACCTAAGAAGTTATAATCGAGTGATATAATACAGATGCCTGTTAAGAAAGCATAGTCACTGGATTTCCGGTGACAGGACATTTCAAGTAGAAGAATCCAAAGCTCTAAGGTGGACAGTGCACTGGCATTCTGAAGGGACAGAATGAATGCAAGCAGAGCTCCATAGGAGATGGTGACGTACACGGTCAGAAAATGAGAAGTGCAGGGGCGTCTGGGCGGCTCAGTTGGTTGGGCAACTGACTTCGGCCCAGGTTGTGATCTCCAGCTTTGTGGGTTCACGCCCCACATCTGGCTCTGTGCTGACAGCTTGGAGCCTGCTTCAGATTCTGTGTCTCCCTCTCTCTCTGCCCCTCCCCTGCTCATACTCTCTCTGTCTCCCAAAAATAAATAAATATTAAAAAAAAAAAAAAAAAGAAAGGAAAATGAGAAGTGGGGATAAGATGCACAGGGTGAAGAAAGGAGGAGGAAAATACGATTTCACATCAGTCAAAGAAATATTTTGAGAAGATAAAAAGGGTTCCTTGCTCCAATTCATATAGAGCAAGTTACTGATAATCCTTACAGAAGTAACTAAAAGGAAAAAGGCATTAAAAACATGACAATGCCAAATATTTTGAACTTTTCAAGACATTCCTGACAATAAACTTCCTAAAGTTCATACCAAAATAAGCATTCGACCACATTTTATTGCTTATCTGACTTGCTGATCCCACTGTGAACTTTTAATTAATTTATAAAAGGAGCCCCTACATTAATTTATTCTAATCATTATAAAATAATTAACATTTTGACTATGACTCAGATTCTGCATGTCTGTATCTATGAAATAAAACGTAACTAACACTTATATTGGATTCATCATCTGTGTTTTAGTGAGTGACCTTACTGCTTCAATAAAACCTTACTGAAATGTCAGCATAACCACAAATATAAACGGAAAAGAAAATTACCATTCAGTAGTTATCTCTCCATAATCGTAATACTGAAAGAAAAAATTTCGTTTCTGAAAATATTTAACCTTTTGTCATATTGATTAAGAGAATATCTAAGAAATAATTCATTAAGTCTCTGAAGTTTTTAATTTGTTCTAAAGGGTAAATAACAAAACACTTTACAAGGTAAAATTTTCTGCAAATACAAAGTGCTTTAAATTGAACACCTACTGACTTAGTATATACTCAGGCATGTCTCATTTCACTGTAGTAGATCAGGCTTGTAATTTTTATATGTTTTCTGTTTTTCTCACTAGATGAAAGGGTCTTCATGGCAGGGACTAGGTTTACTTTAATTCTCCAATGCTTAGCTCATGAAATAAAGTTGAAACCTAAGTAGAAACCCTGGTAAATGAACAAATGAAATGGCAGGTAGTAGCACAAAAGTGAGATAAAAGGAATACACAAATTCCCTCCTTTCTAAGTTTCTAATATTGGCAAATAAAACATTTTCAAGGACTGGTCCAAAAGTGTATGTATAGTATGTATGTATATGTGTATGTACATATGTATGTGGGGGGGGGTGTAGGTGGGGGGGGTGTAGGTGAGTGTATTAGTCATGTGTATGAAACATGGAAGGAAATGTAAACATGTTCATTATTTAACTGGAGACTGACAGAATAATCACAGGCACAAATGGCGATCTCTTCAGCCAGTACTGCATTGCCACTTCAAAGACAGAAAAGGGACAGGGTTCTGTAGAAGTGATTATATGCACTGACTAATAAAGAATGCAGGATTTAGGATAAGAAACTGAGTTAGGCAAAGCGGCCAATTATTTGTTATTTTAATGAACATTTTAAAGATCTACATATAGAAAGCTGCCTACCTGTAAATGGACAAGTCAGCAAAATAGTCGTTCTATTTCTGGGACAATTCATTCTGTTTACTGTAAAGCTATGATAGAGAAGACCACTGGCCAGGTACAAAGAATGTATACACAAACGCTGATTCATTCACTCATTGTGAACCCCTTTACCAAACTGTAGGGTTAGAAATGATAATCATTACTACATAAGATAGATCCCAAGATCAAATGAGGTTTTTTTTTATTTGAAAGCTCCATAAATCATAAATATTGAAACTTGTTAATGTTGTGTTCCAAATAAGATGATTTTATTTCTGCATTTTGTTTTCTTCCGTTTTTTTTACTAAAACATTCCTGAGACATTTACTGCTTTGTTCTACTCTCAAACAGAAATTGCCATTTGAATATCAATATGTGTTCAAACACTAAAATGGGATTGTCACTGGCACTGATTAGCAAACATCAAGATTAGCCAGAAAATTTTGGCTTATCTCAAAATGTACCTTTAAGATGAAGAAAATATACCAAAACCCTTAAAATTAGTATATTAATGTTCTAGTTACTATTTAGTGTGCAAAATTTTATAGGATTCTGTGGTTGTGTCTGTGTGTGTGAGGGGGAGTGTGTAATTGTGAGGAAGAGAAAGGATATGGATGACAGAAATAAATAATGTAACATGGGATAGATTTCCCATTTCAACAGACTGTTGAAATAAGAATGCATAGGGTTTTTTGGATGAATTATACTTTAATTTTATGCTTAGCCACACTATTTTAATAAAGTACTCTTTTCTTGCACTATCTGAATAGCCAAGATGATGATAGTTCAAGACTCTATGTTGGTTTCTATCATGTTTCTCCCATTTATTGCAATTAAAAAAAAAATCAAACTAACACTTTACACCACTTTGTTGTATAATTTAAAAAGCTGTTTCTACTTCCTGTTACGTTTAATGTGTAATCAATTTAGCAGAAACCATCCATGGTTACTGAGCTATCCTCTTCCAGCATTACAAACCTGAACTATCTGCCCTTTATTTTTATGATAATCTCTCTCAGGATATATATCAGATAGCTTAAAGGTTTTGCCTTTATGTCTCCTTGCACATTAAACACTTTTAACCCTGTTAAGATTAAACAATGTATTTTATTCCATGTAGACAAAAATCTAAAATTTGATCATTTATCTCTGTTTCACACACACACAAAATTTCAACTTCACCTTTAATGGAGATTAGGCTACTAGTGGAGTGGCTTGTGGTGAAGGCTACTATTGTTCTAACATAAATTCATTACCTGATGAGATAAACAGAGTAAATTCTTACAAATGCAATGTTCAGCTTAATAGGATGGACTTTTCAACTAATTGAGGTGAGATTTTTAGGTTTAACTCCTCATCTATGTATTAAAGCAGTTGTCTAAGGTCCCCTATTGGATAACATTTGGCTAGTGAGGCACACTTATTGGTAGTGTGCATTTCTTTTAAATTACATTGCTTTTAAATTAATAAACAACCCCGATTTTTAATCAGTTCAGACAACTCATGTCAATTAGAGAATAGCTCAAAAATCATTATTAAACTTTTATTTTATGTTTGGATATATGTCATAGAGAAATTATAGTGCATTTGACATATTGAGGGACAGCTCTAAATTAACCAACATGATTACAAAGTAATACAAGCTTAATCCCAAATCAGAATAAAGATAATAATTACAATATAAATTCAAGTAAATGTGAAACGATCATAGGCTGGAGTTGTTAGGGGTGAGATGTGTCCAGAACTAAAAGCTCAGACTATAACAGAGTTAAAAAGAAGGTGGAAGGAGTTCCACACCAAGAGTAAGGATATATCTTCAAAGGAGGAAATCACAAAACCTCTTTGGAAAACTGTGAATACACCAATCCAATTGTAATGCAATATTCATGGCTGGAAACATGGTAGAAAATATGTTAGAAACAGACTGAATTTCAAACTAAGGTGTTACCATGTACACTATTTTTAAAGAGGGTTTTCTCAAATCTTTATCCAGCAATGCATTTTTTTTAGTCAGTAAGTGGAAACAATAGATAGTGAACTTTATTAAACCTTAACAATTTTTTTTAATCTGGGGGAAAATCAATAGTAGTACAAGGTGAAAAATAAATACATTGCCTGTTTTTCAATAAATCTTTCTTTTAAATTTTTAAATTGTGCTTAGCTATTCATTTGTAACTATGTGCTATTGGACAAAAGTTGTCTAGTTTTTTTAGGCAACCAGTAACTGGGTCAAGAATTTTTAAAATGTTGACGTAAGTTTGCTCCACATTCCTGCTTATTTCAGAGAGCTTTGTAAATTATCAATTTGTTAACCCAAAGTTAAGATGGCTGGCTAATCAACACTATTCCAACCCAAAGGCCAATCCTAGTATTAATAAACAATCTCAAGGGAAATAATAGATAGTAAATCTCCATTACTATTCCCAGTTAATATTTTATTTCAATTACAATGTCATTTCTTTAGGTTTTAAAAATTGAATCTACCAAAAATGTCAAATATGTAGCACATTTTATAATTAAATTTTTTTTTTTAACATTTATTTATTTTTGAGACGGGGAGAGACAGAGCATGAGCAGGGGAGGGTCAGAGAGAGAGGGAGACACAGAATCCAAAACAGGCTCCAGGCTCTGAGCTGTCAGCCCAGAGCCCAATGCAGGGCTCAAACTCACAGACCGCGAGATCATGACCTGAGCCAAAGTTGGACGCCCAACCGACAGAGCCACCCAAGCACCCCAGCACATTTTATAATTAAATAAAAACTAGGATATGAAAATTCAATACAGAGATATAAAACTGTAGGAGTCAGTTATTTCAACTCACTCTGCAGTTCTTAAAAATGTTCCCCAGATTAAAAAGGGCAAGAAAGAAAAATCAGTTATATGATCGGTGAGTAACAACAACAACAAAAAGATTGGCTGACTATATCGTTAAATCATTGGCTTAAGGAGTGGTGCTATTTGATGAATGTACAAGCACAAATCAAATGATTTGAAACCATTTACATTTTAAAAACAGCAAAACATTTATAATTTAATGACAATGTCAAGGGGAGTCTGTATGTTAAGATATTCAACCAGTATAAGAAGAATCGCATCTCGTGACTGATTCAAAGATTTCAGAAACTGTAAAAACATTACTTACCGATGAGGTTTTTCAGCTGTTAAAAATTAAACCAAAGAAATCCCATAATTTGCTTAGGGCCTTAGAGATTTTTTTTTTTCAGATCTCATTGCCACCCTCCCTTAAGTATAGCTAACAGAATTCAATGCTTTTATCAAAGAAAGTATATGGAATGCCCCTCAAAGGGTATGTCTGTTTAGAACACCTTCCTACATTTAATGAAATTTCTCAAAACTGGAGATGTAAAATTTAGATACACAAAAGCAAATTCGGTGGAGGAAGGAGGGTGTCTTCTGTTTCTAAGAGGTAATGTTAAGTTAAAACTTACTAAACTAAATTTTAGCTAAAATTAAAACTTACTTATTTTAAAATCCAATTTAAAATGAAGATGTTCATATAATGTATTTATACGCTCAAAATGTAGAACTGATACAATTTTTTAAAGTCAGAACCTATTATGAATGTCTTCATTAATTTTAGCACCTGGAAGTAATTTCATTATTATCTTTCTTAAATTTGATTGGAAAAATTAATTGGGGAAAACTTGACTTCATTATAAATTTGAATATTTAATATTTATATAGAGATATTTGGAAATTGGATTTATACAAGGTGTTTGTCCAAATGTAATGAAAGTGACTCAGTAATATATACTTGTGCACATCACTTATGTAGGCATTTCTAATTATTTTTAATGGAAGTCATCTAGTCATTAAGCTGGAAACAGTTTTTCTATTTTCCCCCAATGTGTCATATCCATTTTCATTTTCCTTGTTTCAGAAAAGCTACTGCTCTCAATTCTTCTTTTTCTGCATAAAACCTTATTCTCTCAGCCTAACTGAAAAGAAGACAGTAACACATTTCCCACTCCCCTCTCTAAGGGATGTTCTTAACAGTAGGATATTCTTTTTATCATCTGTAACCTTTGCCAGATTTAAGACAGACAGTGTAAAGATCAGGTTCTGCTGTCTATAAAGGCTGCCCTGAAATTGACAAAACTGTTGTCTTTAATGCCAGAAGGGAAGAGTTTGTCAATTTCAAGATGAAATTAAGCACTGATCTTTTTCTGGCATTGATAAAACCTTTGAGGAAAAGGGTGGATATTATATGGAGTTGAGTTGAGATCCACATATTTATAATAAAGAGATACTAATTGATATGTACTTATAAAGATCCTGCTAGCTTTACATATATTACTTCTGTGGACCTTCACAACAATCTCAGTAAATCAGGATACAGGTTATAATCTGTACTTTATGCACAGGAAGCTGAGATTCCAGCACATTAAACGGCTACCCAAGTTTAAACAGATGTTAATGGCACACTTAGGATTTAAAATCCAGAATTTTGGCTCTAAAACTCCTATTCTTTCACTGGGCAAATCAGTCTCTTCATTTATAAATTATGAATTTAATGGAAATCTCTGTTGACCACAGTAACAAAAACAACATAAAAGGCCAAAAAGGAGGAGGAGCTCTAATGTAAAGATTAACCAAACTTCAAACACATGAAAAGGGTCCAGATTCCTGGCAATGCTCTATTCATATGAAGAAATCAGAAATTATTCAGGAACATAATAGTAATAGTAACACTTTTCATTTGTATAGGACTTTGCACTTTTCAAGGCATTTTACATACATTATCCCGTTTATATTGCACATAAGAGCAATTCAATAAATGCTAAAGAATTTTTTCTTTCTTTCTTTCTTTTTTTTTTTTTTTTTTGAGACTGTGGGCACAAGTTGGGGGAGGGGCAGAGGGAGAGGGAGAGAAAGAATCTTAAGCAGACTCCACGCCCAGCACTGAGCCTGATATGGGGCTCAAATAATGAAGCATGAAATTATGCCCTGATCAAAATCAGGAGTCAAACACCTAACCCACTGAGCCCCAGGCACCCTCGTTAAATAGTTTTTTTAATGGGAATGATTACAACTAGAGAACTGAAAATCCAAGTACTAGAAGATGATACTATTCTGGAGAAAAACAGTATTGGCCATTCAACACAATTTTTTGCATAAATATTTACTTATCTATTTAGCAGCAGAGTGACATTCATGTGGCATTAGTGCTACGTCTAGAGTTTAGTTCTTTCTTGATTTTTCAAAGGAGATATTTAGGGAACCTCAGAAATTAGGATTTAAGGGCATTTTCAAACTACTGAATAATCCAGATTGGCTAAGAAGAGATATTTTAGTATCTGGTAAGAAATCAAAAGTATTGACTGTATTTCAAACTGTACCATACCTGAATATTGTGATGTTAAGTATCTGAAAAATACTGAATGAGAAATAGTTATAGGTTGTTTTAATTTTATTAGGGAATTATTAACTGCCCATCCTCAGTCCATTTGTAAGCCTTAACCTAAAATATTTTAAAGTGTGCTACTAACAAAAGAATTATCTTTAGATCTAGTTTTAAAATAGAGATATTTTTCATAGCCAGGAAAACCCTATCTGATCAAGTGACATAAATATTGGGCACTAAAGGACAACAGGCATTGAGAACAAGTACAAGGAATAATATTTAAAATTATATGTTAAGATATAAATGCATATTGACATATTCATGTAGGCATTTATTAGAAATTATATTCATTAATTCTAGGCTCATTCCACAAACTGTATTTAATGGGCTTTAAGAAAGACCCATATTTATTCAACAATCATTCACTGGGATTTATTTAGTGAACACTATGGGACAATCACTGTGCTTGATCCGGGAGACCATACTCATGTGGAAATCACTAATGGTTTCCAAGGGCTGTAAACAAATTGTAAGGCTTAATGTAATAAGTATAAACTCATAGCACAAAAGGCATACATGTGACACAAATAATAATTAATATTCTCCATACTCATTTATCATGCAACCATTGGATTCATTTATTATTTAAAAATAATACTTATGAGTAATATAATTATAATGGTATTGAGGAAAGTTTAGAAAGAATAGCAAAGGGAAAAAACATAATATAAAAACTATTTTCATCTTCCATGTTTTTCCCCGGTCTTTTAAAATATATGTATTTTACTGTGTCCTACATTTTTATTTACTCCCTCATAAGCATTTTTGTATAGTCCCACATAATTTTATGATAAGCTTTTAAGTTGTTACATAATATTCTATTTTGTGAGCAGATATTATATCATAATCATGGCATGCATAATGCAAAGACCACAATCTTGCAAATCTCGCGAATCTGGGCTAAGATTTAGATAATTGTTCCAGTACCATTTCACTAGTCTGTTTTCTTATCTGTGACATACGAATGATAACATGTACCTTTCAGGCTTTCCAACCATCAGAGAGACTATTAACGTAGAAAGCACCTATAGCAGATGCTACAACTCAGTAGAGAAGAAATGGCAGCTGTTGTTTATTATTTCCTGAATGTTGTAGAATTATATGACAATGTTTTGAATAATTATTTCTTTTAGATTATTTCCTCAGTTCCACCCACAACTTTGCCTATCACTTATAATGATCCCTGAATTTCTTATTTTCTAACCTCAAATCACGAATTTTTATGGTAGTTATTTTGGCAAAGGGAAAAATGTTTCAAGGAGCCGTAAGCAAAGAAGAGAAAGACTAGCGCATTTTTAAGTTCAGCTATGACAAGTATTACATAAAAAGAGAAGCATTCTACTCTAAAAATATCAAATGAGATACTATTTGTCAAAGTGCTGTAAAAGTTTCAATGTATACACAAATGTGAGCTAATACTATCATTTACTTATAGTATTTTTTATTCACTGATTGGTTGTAGCTCAAACTTTGAGCCAATCTCTTCCATGTGTAGGAAAAAAAAAAAGGTAGAAAATCCCTTCTGTGATATCATTTTATTCCACCAAAATGTTTTCAAATCTGGAAATATATTTTTTGAAGGTCATGTATTATTGTTTTTTTTTTATTTTTTAAAAAAAATTTTTTTTAACGTTTATTTATTTTTGAGACAGAGAGAGACAGAGCATGAACGGGGGAGGGTCAGAGAGAGGGAGACACAGAATCCAAAACAGACTGCAGGCCCTGAGCTGTCAGCACAGAGCCCGATGCAGGGCTCGAACTCATGGACCACCAGATCATGACCTGCGCCGAAGTCGGCTGCTTTACCAACTGAGCCACCCAGGCTCCCCAAAGGTCATGTATTATTGTAACTGAGTTCAGATTTTACCTTTAAATACTTTATTCTGGAGTTGATTTATATGAAATGTAACGTAGAACTTCATGAAGTCTCTAAGGTGGGGAAAAACATAATTACTTAACTGCTGATACTTTGCTATCTTTTGCTACAGAGTATCTATTGTCCCATTCAAATAAAAATGCATTTCTTCACGATTAGAGATGAAAAAAGTGCAAATTTACAACATTCTATATGCGTAGAGTGTTTTGATAATGAAACCTCTTTCCCCTCATGGAAATCAAGAAAAGGAAAGTTTATCAAGAACCAGGTGAAATACACTCAGGCGAGAAAAATATTCTCAGGCATTCAGCTTTCAAATATACTTCTTGCGGCACCTGAGTGGCTTAATCGGTTAGGCATCCAACTCTTGATTTCGGCTCAGGTCATGATCTCATGGTTCATGTGTCGGCCCTGTGTCAGGCTCCGCGCTAACAGCACAGTGGTATTAGCCCAGAGCCTACTAGGGATTCCCTGTCTCCCTCTGCCCCTCCCCTGCTCACGCACGCTCTCTCTCAAAATAAATACATAAAATTTAAAAAATAAAATAAAATACGCTTTTTCTAGATCCCATTTATGTTATTCCCAACATGAAAAAAAAAATCCAGTGATTTTCAGAGTTCAAAGTGGGAGGAATATTATGGATACAATAGGTGGAGGTTGAAAAGTCGGCTTCATACCTTTGGGCAACTGGGGACCCGGCCGCTGTCCCCATCGGGAATGTTTTGAAGGCCAACAAACCGCTCAACCACTGTCTTCTCTTTATAAATAATTCCCACAGACTCTGGACGAAGGGTGGATGTGACTTTCAGCTTCATTATGGTTTCTTGAGAGTGTTCTCAGGTCCTGCTTCTGCACCAGTGGCCTATGTCTCTGTGGGAAATCCTAGTGATCTCTGGGAGTGCTTACAAGAACAGGCAGCATGGGGGTTTTCTTCCCTGGAAACCTTACTCCTGCGTACTTTTCATGCAATCAATCAGGAAGGAAAGGTCAACAGACAGCTTTCAAATAACTGATTCACTTAACTTCTGCCAGTGATTTGGGACAGAGAAGTGAAGTTGTGGAGAGATAAAGGCAGGAGAACCCCACTCAATCACAGGAAAACCTAAACTTTAAATCTTATGAGGAGACTAGACACATTCCAGTGAGCTCCCTCCCCTCAGCTACAGACATTTGCCAAAGCCATTAAGGTAAGTCTACACTGATGTCTAGTTAGAGGTTGGTGGTATGTGTGTGCACATATGGAAGGTGGGAGCACTGAGGAGGAAAAAACAGGAGTAAAAGGACAGCCGTTCACTGTGATTAACAGGACAAGACAGGGCCATGTTTCAGAAAGGTTAACTGGCTACATCCTAGGCCATTAAGTGCAGACCTGGATTTCAGAAACCAGAAGGCACATGAGCATGACTCCCCCTATCCTCTGAACACTTAATACACCTTTCGTGTCTGACTCATTAATTGCTGAAGCACTCTGATGGCAGTCTGGAAAACCAGCGAACATGGAGACTCACTACAAACGATATAAACACTGGAGATTTATTTTGTTTCTGGAGCAGTCAATCCTTTCAAAGCTGGTTCATGGAAGCGCAGTAAAATTTTCTTTTTAATAGAAAATAAATTTAATTTCCATTTTGGTTCCATTCTTAGCACCTTATCTTTCCACGAAGAGTATTTGTGAAGGGTTCTCCAGTTGCAAAAGAGTTAGGAGTTTCTACAAGTCCCATCCTACCCATTTAGTTTCCTCCCAGATAATAAATTTCATGATGACAAGGACGATGAGTGCTTCATCATCCGGTCTACTATGGTGGATCTGGGGCTTATAGCCCAATGACTGGCCCATATGAAGTCTTAAAGAAGCTGGCTAATGAATGGATGCCACATTAAAGCTTTTTTTTTCTAAACTCTCTATGCTTATTTCATTGGTCATGTTTCTATGGGTTACTTTTGATTTGGCATCGAAATAATGTAATGAGTACCCTTGATCCAAGGTTCCTCAGCTGGATAAACAACAACTTGCTCTTATTTTGATTAAGGAGAGCCATTACATGTTTTTCCTCAAGCTATTAGTCTACTAGGAACATGCTGTAATTTATAAGCCCTATCAAAACTTTCTCTTTAATGAAATGAATAGGAAATTAATGCAGTCAGGCAGAAAGCTCTTTTAGCTAATAGTGTTTAGCACTTTCTTCTTTGAAATACTAGAGAGCAATTTTCATTTACTGGTTATTTAAGGAGGGAAAATTCAGTCCCACGGATATCACCTAGATTGGGTTTATGTATAAGCGTGGTATACCCTCCCTTGGGCAAGCCATGTGCTAAAACATGGAAAAATAAATGTTCCAGCTTTCTAACACTAACAGCAATTATAAATGGTATTACATGACCACTGGCAAATGAACTCTTAGAATAACACTATTTCCAATGTGTCAATAAATATTTGTAGAATTTAGGTACCATACTCATAGGCATTAAAAAAAAGACGTGATTCTATTTTTTGCCTTTGACACAGAGGTACAAATTAATGTACTTATTTTAGTTCTTAGAAAGCATTTTGTGTTTGAAATATTGAAATAGATGACAGTACAATTAGATTTAATTTTTTTCATGTTTATTTATATTTGTGTGAGAGAGAGAAAGAGAAGAGAGAGTGCGAGCAGGGGAGGGGCAGAGAGAGAGGGGGACAGGGATCTGAAGCGGGCTCTGTGCTGACAGCAGAGAGCCCAATGAGTAAGCCGAAGTCAGATGCTTAACTCACTGAGCCACCCAGGTGCCACAGATTTTAATTTTTAAAGATAAATATGCAATTTCCTCTGTTCTGTGTGGGCCTCTCTTTAACAGAAGGACTAGCTGGAGGCATATTTCACTGGCTCAGAACTCTGAGAATCAGACCAGTATTTAGAACTTTTATTGTCAGAAACTAGTATCAGTCATTCCATAGAGTATTTACCTACAATTTTACTATTTACTTAAGAAAAGTTGAAAGGAGTTCGCTAAGAAGGCTAAGCGTCCCCATTTGCAATGTACTTCTTATTACTAATTCGTTTAAACCGTTTCATATCGGAAAGTCATTTCTGGCCTATCAACTATTAGTATTATTACACACTAAAGAGTATAGAAAGCTTAATTATTGATATGGAATTAATAAATTCCTTGATACATAGATAGCTGAAATAAAATAATTTTGAAGTAAAATAGCTTTCAAAATAATAAGCTATCATTTGTATAAATATTGAAAAAGTAAATCAGAATCCTAAGAACATGCATAGGATCAAGGATCCTTTTGTCCATTATAAGCCCTTTTGCAGAATTCAGCTTTGAGGCAGTTTTGAATTTCACATCTGATTCCACCTTTGAAAATATTCTCACAGTGATGAATGACCTTTTCCATGTAAAACGGGTTTTGAAATAGACGTACAGTTACCAAAGCTTCTTTCCTCTTATGTTGGAAATGTTTATTTCTTTATTGGAAGCCTGTGGTGATGCAGCCACAGAAAAATGCTACCATAAAAATAGAAAGATTTATTGTCCCTCAATTTATAAAAAATGTCAAGTAAAAACTACAAATGAATCCAGCTCTTACATGGATTAATCAGGTTTCTGAGAAGTAGCCATTTTTTTTTTAATTCAAAAAATGTGGTTCATTAGTTTGAATATTCATTTTGAAATTCTAACCATGGTGTTGTAGTCATGCTTCATTACTAGTTTTGACACAAATTAATGAGCATTTACACCTGATATTTTACTGATGAAAATAGTACTTTTCCTAGTTTGGTTGGTTGTTTTATGACATTGGATTTCCATCAGCCCTGATCACCTTGTGAAAACTTTGGATTAGAACTTTGTTAGAAATGTAACAAAAATAATTCTCATATAAGCATTTCTAACACTTACACATAATTATAGTCACATGGCATAATTACAGAACCGTTATATGACAAAGCCTAATGTTCAGCCCAGGCTTGACATATTATGGACAGCACTCGGTAGATGTCAGTCACCATTTTTATCATTATTAAATAGAAGTGGACATTTACAGAGTATGAAGTTCTTAATAAAGTTGTTCCCTATAACTTCTTTTTAGGGCAAAGCATAGACTTTAGTGCAGTTATTTTGAATATTTGGGGCTAGAAAATATTAACAGAACCTTTATTATCTCTGCCCTGCCAAGACTCCCACACATCTCCTGTCTCAGATTTGCAAAAGATGTTTTCCTAGATTATGACTAGCTTTACATTCCCTCTTCCTTAAAAAAAAATCTTTTGACTTTTATTAATATTCCCCCAATATATGCCATATCTTAACTTCTTACTGAGGAAAAAAGTTTAATTCATATGTCTTTAATTATCTTCATATTTGTAATTATTGAATAATATATCTAATTTTTCCCTTTCTTAACATTAATAAGTTGACAGTCATTCTGATATTTACTCTAATTTACTGTCTACTAGAGTCATTTGACATAATTCTTCCAATGCAATGAATTCAGTTTCTTTTTTCTAATATTGTTTGGCTGCTATTAGGACACAAACCTTCTGAAAGTTATTGAAGTATAGAAGCCAAATGAAATAAAAATGTCAGCAAATTTATTAAGAGACACTAAAATAATAGAATAGTAGCCCTATGATTTATGTACTTCTTATTTCTGCTCTTTTTACTTGCAGAATATGCAAAACCATCTAACCAACTGCTTTAAAAAAGCATAAAATAGCCCCCCCCTTACCCCCCACCACTCCTCTAAATTCTTTACTGTCGCTAGACATTTAACACTGCTTCTATCCTCTCCCATTTCATTTTGCTTATACTCGGTGGAAATTTTTCACTGGTATCCTCAGTGTAACAAAGACACTTCAGTTTCAGAGACCTGTGGCATTTTCTTCTCTTTCACCTCAGTCCCTGATTATCACTTCATATCAACCCAAGAGGAACTTCAAATTAATGTCATTAATCAATCACCACTATCCAATACCGCTAAAAACCCTGAAAATCTACTTCCTACAGTTTTTACAATGTGTGATTTTATCTTAACTCTGATCACATTATACAGTAAAACAAGACTTCTGTTCTTGAAGCCCCACCGACATTTTCTATGAAATAATGAACATTCAATGGATGGTAATACAAGATGGCACTTCCTGGTTCTCAGCTCCTGAGAAAGGTTCTCCTTTTTTCTCTGCCTTAATGCACTTGGGCTTAGTCCCCTTTCTTACTGCAAACAGCATTCCTCTCTGAGCAAATTTCCCTACCACTCAGTTCCAAATATAGCACAAAATAAACTGTAAACTTTTAGCATTTCTTTAGCCTCCTGTCTTCAAATCCCCAGTTGTCCATTTGGGGCACCTATCATTTCCTCTTGACCCTAAGACTGTGGCAAATATATATAAAGAATGTACACACTTCTTACACAAATCACATCTTTGTGAATCATATCTTACTTCTTAGTAGTATTCTTGAAAAAAATTAGCATGAATTATAATCATGGCCATGAAATTGAATAGCATAGGGAGTAGTTCATTACTGATTCTATTATTTAAAGGTGAATAGAAATTTTTTTAAATGGGAGAAAAACATACATTGCTTGAAGTCTACAAACAGTAACAAAACTGAGCTGTGGTTTCAAAAAAGATGCTGACACATTAGAACAGGGAGTGAAAAATCAAACCTTGTGCCAAAATCAAATTAACGGCTCTTTAAAAAATGTTTTTTTGTGTGAAGATATTATATGTGAGCATATGTGTACAATACCCACACTTATATGAATCACTGACTTATGATATTATACATTCCCGTTTAAATTTCAGGGTGGTTTCTTCATGATCTTAAGATATCTCATTCTCACTTGTTTACAAATCCTTCCAATAATTTCTATATTACTTGAATTACTCAAATTCAACTAGTCTAAAACTCAGAGGATTAGCCTATTTATCCAAATATTCCTGTTATTCTCTTAAAAAATAAAAATAACAATGTTAGATATGACAGGAAATCAAAGACAAAAATCAAATATTCACTTCTCAATTTCAGGGTTTTGCTTTCTCCTTCAATTGGTCCATTGTCAGAATTTTATTTTAATTATTCATTAACAGAGAACAATTTATCGATTAAGAACAGTAGCAAATGAACAACTTAAGGCCCCCAAAGTGTTACCACCCTAGTACAGGTCAATAGAACTAGGCAAACAAGAGGCCAATTCAAGAGCTCCTGCCCAATTTCCTTCCACAGCCGGGTCTTTATGAGCAAGCAGTCATGGAAAAGATCCTAGAAAAATAAACTGTGGAAACATTTCAGCAACTTAATTGAGATTTTGCAAGGCTCTCAAAGCCTGCATTGTTATAGCCCACTCTCATCAAAGACCATGATTCAGCTTTAGAAATGGTGCTATTCAAACCCTGCCGTATTAGCCATATATCTTAGGAATTTACTTCCTAATTATGCAGTATGCCTTATAAACACTTTTTTTTTGTTCTGTCATTGGGTGACATAATATTTTAAACAAGTAAAGCAAATTAGTTTGATCATTATTATGAAAAGTTCTTCCTCAACACGTGTCAAATTTAGGTTATGGGAGCACGTTGCATTTTTGTTCTAGAAACTTCAATGATCGCCAGATGAATTTATCACTTACTATGCTGTTGGGGGTGGGAATATGTGCATGCATAACCTTATATCTAAAAGCAAAACTTCTGGCCTTCAATCTGAAATACAAGGGATGTCAAAAAGGCAATACCATAGCTTCTGCAAAGAGTGAGAGACTATGCCTTCTGAAAAGAGAAAATACTAAGGTCTCAGCTCTGATTTGGTCTCTGCCTCTGAGGAAGTCCAAGAGTGGATTCAAAGAACATAAGACTAAATTCATTTCAATGGTGAAGGAAGAGTAAGTCTGAAGTGCCATTTTCAGGTGAGTGCTGACAGAAGATGAAGGTTTGTGCTGATATGTGTCCTTTCTCCTAATATCTGACAAAAAGAAAAGGATAAGGAGTATGTTTCACTTACTGACTTCACCTAATTTTTATCCTCATTATAAATTCATCCTGATTTTAACAAGAGGCTAAATTTATTTTTTTGACCTTCCCAGGAAATGTACTCAAAGTCGTCAAGACTCTGTTATATGAAAATAATACAAAATAATTTGGAAGGAAAATCACGAGGTAGTTGCAGGATATTCAACTCTGGGACAATAAGTTCAGAGCAATGGTGCTCTGAGAGTATTTGTATTTAGGATGCTGTTTTTATCTGCCTCAGATGAGTAATTATCCTAAATTACTACATTTGACTGAGGCCCAATAGTACAGCACATTCCAGTCAAAATATGTCACCAAACCACCAACATTGCATGATGGTTTTTGCCCCTAGGTGATAGTGATGTTAACCATAATACTCAGTAGTAATTTATCCTGTCACTCACACACTTTAAAGTTGCTATTTTGAATGGTCTTCAATGTAATAACATATTACGTGTTACTTTACATTTTTTTTTTTTTAATCCAGCATGTCGAGTAAGGCTAATTGCTACAGAGGGAAAGAAGACCTAACAAAATGACCATGTAGTCAGCCTAGACAGATGGTAAATCTAGGAAAAATTAATCAAAAACCACATCACCAAACTGAGTTTTTAAAATAGCTGCAGCATATTAATAAGAAGAATGAAATAGAATAAAATGTTTGCTTATGAATATGGCAATAATAGTATACAACATATATCTGGCTTTCTTCCATGATTATTGTCTTCTAATGCCTTCACTCTTTGATTCTGAAGGCAAGTATACCATTAAGTGTAATACAAGTAAGGTATGAGTGACCTAAAAAAATGAATGGTCTATGTATATACAAAATACATATACACTAGATGATTAGAAACTGCATTCTAAGCAGATTGAAAATCATAATTTTATTTCGAAGTCCAGGGTAGGAACTTAATAAATATTTGACGACTTAATAAATGTGATGCATTTTTAAGTTTTTACTCTCATGAATTTGAGATTATCAAACATACCAAAAAATACTGGAGAATCATCATTTTCCTTTCTTCTTGTCATACAGAACACATTGATTGACAGATACAAAGGAAAGTGATTATCTATTTAAGCTGACTAAAGAAAATGAGCTAATGATACACCAACAGATAATGAGGATAGATAAAGGACAGCTGGTAACTCTGGAATGACTGAGATCTTTCTAATGACAGTCAAACAGAGCAGCCCAATGAAATGACTTAACCCTTCCTCCCTCATTCTGGCTCTCTCTTTCTCTCTCTCTCTTTTGTCCTCTTTAACAGTGTTGAGGGTCCTCACTTCAAATGTCTTTTTCTATTTAGCTTCTGTAACATTAGGGTTTCCGTTTTCTAAAAATTCTTAATTTCCTTCTCTGATTTTTTCTTCTTTCACGGACATGTAACAGTGAACATATCTAAAGACCCCTTTCTCTAACCTCAGCATTTCTTATCTCATACTTGGCCTTCAAAACTCATACTATCTCCTAGTCTCAACCCTCCCCATGGTGCTAATTACTCCAATTCCCTGTGTACAGACATTTCTCCCTCTTTTTGTAAAAATAATTATTTTTTCTTTTCTCCCTCCTAATATGCAATCACATAATTCTAGGATGCTGACATCATTCCCAGCTAAAAGTCTTTACAATTCAGGCTCATCATTTTCCCCTATGACTGTTCCTTCTGTATAAGTTTCTCAGTTTTTTTTGTTTTTTTGTTTTTTATTATTTTTTTAAATTTTTTTTTTCAACGTTTTTTATTTATTTTTGGGACAGAGAGAGACAGAGCATGAACGGGGAGGGGCAGAGAGAGAGGGAGACACAGAATCGGAAACAGGCTCCAGGCTCCGAGCCATCAGCCCAGAGCCCGACGCGGGGCTCGAACTCATGGACCGCGAGATCGTGACCTGGCTGAAGTCGGACGCTTAACCGACTGCGCCACCCAGGCGCCCCATAAGTTTCTCAGTTTTGTCAATGGTACCACAGTCTCTTCTCATCTTCCCATTGTGTTCAAAATGCTGCAATCAGCTGTAACTGACACAGGTACCCTCGCTTCCCGGGATCAATGTAAAGTCATCAATTAAATCAAAATGTTTACCATTAATGTTTCCTTCTTAGAATCTTTAAATTTCACCCCTTCTTGTCCATTACCACTACCATCACATTAGTTAAAGATGTTAGGTTTACTGCAAGAACCTCCTGACCAATTTTTCTTCCAGTCTCCTCCTTGGATCCATCCTCCATATGATTCCAATTTCCCTATACAATGCTGCCTTTTACCATAGGAAAGGGTTTAAAGGCAAAGATTCTGGAATCATACCGGGAACGCAATCACACTTGGGAATTAATGCACACCAGCTCCAACTTTCACCAGGTTACTATTCGTGTGAAAGCTACTTAACATTTTGTTGCCTTACATCTTCCTACAACATAGGGTTGTTGAGAGACATAAATCGGTTCATATGAGTAGAGCACTTAGAGAAGTTTCCAAGACACGAGCTCAATAAATGATGGCCTCTGTTTTTTGTCTTTTTGGATTTTATTTTTTGCCATTATCACCTTCCTCATTAAAAACTTTTAAAAGTTTCCTATACACTATATGAAAAAGCCCAAATCTCTTAACTTAGCAGTTAGGTTCTATGTAGTCTGGCCCTAGGTTAATGGGCGAGATTAAATGGACAGTATTTGCCAATATGAATTCTCTGGTCCAGTCAAGTTGAACTAATAAAACATACTTCGAAATTATGTTTCCATTCTTACTATGACTCATGGTGTTCCTCTCTTCCCTTATTGTGTTTCCTTTTCTCTCCACCTTTACCATGTTACTCATTCCTCAATGTCTTACTCAAGTCTTGTTTGCTCCCAAAGAGGATAGACCAGATAGAATTTCTTGCAGCCCAAAGTTTCTAAAAAAAAGGGTTCCTCACACAGAGGAATGTTATAACGTTACTAATGCACAGTAATGTTTAATTGGCTCTGAAAAGTCCTAGGAGAAACAACTATTTTTAACTGTTCCCAATTTATTTGAAGATGAAATTATTTTCCTTCTAGAAACTATTAGAAATCTGGACATGAATATTCCAGAGTCAGGAACAGAATTGACAATCTTTTTATTTTAATTTTAACTTTTTATTTATTTTTTTTTTAATGTTTCTTCATCTTTGAGAGAAAGAGAGTATGAGGGAGCGAGGGGCAGAGAGAGAGGGAGTCACATATTTTTTTTAAATTTTTTAAATGTTTATTTATTTTTGAGGGAGAGAGAGATAGACAGAAAGAGATAGAGCATGAGCCGGGGGAGGGGCAGAGAGGGAGACACAGAATCTGAAGCAGCTCCAGGCTCTGAGCTGTCAGGACAGAGCCCGATGGAGGGCTTGAACTCACAAACCATGAGATCATGACCTGAGCCAAAGTCAGATGCTCAACCAACTGAGCCATCCAGCCGCCCCAAAATCTCTTAATTTTTAAACTGTGTTAAATCCCCAATATCTTACTATTATTCTAAATTTCAAAAGTGAATTTAAGTAAATCCTAGAGAACTGAGAGTGTAGAAACTTAATTTTCAATCAGGGCAAAGAATCCACATATTATACCCCTGGAATAACAATAAAAAATGTTTAATAACACCAAATTAAGTTTACATTTGACTTAATGACACTATTATCAATTAAAAACTTTGGAAGCCCAGAGACAGATTTTTTGAAAGGCTTTTTTTTTTTAGCAATCATAAAAAGACCCATATTTTTGGTGTAATTATAACGTTGTATCTGATGGCAGTTAGTCAAAGAAGTATAATCCAATGCTGATTAAAGTTTTATTTTAAGCTTCCTTATTCGTGGATTGATTTCTTACAGACTCTTAGTCTATAATTCTGTGCTTTCTTGCAGACATTTCAGCCTCCAACTTCTAATTTGTGGGCCCTGCCTTGTAGCCAGAGAAAGTTAATCTTTTTTTCATTACATAAACTATAAACTGAAGCGAAGAAAGGAAAGAAGATGCTGATACAAATAAAAGGAAGAGGTTTAATAAGAAGTTGAGGATTAGCATCCAGTATTTTAAATATCTGATTCAGGGGCCCCTGGTGGCTCAGTCAGTTGAGTGGCCAACTCTTGATTTTAGCTCAGGTCATGATCCTAGGGTTGTGGCATGGAGCGCCATGTCAGGCTGAGCGTGGAGACTGCTTAAGATTTTCTTTCTTTCTCTGGGCACCTGAGTAGCTCAGTCAGTTGAGCGTCTGACTTCAGCTCAGGTCATGATCTCACGGTTCGTGGTTCGAGCGCCACATCAGGCTCTGCGCTCACAGCTCAGAGCCTGGGGCTGCTTCAGATTCTGTGTCTCCCTCTCTTTCTCTCTGCCCCTCCCCCGCTCACTCTCTCTCTCTCTCTCTCTCTCTCTCTCTCTCTCAAAAAAATAAACATTAAAAAAATTAAATAAAAAAGAAATTATTAGAAAAAAAAAACTAAGTATATATTAATCATCTACATGAGTATCAAAATGGTCCACAGCTTTTTAAGTAGTTATAATCAGAATATTACAAAAGAAGAGTGCTTTTGCATTTAATGTCTATAATTACTATGCTCTGTTAGATAGATTTGTTTTTCCATCTGCGAAATATTTGATTCTTGCAAGACCATTTAAACTCTGTATTTTATGTAAGGTACAATAAATTGGAAGCGTACCTAAAATTTAATAATATCAGGTTTAAGATACCAATGTCTCACATAAAATATATGCATCTTTCCAAAGGGTAAAGTTCTATTATTTCTGGTTTCCCAAATTCTCCCTGACATGTTTCACTGCAAAAGTTCTAACACGGACAGAAGAAAACTCCATTGGACATATATTTACAAAAAACAAAAATCCCCCTAGCATTCACTTATCGTACTTTATATTATCAAGCAAATGTTCATCTTTTAAAAGCTAGGCTGAGGCTTTATTTTCCGATTTCACTGAAACAGACCACTAGAGGGCAAGCAACACTCTGATCTCAGTTATAAAAGAGGAAATGGATATAGCTCCTTAAAGTAACTAGTATATAACTAGTTTTTATACTTTTACTCTTCCATTCAGCAACTATTTTTTCCAGTGCTTACTGTGTGCCAGACACTGAGAATCCAGAATTAAAGCAATCAAATATGGTTCTCTCTCTACCCTTGAGTCTCTCTTTCTCCTTCTACACATATGCATATATATTTGAAAAATCATTTTTATAAATTCCTTCAGTGTTTCTTTCCTTCTTAATTTCTTACCTTTAAAATTGTATTATAAATACAGTGTGCTATAGCAAAATCAGATACTGAGACTTCACCAGACAAGCTCTTAGCAGAGTCATTTATACATCTCTAATAGCGAAAATCAAATCAAGGACCAGCTTTGGATATAAAGTACACTAATAAATAAACTCTATAGCTCATAGAATGTTCTACAACCCTATCCAAAATTTGACTCAGCATTTTCCTAACTCAGTTTTTCCCTTCTTTTATTAGATGGCCCAGCATTGTTACACAAAGAGAAAAGTGGTGGGGCAGTTGTCAGAGACAATTAAAGTCTTCTCCAGGTCCCCATTAGCCAGTGCCCTGAGAAACAGGCTGAATGATTTCATAATTTCTGTTGAATATAAAAGGACACTGATACCCTGGGGATATTGATCCAGAAAGACAGAAAGAATAGCTGGGAAGCTTTCAGCGATAGAGAAGTTAATGATTTTGTGATTCACCCAAGAGAAAATCCTTACAACCTTTGATAATTGCAAGACAGAGCGTGCCACTGCTGACCCCGTCAAATTAGCAGGAGCTAAGAGTTCCATGGTAGAAGCCAAACCCAAATGCCACAGAGGAGACTTTAGCCATACTCACATAGTTTTAATTGTGTTTGTAGGTGTGTGTTTTCTGCAACAGGATACTGCTTTTCATCACGGTTAATCTCAGGGTCAAAACGTTTTCTAACCTTAACACTTTCATGGCAAGCTAGATACACCAGGTATGCTCCGCCAGCCAAATGACTAAGGGAAACGGAAGCCACTTCTCTTCCATGGGCCACAAATAAGGCACACAGAACTAATGTTACGAGTGTTAAACATTTAACTAATTAAACCACATAGGAGGAAAAAAAAGCCCATGATATAGAAATTGGTAGAGAGATGTTTAACCAACTGGCAATAGTCTGTATCTGTTTCACTAGTGGTTTCTTCACATAATATTTATACTGATTCGTACCTTCAGAAGATATTTGCAGAGCTCCTATTCAGGTTCCTCGGGTACAGCAGGAACTAGACCTGTCTACATTCTAGAAAGAGAAACTCCACTGTCCCTGCTAGATACAAAGACACAAAGTTGATTCATGCAATAGGAAAACTGATAAAAATAGAAAATATGGGCCATGACTGGGGAAGTGAAGAGAGGGAAGTTTTCTTCTTAAGAGTTGGGAGCAGGGTAACATCCTGGGCACTGTCTGGAAGAAGATCGCTTTGTCACGATCACCTTGTTTGGGAAGAAACTCGAGGGATGAACGAGGAATATCTGTTAGACAAGTGGACAGCAGCACGCCAGGCACCAGGCACGCAAACGGAGCGTGGAAATAAAAATGAGGCTAGACAAATTTTCAAGTCAGAGCCAAAAGAATGTCTACCAAGTGTGACGGTAAGAATTGTTAAGATTTTCAGAACTGAAAGGGACCTTAGAGACCATTTAGTCCAACCCTGGCACCAGATATTAGTTATAGCCTTCTCAGGTACTTGCTAAATGAATGAATCCCTTCTCTTTGCAAACAGGGAAACTGAGACCCAAGAATGTATGGATCCTGTAATTTCCAACAGAGTGTTTACTGAATTTGTGAATTGTGACTTCTCGATTTGTCCTTCCTACTGGACCAGATGGCCCAGCGCATGGTTTTACTTTAGTCCTCTATCAGCCTCTGGGAGGCTTTGAGGTTCAGACGAGGAGGTTACATGTTTTTATTTGGAAGGACCAGGTGCTGCTGGAGTTTTCCTTGGCGCTCTGAATGTTTGATATCTGCTGTGCACTTTTTTCCTTTGCAAAAGGCAAATAATTATTTAATGTCAAAAGGGAGGGGGAAAGGAGGCAGGACCCAAATGTGAAGGGCCCAACATGCCCCATGCCAACAGGAACTGTGACATAATAAAGCTGGTGATAAGGGACCATTTAAAGATTTTAAGCAAAGACAAGCTTGAACGTGAGAAGGGAACACGTGAAAAAAATTAAAAATATATATGAAAAAATCATTATTTTTGGATTTCACTTGCAAAAACAACAACAACAACAACAACAACAACAACAACAACAACAACAAGCACAACAATAAACAAAAACCAAAACCCAAAAAGAACTCTGATGAAGGGATGAAGAATGGATTTTGGAGTCAGGCAGTTGCTTCTCCACTTATAGATCAGGATATAAACAGAGAAACAGAATAGACTATTTTCAAACAAGCATGGAGAATTTCTCATTCACAGATAGCAACCGTCTTACTCTCTTTCCCCCAAAACTAGTAAGGGAAACTAAGCATCATTCTAAAATGAGTTTATGTATTAAATAAAGCAGTGAGAGAACTTCAACTTACATGCACAAAATCCCTGGTCATTCAAGCCACCCAGGGAGAAAACTTTCACAGACATAACTGAATGATTTAAGCACATTTAAATCGATACCTGCTTACCTATAACAATAAAATCTAAAATTGACCGTTTTGCACATTTCACAAAATTTCGCCTTTTTCACATTTCACATTTTTCACATTTCACATTTTCAAAGATTCTCTACCTGAATTATATTTGTTTAGTTAATGACTATGATAAATTAGATTTTCAACTCTTTCGTGTCAGGTTCATGGAAACAAGCTCAGGTATTTGCTACTATTATTTAAAAGTAATTTTTGGGCTCCACAGCACTGGTCTTGTAAAAGCAATTTAAAAAAAAAAATTAGGTTAACTGGAAAATCAAAACAGAAATGCCATTTTTTAGGTAATAAAAATCATTTCTCAGAAGTGCTGACCCAGTAATATAGTCAACATTTTTAAGGACATAAAAATCCTTGACAAATTAATTAATTTACCTGATAGATGGTGTATATATGTTCTTCACTCTCAGCAAACATGTCCCTCTGGGGGGGAAAAATACTATTTTCTTGATAGAGGTTAGCATCATGCCTCCACAAGTGGTTTGACAAACCTAGTTCTTGTCATGGTGCTAAATATGTAAATCACTCTGAATGACCGAGGCTAAAAGCAAAGTGACAGTTGACTCTGAGGCCATTAACCATGGATCACATCCCGGCATGTAATGCAATTATATGGCAGGAAACAACTAATGTGGGCTGCCTCTGGTGGGAGAAAGGCGAAAATATTGAATTTTTCTTTGTAATCTATTTACATCCTGCAATGGGGGCATTAGTCAGATTAAGGTTCAGAATGCCAGTCACACACAGGTCCAGTGTGCTAAGTGGTACCTCCATTCATAACGTGATAAGAAGGCAACGGTTACAGCAACACATACATGATGATCCCACTGAGTCAGCAGGCAGTATTCTCTGATAAACTTCCCTTTCTGTTACATCATCTCAGGATATAGACATCATTTAGATATTGAAAGATCTGCCAGCGCTACGTATCGACACTAGTTTTCCTTTTCCCTCAAGTAGACAAATTATGTTGAATTTTAATAGCAATTCATGTTCATTTCTCACCAAGTTCAAACTTAATATATTATCAAGACACATGAACCAAAAGTATGAAAATGTACATCTCCTAAAATACTTTATTTTTATAGCTGAATATATTAGATCACACTAAATTTAAGACAGGAACAGGCAGTGTTGGGTGGGGGTACTAAGGCAACAGCTTCAGAACAGCTTAGCAAATCCCTCTGGAATATTCCAGGAGTTAGAAAATTCAAGCCTAATATGTTTTTCTTGGATACTCAAGTATTGCCAATCATCATGACAAACCACTTAACTTGTTCCTCCCCGTTTCCCAAAGGAGTTTTCTGAGAGTAACAGTATTGCCAGTCTCAGTACCCTTTTCTTCATTTTTCCATGGTCTCTTTTACTAGACAGTATTTATATAATTGTTCAAAAATTATAGATACTGTATAATAACTCAAGATCAAATCTGTTACAGATAAGCTTGATTAACTAAGAAGTAACTCAACTAGCAAAATAGGAATTTGTATCTCATAGGAATTTGTATTAAGGGAAGAAGAAAAAGAATTTGTATTCCAAATTAAGTACAAACACAAATCCAGACACTTAAAAAAAATATGCGTGCCTCCCACTCTCTCTGTCCCTCTCCTGCTTGCACTCTGTCTCTCTCCCTCTCAAAAATAAATAAACATCAAAAACAATTTTTGAAAAAAAAAGGGGGGGTGCCTGGGTGGCTCAGTCGGTTAAGTGTCCGACTTTGGCACAGGTCATGATCTTGCGGCTCATGGGTTCAAGCCCTGCATCAGGTTCTCTGTGCTGACAGCTCAGAGCCTGGAGCCCACTTCAGATTCTGTGTCTCCCTCGCTCTCTGTACCTCTCCAGCTTGCACTCTGTCTCTCTCCCTCTCAAAAATAAACATTAAAAACAATTTTTGAAAAAAAAATATGCATGACCTCAGTATGCTTTGACTAATTTCCAAACGTTTTAGTTCTATTGGCCTTTGCAGTGGATGGGAATTCTTTTTATGCTGGGTTAATTCTTAGAGTCTTCTAAGTGTCAAATAACCTCCCCTAAGAAGCCTTCCTTGAAAACCTCCACAAGCTCTCATACATTTCCCTAATTAACTGTATCTTTCCTTCAAGGTGCTTACCACAATTACAATTAAATAATTTTCTGTATCATTCTTCTCTCTTACACCAGCCTAGATGTTCTGTGAGGGCAAGAACCACACATCAGTTTTATTTACACTAAATCTTTAGATATAAGAAAGGTGCAGGCAAACAAACAGTAAGAATTCAATAAACATTTATAGAATGAATTAACATATGAATGGTGATGTATTCCTTATTATTTCCCCTTTTAATAATATACTATCTTAAATGTATCCAATTTCTTGTTTCTGAAGCAAGCAATTGGTACATGTAAACTATATGGTTCTAACAACTTCTTGAGGTATTCCTTTGATTTGCATAGAAGACTAAAAGATAACTTATAATATATAGATGATAAGAAAATAGTCCATTGCTTTACATAAGTAAAATGGAAAGCTAACAATGATTTAAAAGCAGCATCGAAAATATCTCACTTCTTAAGCAATATATATTTTAATATACATGCAATTAATTTACTAACTGCAATTCAATCCCTAATCATAGTGCATTCACAGAACACGTTTCTTCCACATACATCATCTCAGTAAATTATCACAAGGGTCTTAGGGTGAGGAGTTATTACCTTTGTTTTACAGACACACAAACTGAGTTTCAGAATGTTAAGGATCCTGCCTAAATTTTAACAGCTGGTAGGTGATACTGGCAGGATGGAATCTGCACAGTCTTACATTCTTTTTTTTTTTTTTTTTCAATTTATTTATTTTGTGAGAGACAGAGACAGAGAAAGAGAGAGAGAGAGAGAGAGAACATGTGTGCGCCTGGCTGTGGGGCAGAGAGGGAGCGAGAACCCCAAGCAGGCTCCGCACTATCAGCTCAGAGCCCCATGCGGGGCTCAAACTCACAATGTGAATCATGACCTGAGCTGAAGTCCAATGCTCAACCCACTGAGCCACCCAGGCACCCCAAGCACAGACTTATATTCTGAATAAAATCCCAATGACAGAATTATTTGTTTGTTTGTTTGTTTGTTTAATTTTAATCCAGGTTAGTGAACATATAGTGTAATAACGGTACCAGGAACAGAATTTAGTGATCCATCACTTACATATAATACCCAGTGCTCATATTAACAAATGCCCTCCTTAATGCCCATCCAATGACAGGATTCTAAGAGTATTCCACAGCTTGGCCCTTAAAGTAAGATATCTGTGCTTCGGATCTTAGGTTCTCCTTGGTGAGCTGAAGTGTTTGTTAGCCAAATAAAAGGGATAATTGAAACCTTCTAAAATTTTCCTTTATGATAGAGAAATAAATGAATGTTAAGCATGAATAATGCAGTTAAGTAGCTTTAATCATCTACTATGCATAGCCAATAGTCAACAGATGTTCAACACAGATTTAATGGGAAAAAAAAAAACACAACATATATAATAGGATTTTTTTTTTAAATAATGCACCTTAAAGTGAAGGTCGATTTTCACTCAAAAAAAATCAATTTCAGCAATTCTTACTTTTAGAGATCACATTTTCCTATTCTAGAGCTATATGGTGACTTCAGCCAAGTGAAACTTGGCAGTCTAAACAGTATGTATAGATGTTGCAAAATTTTTATAAACATTAACCAAACAATCTGTAATTGATGTGGTTTTGTGCATGTTTACATATTAATTTTAGAGTACATGTATATATGCACATGTTACATTTTATATTACAGTTTGTAAACTGTGTCCACATAGGACTGTTCAAGTAAAAAATTAAGTAACTGTAACTGTACATATGCTTTTGCTGGATCACCCATGCAGAAACATCTTCCTTTTTTTTTTTTTTTCAGTACTATAGTAGTAACATTTATAGTTTCAAACCTAATCTTTAAAAAGAATTCTTTTATAGTCATTTAATTTGAATTAAAATAAAATTAAAAATGAGACATATTTGATACTCGACTAAAACATGACATCTTGAATTGTTCCCAAAATATAGCTCCTCACAGAAAATTCTTGAATGTGAATCTTAGACGGGGTGTTCTGGATGTGAAGCAAATGAAAACAGTACTGATAGGATTAGAATATTCTATAGTTTGGAATATCCTTCATTCATTCAACTTTGGTTGAGAACTGAGTTAGGTACTGAGCACTGAGTATGTGATGAAGAGTAAAAACACACATGGCCCTTAGTTTTAGTGAAACTGCTGAAACTTGGGCCAATATTTCAGATTATAGGGTCCAGTGTCTTTTTTCCAAGACCTCTGGTCAGTAGACAGAA
This sequence comes from Panthera pardus, assembly GCF_024362965.1. Classification (NCBI taxonomy): domain Eukaryota; kingdom Metazoa; phylum Chordata; class Mammalia; order Carnivora; family Felidae; genus Panthera; species Panthera pardus. The sequence continues at coordinate 125,455,187 of NW_026526688.1, read as the reverse complement.
TGTGTATGGAAACAAATGTGTATGAATACCCAGTGGTGGTCAGCTACCCTGTCCAGAGCAGGCACATGGCCCCTTGGAGTGGAGAGAGGGATGGATTTACAGAATCTCTCTCTGCTCCCAAAGCCTTCCCAAGTATTGCCTCTAAGTCCTGTGCCCCTGTAATCAAAGTAGCATGCTCATCAGTCTGGATAATCGTTGTTACTTCAATGTCTGCATCTGGTGTTTATTATCTTGGAGAGCCAAGCAACAGAAGGCTTCATTTCAACCATGCATTTCAAAAACCTCTTCTTGGAATGACACTTTCTGTGTGCCCTAAAGGACCTACAGTGCATGCCAAGTGACTGTGTTCCCCATGGTACATACACATGGAGAGCACTACGAAAAGAGAACTGAAGGTGCCCAGGATAGAGGTGTAGAAGCAGCATGAGGTAATGAAAGAATGTAAGAAGGGGAAGGATGTATTCACGGCTCAGTCACTGCCGATCAGTTTTGTCCTCTGCAAATTGGGGGATAAGATCCTTTTCTCCTTACTCAAAGACTAAGTATGAAGGTTAAATGCAATAACACATAAATGTCTTTATAAACTGGAGAGCTAGATACAAACAACTATTAATAATGCAAATACGAAAGTATATAATGAAAATACAATAATGCAAGACACTATTTATTATCTTCTTCCTTATAACTCACTCAGAAAATTCTTGCTTCTCCCAAATATAATGCTTTCTTCTTTGAAGGCTCTTGTTCATTTATGCTTTATCCTGTGAATTAGGGGTTTCTAAGCCTGTATGACCTTCCATTGGGAGTCACACTGACTAGATATGAATATTTGATTACCTGAGGTGGGGTGGCTAGAACGCACTATAAAAAGGACACAGAAGTTGTTTCAGCCATCTCTCTCTCTCTCTCTCTCTCTCTCTCTCACACACACACACACACACACACACACACGCACACACGCACATCTAAAACACTGAAACAACACAGGCACTTGAAACAAAACAAAAAAGAAGGATAGCCATGATACAGTGCTCCGCTCCTAAAAATATGATAAAGACAACAATTTTGACAATGAAACTACAAATTCAGTACCACAAGGATACACTCTTCCAGGTTGGGATTATTCTATTTCTATTCCTGTAAAGGACAAGGGAAATATTTTATGGTCCTGAGAAGCTGGAATTGAGGCACAGTATACAAAAAGGGATACCATTAAGAAGAGACATCTGGTCATTTTGGCACGATCATATTTCTGCTACGGAGGGCAAATACATTCTTTATGAGAATGTGCCATTGATTACATACTCTGCATTTTAGCACTGTTTCTAAACATACTGTAAATCATGTTAAGTAACTCATTGAGTCTCTGATTTAGCTTTTTTTTTCCTCCAGCAGAAAGATAATGTTTGCTCCAAAAAAGAATAAACCAGTAGGCAAATCACATTTATAAACTCTGCAAGTGACATGAGTGACGTTAAAACATCTGGGAGATGTTAGAGACTGCATTAACTCTAATCGTGGATCACATTATGGCAGAATGTTTTTTCCCCTAATGAGGAGAAAAGACTGAGATAGTGTATGTGTTACTCAACATAACCCTGGAGTCCTTGTCCCAGAACTGATAAAGCACCAGAGAGAAGGCCTTGCCCCACCAGATTTCCAGAACTAAGGCTACACAATCTCCTTTATGTTTGGCTTACGTGTCACTGGTGACAGTGTCTGAAAAAACAAGGCCCATTTTCTCACTCCAAATAAATCACAGACTATCCAGCCCCTAATATTTATACTGAACAAGAAGGGGATCCTTTCCTCTTTCTTCCAGCCACACTCCATTTATCTGTTAATTGACTAACCTAAGAAGAGGTCGCTGCAGACAAGACTCCTTATACAAAGATAAGATTTAAACTCTGCAAACTATAACATACATGGAAAAACCTGATTTAGTACTTATGCTACAAAATATAATTAAAATATTTAAAAAATATTTTGACTTTAAATATGCATGTTTGTAGAGAAAATTATATGAAGATCCCACATCAGGTATATAAATATGGAGGAAAGCCTAGGAAATTAACTCCAACGACAGTAGTTCCCTTTGGAAGAGCTGTGTTTGTTGTGTTCAATAGGCAGGACAATCACTTCACTTTAAAATGTCTTTTTAGCCACTTAGTCTTTAACAATTCTATTTCTGTTTCATTTGTTTCAAGCAATCAAATACCTATTTTGTGTAGGGTTTACTTGCTGAGTCAAAGAATGAGTAAAATATGACTCTCCCTTTGATAAAGAGGTTGCTTTCCTAAGCTATAAGTTCTTAAAACTAAACTCATGTAATTTTTTAAAGGAGGTATGAATGAGGAGCTAGGGAGAAATGTAATTTAATATTTAAAAATATATTTGCAACACAAAAAACACTGACTTGGGTCCCTTAGTGCCAGAGGATTAGAGAGGTTGGTTCATAGTATTATTTCCAAAAGTTCCTTATTTGAAATTCATCTTGAAGCTGAGAGAGAGAAAGAGAGAGACAGAGAATTTGATTAGAGAAACAGTTCCTATTTTCTAGGGGATCACACTTTGGGAAACATGGCTTCAAAGTTAAATCAACATTTGGGAAATGTTGCTTCAGGATGCAGAGGAAAAGGAGTTAAAGAAAATTTGATGATGGTGCTTGGGTTCATTGTTAAGCTGCAAGCAGCTGGTTAAGGAAAAAAAAAATCTGGGAGAGTGGTAACTGACACCTGAACCCACTCAGCAGTGGGCTTGGGTGCGTGGATTCAGAGCAGGGCAGCATGGGTCTGAATCCCCCAGAGAAATAAGAATCCATTTGGAGGGAGAAATCAGAGATCTCCCTTCAGGCCATCACACCACCCTATCATTCCAGAGTGATTAAATGATTCCCTCTCCCATTATAGGCCATAGGATAGACTTAAGAGTATTTCAACATCACTAGCATTACCATTACTTACAAACCCAGTAACCCAAAATATTGTTGCACTTACTAATTCAGGAAACCTCAACAGAAAAGCAAACATGAATACATACACGCCCACCCACACTTCCTTTTGGGGGGGGGAGGAGGGCTTAAGTGTTGACAGAGGCAGTATTTTGACTGGAACTCACAGTAGTCAAGTACAATCAACTTACCTACCCAACTGCCTCACACCGAATGGTTGCCTACGTCAATACAAGTGATAGAATTAATTGTGGGAGCATTCATTAAATGTTTTAATTGTCCAGAAAGCATAAGGGAACAAAAAGAGGAGACTTTTTGTGAATTCTCATTTATTCCATGTCTGCCCTACTTACCTTCAAAACTAAATTGCAAACATAGCTGAAGGTATTTTTGTCGTGCATAACTGTGAATGCCTGCATCTTTAATAGAAATGATTTATAAAGAGGTTTTGGAACATGCTGACTTTATAATGAAGCTCTACTCCCAGAGGAGTCATTAACCCAGACATTACTAGTGCCCACACCACTGGGAATCATACAAAACTGTTCTTTGAGCAACGCCAGGATGGATTCTTAGCCTTTCAAACAAGCTGAAGTATACAGGAATCTCTATCAATCCCCCAAAACATTGAGAGGGATGAAGAAACTGAGGCTCAAAAAGGTAAAATGACTTTCCCAAAGTCACAGAGCTTCTCGGGTCTCAAGATAACCCAAACTAGAAAGACATCTTTATATTTCTTTTCAGATAACACCACCACCACATATAAAATGAGACACATATTTGTAGGGGCTCCTGGGTGGCTCATTAGTTGGTTAAGCATCCGACTTTGGCTCAGGTCATGATCTCAAGGTTCGCTGTCCCCTTCTCTCTGCCCCTCCCCCACTACCTCTCGCTCTCTCTCTCTCTCTCTCTTTCTCTCTCTTTCTCTCTCTCTCTCTCTCTCTCAAAAATAAGCATTTTTAAAAACTTAAAAATATATTTATTTGTGGATGTATCACTGTTTTCTTGTGTCACTCCTCAGATATTCCTATTAATACAGGACAAAAAGAAAGGAGTTATCTCAAGTAAGATCTAAACTTAAATCAAGAGAAAAATTCAAGCCTTATCTTTTTCATTCTTTATGATTGATTGACTCACTATTTGTGGAGGTTATATTAGTTACTATAACAAACTCCCAAATCCACAATGGTGAAAATATGGTAGGAGTTTATACCTGAACTCTGATATAAATACTTTGATCTGAAGAGATTTTCACTATCTCTTTGGATAAGTGACTAAAAATGAAACAACAAGAAACAGATTTCTGGACTCACTATGGAAGCTGCACTTAAAACACTTTTTTAGAAACATTTTGAAGTATATGCTCCTTTTTGATAATTTAGGTACTTTGTGCAACTACATAGCCTTATTACATAATGATTCTCCCCCCTGTCTTTGTACCACTAGTAGAAACATCGGTGGGAAAAATGTGAAGAAAGGTACTGAGATCATCATCAATTTTCCAAAATACCTGACAAAAAACATAGGCTCTAGAAAGAAATATACACATATTTTTTAAAGTTCCTATCCATTTTTATGTATCACAGAGTAAAAGGCAAACAAAATGAATTAAAATTATGAAAAAGCAAACATAATTTTCTATTTAATTCTATCATTCAATTTGGTCTTGGCATGGTGAATGAGAAAACTGGCAGTTACAAATTGTGTAATTCAACTTAATGAATATCAAACTGAAAATAAATGTCAAAAAATGTGCATTTTTTTTCTGAAGAAAAAAATGACCAAATCCTTCCAGTAATTTATTTCTGGATTGATTTAATAGTATATACTAAATCATACTCAATTTTCCCAGATCATCTACAAATATGTCCCTAGCTGAGCAGCTACATGTAAAAAAGAGATATTGTTTAAGCATTTTATAAAGGTATAGTTTTCATATTTGATTTCCAAATATTAAGTTGTATGTAAAATAATGTTTGGAAAACACCTTCTCTATAGAAGAATTAAAACAAATGAACAAACAAAAACAACTCTAAACTGTTATACATTTGTACCCTACAAATAGCCAGGGGCTTTAAATAATCATTTTTAAAGTAAATGTTAATATTTATTTCAATAAAAATAGATAAGGCTGGATAAAACCCATTCTTAAAGAAGATGAGACAGACAGAGACAGAGAGCAAAAACATCCCCATGTGTATGAGGGAAGGAGTGGGAGAGGGTGAGACCAAGTAAGCCTAGAAAAGAGGGAAAAGAAAGGGTGAAGAGAGAAAGAGAGGCTTTATTAAAATTATAACAATTTAACCTTTATGAAGAAATCATTAACATGAAAAACCACCTACTAAAAAAATAATTTTTTTAGCCCATGGTGAATAGAAAGTGTCCTGAGTTTTCAATTAGTTTCTTAAAGTTCAGAGTTGAGAGTCAACCTCCAAAACCTCAGTGGATCCTGTCATCAACGTTAACCTTCAATACAAAGGGCTATTGCAATCCCCAGCAGGGTTCTTAAAATCACTACAGTATTTTCATCTTAACCTCTTCTTTCTTTTTCTCCTAACCGTGAATTCGTGTCTACATTGGAGACTGCTGGTGAGAATATCCTGTATTCTTAGCCATATGTTCTCATAATTGTTCTATTTAAAGACTCCAAAGTCTTCTATAGTTTCTGGTTTTGGAAAACCCACAGGGACCAGAGCAAACAGCGAGAAATTAAAAGGGCCCTGACTTGTAGGCACATTTTCTAGCAAATTGCAATGTAGTCCAACAACACTGCCGGGTACTTCAACATCTATCTTTGCCTGGATTATCCTATGAAAGTGAGAGAAGCAGACTAGGGTAGAGGAGGAGCTAGGCAAAAATCTGCTCTCAGTTATTGTCAGGACTCAGCCTCTTGGAAGGGGAACAGAAGCTGCCCCACGGTTTTGTTCCCACCTTGAGGAAACCTACCAGGCAAGGCAGCTCCTGGTTCAGCCAAAGGTAATTCTTTGGAAAAAGGGGAAGCTGTGAGCATTTAACTACCAATACCACAGCAGCTGGGGAGGCACACACTGGGCCAGCGAAGGAGATCAAGAGAGAGAACCAAGAGTATCCAAGGCAGTGGCCCTTCTTTAGAGATCTCCTATCACCTCTCATTTGACATAACTGATCATCTCTGTATGTAGCAGAAACAGACGTTAGGACAGATGAAAAGTTATGATTATAATTGGAATGAAATATGGCTGTGCAATGGATTGGGGTATACCTGTGAAAGAATGCATGGTTACACTGTAGAGAGAGAGTGACAGAGAGAATAATGATAAAAATATTAGAAATTAATTCTCAGCGGTGCCTGGGTGGCTCAGTCGGTTCAGCGTCCAATTCTTGATTTCAGCTCAGGTCATGATCTTGTGGTTCCATGAGATCGAGCCCTGCATGAGACTCTGTGCTGAGAGTGAGAAGAGCTTGCTTGGGATTCTCTCCAACACTCTCTGCCCCTCCCCCACTTGCACACAAGCACACGTGCTCTCTCTCTCTCTCAAAATAAATAAACTTAAAAAAAAGAAATTACTTTTCAAAAATTATCCCACTAGTTTCACTAAACTGAAAAAGATCCTCCTGTATTCAAATTTGAAGGAACAAAATAGTAACAATTCATTTTAATAATTGCATATAAAAGGATTACTATTAAAAAAAATCAAATTACTATTAAAAAAGAGTCAATTAGAGTTCCAATTCCAAATACATACTATATCAAATTGAAACAACGTTCCCTTTAGGAATAAAAGTCAAAGGTATCAGTGTCCTAATAAAGTTTTTTAAAGCCTTAGTTTAATCTCTATTGCAAGTATACAAATAATTAATTCATTTTTTCCAGAAGAAAAATAACAAGAAATATATGTCAACCCAACTAGGAGCCAAACAAATAAGCAGTTGAAAATTCATTATACCACAGATCTGACTTAAAGTCTTGAAATTATCACACTCCATCGTTTAAAATAATTGTTAGTTTGGAGGCACCTGGGTGGCTCACTCGGTTAAGCATCCAACTTTGGCTCACATCATGATCTCACGGTCCGTGAGTTGGAGCCTTGAGTTGGGCTCTGTGCTGACAGCTCAGAGCCTGAAGCCTGCTTCAGATTCTGTGTCTCCCTCTCTGTCTCTCTGCCCCTTCCCTGCTCATGCTCGCTTTCTCTCTCTCTCTCAAAAATAAACATTAAAAAAGTAATTACAAAGTAAAGAAAAATAAAATAATCATTGTTTATATAGCTGACCTTATCATGCTTTATTCAAATACTACTGTTCACCTCCCGAGTACATACACAGCGGTAATTCAATAAGCCTTTGAAAGCTGAACTGCAATGGACTTTGGAAAACTGAAAGGTTCACCAGTAGCTTTAATTCAAACGGTGATGGGGCTGGACCATCATAGAGGCTTAAGAGAGTGAGGGTGTTTAGGCTTCAATCCTTAGCTCTGCATTTAGCTGCTGGGCTTTTGGTAAATGATTTCCAACAAGTAGAGCCTCAGTTTCCTCATCTTCAGCACTTCTCCGGCTGTTGAAAGGATTAAAAGAGGTAATGCACAAACACTACCTTGCAAGCTGTAAGCAACAGGGCCTAGGGCTATTGCTGCACTTCGGGAGAGGAGACAGGACTGCAACTGCAGTGGAGGTTGCACTCCGGCCGGCAGCTGGCAAATGTCCACCTGCATTCAAGTTTTCTTTGGCCTGCCCTGCCTGGGAAATTTCCAATAAAAACTGAGATTTCTGGCTTTTCTTGACACATTGGAAGCTCTTACCATATCAGGCCCATCCTCCTGCAGTAGGGACCTGGAGCCTTCTATGTCAGGCAGGACACTTATTCTTGGTTTGCCATAGTCCCCAGCAGTATCTGTCACCCTCCACTCAGCCCACATATGCACATAAACTCACTGGTCCCAGTAGGCATTGGAGCTGGTGGCGGTTGGGCTTGCCAAGGAAGAGTAAGACTCAGAGGCATGAAAAATAAATCTGCATGGGGGCAGCTGAAGATGCAGTGCTGCGTGGTGGAAAGCAGCTGGATCCGGGAGCCAGGGGACATGAGTTGTAGTCCCAGTTCTGCAGTAACACCTGTGTGAACTCTGGGCTCTATAGGGGTCTGTTTCCTCATCTGTAAAATATATGTTCTGGGTAGGTCAAGTTTCTGAACACAAGGCAAGTCAGTTCCCCATCTGGGTTTCAGCTTCTCATGTGTTCCTTTTTTTAAAAATGATGCCAAATTAGTGGGTCACTGAAGCCTGGCTGAATTAGAGAAAGCCCTCCCTCCACATGCCCCTGTCAAAAAAAGAAACATTGCACACAGAGTTGATGGAATACATTTGGAAGCTCAAATGCCAAAAGGAAGTATAATATACATAATAGTAGCAATTTTGAGAATGCCCTCCCCTGTGTTGCTGGCCTTATGCATTAGTTCTGACTGAGTAAATACAACTAATTATTTCCCCAAGTTTATTCTTGCTAAAATATAGATGCAGGTTCAAGTACTGCAATAAATTAGATCTGCTTTATTCTTCTTCTTAAGCAAAATTCCAACCTTATCCTCTTACAATTGTAAAACTGCATTTTGAAACTCAATGACTATGGGCATTTGATCATTATTTATTCTTTTTGTGTTTTTTATTATGGAAAATTTTAATAAAATGACCTCTGTAAATTCCCCAAGATAAAAACTTGTGAAATATATGTAGCTCAAAAAGGTATCACCAAAATTCTCATCCAAAATAAGCACTTAAAAAAAAAAACCTTATGTAAATTTCCTATCGGTGAGCTAAAACCATTTATAAAAACAAACACACATATAGCAAATATATCTTGCCAATGTCCAAAATACTTGTTTGGAAATATTACTTCTTTTCAGTCCAAAATTACATTTTCAGTCCTCTCAGCTGAATTTCTATATGCTCTGAAGTAGAAACCAACTAAGACAAGTAAATCAACTTACAGAAGGTTACTCTCAAGATTTTCTGTGTTTTGTGTTCTGTTGTTGAGTAGCTAAGGGCTGCCCATAATGAACATGTTGATAGAGCCTCCCAAAGGGGATGACCATTTGGTGACAATTCCCAGTAATAAAATGACAACCAATAAGAATGGCAGAAAACCGGGTAAGATCAACGCTGGCAAAATATATTCTAGGATTAAAAAAAAATCTTGACTTCCACTACCTTCACAAATAATTAATCTTTTATTGGAAGCAAACTGTTTCACTTCCTACAATACCTTGCAAACAGGCTTCAGGAAAGAATGTAAGCATGAGGCACAAGAATTTGACAGGGCAACAAAGTAGCTGTTCGGGTTACTCAGCTATTCTCTTCAACCTAGCACCAAAGGATAATAACTTTTAAAAGACATAAAGTAAACTATATTTAATCTTAAAACCACTGCGAATACAAACTCACTTTTTTTCCTAGTGATTTAAAAGGTACTGCAGGATCTCAGAGTCCTTTTCCTAGGGTGATTATTCATCCCATTTACTTAGGACAAACCCAGTTTATGACTGTCATCCAGGAATACTTTTAATAGCTTTCCCATTCACTCACAAAAATGACCTAATTTAGGCAATAATTATGTGGCCTCCCTATCTCTGGGTCACTATAATGCATCCAATCTTCTGTTCAACACACTGCAGATAAATGGAGAAGTTAGTTCAATGATAAGACTGAATCTGATGAAGAAATGCTCTAAAAAAAGAGTTTATAATACTAAATATAAATGAACATATTTCTACATAAATTTTAGTGAAGGTACATTCTAAATTTGGGTTTGTTAATCAATGAAAAAATTAATGAAGAATGGTCAGAAATAGGTTAAGATAACTAAACTAATCAGTGATACTAGCACAAATGTGTTACTTAAAATATCTATGAAGTTTTAAATTTGTGTGTTAAAATCATAATTAAAGCTCGACGTAAATAATCACCGCTAATGAACAAAATCCCAAATGTTGTATAATGGAGTAATTCAAGTTAAAAAAAAAAAGTGGACTTTGAGCCCCAAATGGACCTCTCCTTCTCCAAAGTAGAATATTCTCACAATATGTCATTTTTGCACTGTTAGACTCTCTGAAACTACATATATGGGTTGGAAAATGATCCTAAGATAGTTATGTTACCAACATTACAAACTAACAATAAAAAAGAAAAGAATAATTATTTGTATTAATTCCCTCATAAACAGAAATAGCTGAGAGTTCATTTGTAGTTTTTTTTTTAAAGAATATGTAGTACTAAAAAAAACAAGAATAGGAACCAAAACATGTCTTTAATACAGGCACGATATCATAGCTTTTTAGAATAAAGTTTCATATCAAATAACATTTAAAAATCAATTAAAACTCTACAAATTCAAATAAATAAAATCAAATGACAAAAATTGGCTAACCTCAAGTCTAGCAATGTGATCAATTTCAATTCCAAGTATTTTAATAACTAATGATAAAAACACATCACACTCACATAAATATACAAAATAGAGCAGTATTTTTTAAATTTTACACCACTTAGGACTTAACATATTTTTCTTGTCTTTGACATTGTTTTATTCTAACTACATAACTTGTATTTATTGAGAAATAATAAGTTAACTAACTTCTATTTATAAAGTTTATTTTGAGGGGGGGGCATGCATTACACGCATGTGAATGCAAGGGAGGGCCAGAGAGAGGGAGAATCTTAAGCAGGCTCTGCATTGTCAGCACAGAGCTCCACACAGGGCTCAAACCCATGAACTCTGAGATCAAGACTTCAGCGAAATCAAGAATCAGATGCTTCACCGACTGAGCCACCCAGGCGACCCTTATGTTGTGACTTTTAATCACCAAGATATATAATTGCACATAGGGCTTCTGATCAGTGTTACCAAATTGAGTTAATAAATTTAAATTAAAGAAAGACCCCTTAGTCTGATTTCTTAAGCGGTGAGACCTTGGGATTTTTTAAATATTGGAGTAGCTCTCACTCGCCAAATCTTTCTTCATGATCTTCAAGTTGGCACACACAGAGATATTAATCTCAATATATTTTATATATATACATTTAACATAGTAAAGCATATATATTATTATATTAAACATATAACATAATTGTCATATACTTTAGGAAAAAGGAATTGTCTATTTTCATAGACTTAAAATTAGTGGGTCAAACAAGAAGAACAGCATTTGCTAAAAGATATGAAGAGTTCATCTGAGAGAATATGGAGTGATTTTCCTAGCAATCTAAAATATGAAGTTTCCTTATATGTATTTTTTTAAAGTTTATTTATTTATTTTTGAGAGAGAGAGAACACAAGCTGGGGGGGGTGGTGGGAGAGACAATAGAGAGGGAGGGAGATACAGCATCCAAAGCAGGCTCCAGGCTCCGAGCTGTCAGCACAGAGCTGGATGCGGGGCTTGAACTCACAAACTGTGAGATCATGACCTGAGCCCAAGTTGGACGCTTAACAGACTGAGCCACACAGACGCCCCTCCTTATATGTATTTTTAATCCAATCATTTCGGAAACCTAAATAAGATCCTACCACATGCATGGCTGCAATACTATCCTGCAAAATCACTTTGCACTCTTCTCGCATTCTTCCCACCTTTCTGTTTTCACATTTCTAAAACTGGAAAATACCAGAGCTTCAGAAATATTCACTGGCATCACATACACTGTTTACCCTAGGAATCCTGTTCATCTCTCCAAATGACAAAAGGCATGAGAAAAAGTTAAAAAGCCTTTACTAAAGGGAGAACTACAAAGTAAGAACATTATAGCTCCCAAATTTATGACACTATCAAATCTTGAATCCATATCTATCAATTATCTAATTGTCTATAGTTTCACATTTATTTGTCAAAGACGTAAAGCAAAACATTTTTATGTTTTTAGTTTAAAATCTAACTTTGATTATTGTTCATAAAAATCCCTCTGGTCCTTCCAATTTGGAGGTACATGATGAAGTTTAGAGACTTTTAGAAATGTCTACAATTGTCTTTGAAGTAGTTGTACAGGTGGGCTTATGCTTAATTCTATCCATTATCTCACCCAGAGGGATTCCTGCGAGAGGTCCCCCTCCCCTTCACGTATCCTTTACAGAGAAGGGGAAATATCTAACATAGCAATCCTCTACCTTCAAGCACTGACATCATTTCATAAACATCAGAACGCCAAGGAGACCATTACTCAATATCCAAACAAGTTGTGAAACATGTAAAACTGTATTTAAAAGGAGACAACAAACCTGCCCGACTTGACAAACTCAAACTCTTGCTGAGAGATGCGGTAATGTCTGGCCTAAAGTAGCTTAGCTACAGAGTATGTAATAAAACTGCTAAATTTGGATTGGAGGGTCATTTTGCACTGTGAAATGTAATGTAGCCCTGAGAGAGAAAAGGCAAAGAGGGACTCAAGAAATCAGAGACCAGGTCTCTGTAACTCCTCACTTCAAGGCAAAGACAAGTGCTGTTCATAGGAGAAGCCAGAGGGAAGAACTCTCAAAATTGAAAGGGAAAGAAAATGGGAAAAAGGGAAGAGAGAATAGAATCTTGTACAGCAATAACAAAACATCTTCAGTGGCCTCGAAGTTAAGTGAGAGTAGCACTTTAAAGGGAATGAGAGACATTGATTTATTCTTTTCTCAAAATTAGCTAAGTTTATCCCAGCAGAAAGTTATAGCACCAAATCACATGTATCTCCTTTTATCTCTTTCAAAATATTTTTAGTTTGTTATGTCAATTTTCCAACTTTTCCTGCAGTATTTTATCTTCCTAACAAGATTTTAAGTTTCTTAAAGACAGGTACCATATGTCTGTGGCGCCTGGGTGGCTCAGTCGGTTAAGAGTCTGACTTCGGCTCAGGTCATGATCTCTGGGTTCATGAGTTCCATCCCCACATAGGGCTCTGTGCTGACAGCTCAGAGACTGGAACCTGCTTCGGATTCTGTGTCTCCCTCTCTCTCTGCCCCTCCCCAGCTCATGCTTGCTCTCTCTCTCTCTCCTTCAAAAATAAATAAACATTAAAAAGAATAATAGTAAAATAAAAGAATTATCTATTCCATTTACCTCTGTGGGGATAGAGTAATGAATACTTCCTAACTGAAGACTTATTCTCAGATGTGCTACACTTTTTTCTCCACAGAAATGCTAACCTGAACCATGATTTGAGAGAATACACTACATGTTAAAATAGAAATATATTCTAACTTCTGCCTCTACCAGTTCTTGTCACATCTTTCTCTTCATGTAAATTTTAAATTTCACTAGTGGGAATGCGGGCAACCATTTGGATGCATTATTCCACCTACGTCAACTGCAGACCCTTGCATCAGGCTTAGTTTAATCTACCTGATAATCTGAAGAAAACCCCAAATCAGTCACCGTATGAAGATAAACTACAGATCATAAAAACAGTGTCCCTCTCTTTTTTTTTATTCATCTGTTTTTCAATAATTCTTGAATCTCTCTTCCATACTTGGTGTCCACTCTGAATAAGAACGGAGACCCTCTACAACTCGCATATATATTTTTAGATGGAGTTATCTTAAGTATAATGCATCCAATGTGACTTAAATTTATTTCAATTTAGCTACAGAGATCTTTTCCTTCACATTTTTGAGGGCTGGTCTGTCTTGGTAAATTTCCAGAATAAATCTTATGTCTTCCTTTTAAGTAGGGCAAGATCCTGACATACAACAACTGTGGAAAGCTGAAGGCATTTCTGGCAAGGGCAGTGAATGACTGACTTATCCATTTGTTTTTATAGTTATAAATATATGGTTACATTGGGCAGGAAAACAAATATTCCCCAAAATACGTGGTAAGCACATGAGAGAATGAATGGGCTCATAAGATATGTCATGATTTTCTCTCTCCATTAGAAGATGTTTAGTTCCATGAAGTTCATTTACTCCCATTACAACAACAACAAAACAAAAAACAAAAAAACAAAACAAAACAAAAAAACAAAAAAAGAAAAACGACAACAACAACAAAACCACACACACAGCCAAAGTGTATGCTTACTTGGAAAAGAAAGAAAAAGAAAACTCTCCACAAATGTAAACCACCATGCTGGCATTATGTTTTGTTGGGTTTCTTAGTCTATCTATGCCTCCCCAAATAGAATTTCCTGTAAGTTAATATAAACCATAGGTAAGATGAGAGAAAATATTGAAATAATAGCACACTATCAAAACATCTTAGTTACATATATTTCTTAAAAGGGAGCTGGCATTAAAAATCCATACTTAATGTTTCTTTTATAACTTGATTACATTTTTTTAAAATATTTATTTTTATTTATTTTGTTGGGGGGACAGAGAGAGAGAAGAGAGAGAATCCCAAGCAGACTCCATGCTGTCAGTGCAGAGCCCGAGGCAGGGCTCGATCCCACAAACCATGAGATCATGACCTGAGCTAAAATTAAGAATTGGCCACTTAATCGACTGAGCCACCCAGGCCTCCCACTCTTGATTACTAGCTTTTATTGTCTATATTATATTGTATGGGCCATTATTCTAAGTACCACTTAGAATGGATGATATTTTATTTCTTTTAGAAACAGGTGATAATAAAAAAAGGTTAACAGTGAAAGGTGAAATTTGTATCAATTTACAAATGTATAATAAATTAATATACCGTAAACTAGTAAAACATTAAGTGTATTGAAAGTTTGGGATTCCATTAAGTACAGAGTTTCCTCGGTTTTTATTCCTTAACTTACAAGTGACAATGGAGAAAACTGTTAGCTTATGTAATTGAAATAAAATTTTTTGGTTATATAGCTTCATGAAATTAATGATTTGATGTCCTTTGAGGCCATGAAAATGTGTTTTAAAAAGAAACTAATTTTTCATTCATTCATCATGTGATAAATTATAGTAAGTATGTGCTACTTATTAAAATAGAGAGCAAGAGGGGCGCCTGGGTGGCTCGGTCAGTTAAGCGTCCGAATTCGGCTCAGGTCATGATCTCACGGTCCGTGAGTTCGAGCCCCGCGTTGGGCTCTGTGCTGACAGCTCAGAGCCTGGAGCCTGCTTCAGATTCTGTGTCTCCCTCTCTCTGACCCTCCCCCATTCATGCTCTGTCTCTCTGTCTCAAAAATAAATAAACATTAAAAAAAAGTTTTTAAAAAAAATAAATAAAATAGAGAGCAAGAGCAAAGCTTTTGTTTACAACTTAAATATACCTTTTAATAATAAAAAAAGTCTAATGTTAAATCATCCCTTTTCTGAAAATGGAGTCAAATCTTATTTAGACTTCATATCTTTAGGCATATGAAAGAAGTGTTTTAGGCATATGAAAGAGGTTAATTTGCATAAAAGGAATTTATTTCATTTTCTACTGTTTACAAAATAATATTCTTTTAATACTGCTTTTGAGTCCGTTTTTATTTAGATGTCATTTGGTCTAAATTGACAGTCCTGAAGTCTTTCCTAAAGTCATATTTGCCCTTTAAACATCTCTGTGGCATTCCATTATGGGCACCTGCTGCTGATAATTACATGTCTGTCTCCTAACCACTTCCTCTGCTTTATGTCAAGGCAAGATTCAGGCTGCTTGATTACAAACAACTACCAGTTAAAGACCACTGAACAGCTCTCTGCGGTAATTATTCAGGACAAGTTGGGTCTGTGTTTACCAAAGTCTTAACGAAAAAGCAGCAGTTACTTGTTATAATTTCCTCTTTGCTGGCAATGTAGCATAATCCATAACATGTTTTGGTCACCTTTAAAAGTGCCTACGAGAATATCTGATTCAATAATGCTATATATAATGATACATTTCACTATACTATTTTCTAGTCTAAAAACCAAAATATCCTGGCCAAAGATAATAGGCTGTGGTCCCACCAAAAGAACTGTGAGATAATAGTCAATTACAGGGAAAGAGCTAGACTGAATATGCACTCCAAAACAGACTTATTTTTGTTGAATCTGGGCCACTCTACCCCCACCCCCCATCACAAAGTCCTCCCCACCACCTCATATTCATACTATTATACTGCTTTGTCTGGATGTTTGCATCTCCCGCCTCAAACTCTTATATTGAAATCCTAACTCCCAAAGATGATGGTATTCCGGGTGAGGGCCTTTGAGAGATACTTTGGTTATGAGAGTGGAGTGTTCATGAATGGGATTAGTGTTCTTAAACAAGAGATCCCTCACAGATCCCTCACCCTTTCCACCACGTGAGGACACAGAGAGAAGATAGCCAACTATGAACCAGCAGGTAGGTTCTTACCCATGTGACCATCATGGTGCCTTGATCTTAGATTCCCGGCCTCCAGAACTGTGAGAAATGAATTTATATTGCGTATAAGTCACGCAGTCTGTGGTATTTTGCTTTAGCAGCCTGAACAGACTAAGACGCATACAAGAGGCTTGTTCACTTTATAATGAAAAGAACAAAAAATACCACCCTATAGGGCAATTTTCCACACAACAATAATCCTAACATAAAACAACTGCATCACGTGATAGCACAATCAATTTATTTAGCAGTATTCCCTATGCCAGAACTCTACAATTAAATCATCAGAAAGGTTCTCAGGGGGTTCTCAGGTGCTATTTTGCTCATAGACCTTTGTAACTCCTCAGTCTGTGTTTAGGTAACTTGATGCGACCAGGTAGTCAGACTGCCTACCCATCAACTGACTGAGGTTTATTTCCTTCAACCATAAGAGAATCCAACTTCTTCGCTATTTAATAGCCCCAAATTATAGGGCAGACAATACGAAGGTAGGAATGGACTTCTGAAGATAGGTAAGGAGTGTGGCCTCTCAGGTAGCATCTAAGAGATGGTGAACTTTCACTCACAAGACTTTTCTCACTTTCCACCTATCGACTTCAGATTCAGCTCACTGTCCGGTAGTTCTTAGAAGTGGATGATGAAGAGAACCCGGAAAGTCCCCCACTAACTCCATCACCATGAGTCGTCACCAAAAGCCGCTCTAAGATGTGTTATTTATGCATGGACAAAATATGTCTTCATCCAACATCATCCAAAAGATCTCGATCATATGTTGGAGATTCCATGAGGAACGCAGTTCCTGTCCTCCTCATGCCGTCATGCTAGCTGGGGATGCAGGAAAAAGAAACGAGTGCTACAATGGGATGTGAAGGGGAGCTTCACAAGGGAATAAAGATCTAAACCGAGATGAAGATGGAACCAAAATCAGCCAGGGGAAGGAATGGAACATAAGGAATGAGCAGCACTTGTTGACAGCAAAGGAAAGAACCACGATGCTCACTCACTGCCAGCTTGCTAACAAACCCTGAAGGATGTTCCCTCATCTAGCTGCACTGCAACATCTGTGCCAGATTTGGGGAAGGTGCACAGCCTGAGGAGACTATAACCATGGAGGCATTTCAGTAATGAAGGCAGAGGCCTAAGAACAAATATGTCTGTCAGCATGTTAAAAACTTCAGATTGGGCTCTAGACACAGTGAAAAGCCACCAAAGGATTTTAAGACAAAGAGCTCTACTGATGACATTTGTTAGGATTTGCCTGGCACCTATGTGGGGGACAGCTGAGAGTGGGGTAGGACAAGAAGCAAGGAGAACCTACCTCAGTGATCTAGTTGGAGAAATGGACACATTTGAAATATATTTAGGTAACATATGTCATCTTTTATACTACAACATCATTAAAGGGTTGACATGTCAAAGTGTTTGTAAATATCTAAATATAGGAGACTCTGTGAAATAAGTTAAGTTTTGTTAAATAATAATTTGTTGGGGCGCCTGGGTGGCTCAGTCGGTTAAGCATCCGACTTCAGCTCAGGTCACGATCTCGCGGTCCGTGAGTTCGAGCCCCGCGTCGGGCTCTGGGTGGATGGCTCAGAGCCTGGAGCCTGCTTCCGATTCTGTGTTTCCCTCTTTCTCTGACCCTCCCCCATTCATGCTCTGTCTCTCTCTGTCTCAAAAATAAATAAACTTGGGGCGCCTGGGTGGCTCAGTCGGTTGGACGTCCGACTTCGGCTCAGGTCATGATCTCGCAGTCTGTGAGTTCGAGCCCCGCGTCGGGTTCTGTGCGGACAGCTCAGAGCCTGGAGCCTGTTTCGGATTCTGTGTCTCCCTCTCTCTCTGACCTTCCCCCGTTCATGCTCTGTCTCTCTCTGTCTCAAAAATGAATAAATGTTAAAAAAAAAAAAAAAAAAAAAAAAAAAAAAAAAAAAAAAAAATAAACTTAAAAAAAATAATAATAATTTGTTATAACAACTTGGCTTTCTGAATTGCTCCCATCCCCACCACCCCTCAATAAAACAGTAGCAAGGAAACACGAATTCTGGCACAAAATATTTTTCATATAAACTTAAAAAGCCCTCATTACTCACACAACAGAACTTCCTAAGATAGTTTAATGTTCAGAAAATTAGAGTTTTGAAGATCAGTTTGTGTTTATTAAAAAACAAAACAAAACAAAACAAAAAAAACAGATATAGCCTAGAAGAAGGAGTTATAAATACAGTCTCACCTTTTCTTGTGATTGCAAATTTTCCCCCTGGAAATCTTTAAAGGAAACTACTATAAACCAAATGCTACACACATCAAAACAAAACAAAAACAAATAAGCAGGTTAATCAATCATTAAAAACATTCTAGGTTGCTTCTGTTGGGTTCTTTAAATGGAATAAGATCCTATAAATATAAAAGGTTTTTATAATTATGCAGGGACTAAACCACATTGTTGATTCTAGAATTCTTGTTATTTTTCCCTTTACAAAGTTGGATGTTTTCCTACAGTACTGCACTTGGGAAAGTGAGGGAGGATGGTTAGTGTTAAAAAATAAAAGTATTAAACTTTGCTTTTCGGTCAAAGAAAATTACAAAGGAATCAGTGTTCTACAGGGTCTATCTAAAGTGTTTACTGTGTGTGTATCATTTTGGTGTGGTAAATGAGTTATTCTTGTTTGTTTAGTTAATGCATGTATTATATTCTATTTGTTAAAGGTCCACAATTGCATTATTTTGGGTTATGTTTGGGTTATGTTCTTCCTGTTAAATTTGACACTTTTTTATGAAAAAAAAGGGGTTTTATGTTTTGTCTTATTTTAGTTTAACACTGAAGCATTTTAAAGAATATAAAACACAATTGGAGTTTCTGGGTGGCTCAAGTAGCCGGACGCTTGATCTAAGCTCAGTTCATGTCACGATTTGTGACTTCGAGCCCAGGCTTGGGCTCTGTGTCTGCTTGGGATTCTGTCTCTCCCTCACTGCTCCCCTACCACTTGCTCTCTCTTTCTCCCTCCCTCTCTCTCTCTCTCTCTCTCTCTCTCAAAATAAGTAAACTAAAAAAAAGAGAGAATATAAAGCACAAGAACAATTGTTTTTATTCCTCTAGAAAGAATTTAAATGTTAGCCAAAAGTAAAGAATTTGCTTTTGTTTTTTCTGGTTTTTTAACCTATATTTGTCTTTACAAGTAAAGTCAATTATAGTGGAAAAAAGTATAAACTGTTTTTTCATTGAGGTTTACTCAGTACTAGTTTTAATGGAATATATTCTAAATTCAGAATTTTGCGCAGGAAAAAAGATACCATATTAACTTGATTGTCCATAAAACTGACACAAACGTGCTGACTTTCCAAAAAGTTTTCATGTAAAATTAAAATTTCATAACTGAGTATAAAAGTCTCATTTCAAAATCTACCGATTTCTTTCTTTCTTTCTTTCTTTCTTTTTTTTTTTTTTTTTTTTTTTACAGAGCACAAGTGGGGAAGGGGCAGAGAGAGAGGGAGACACAGAATCTGAAACAGGCTCCAGGCTCCAACTGTCAGCACAGAGCCCGAAGTGGGGCTCGAACTCACAAAATGGGAGATCATGACCTGAGCCGAAGTCGAACGCTTAACCGCTTGAGCCACCCAGGTGTCCCTCAAAATCTACCAATTTCTTATAAGAATTTTACCTGTGACATTTTTTCTGTGGCTTCACCTGGCATTTTTCCTCCTGATGGTACTCCCTACTGAGTGCAATCCTCTCATTCTTGTGATACATTTAATTATTTTCATAGTAGTGCCAGATGAAAGTTGTTGGATAGCATAGGCTTACATCATGAAAATGCAAGAGGTCCCAGGCACTGTTCTCAGTTCTTTGCTTTTGATAACTGTTAATCCTCACAATTCTATGGTGCAAATAAGATTATTATTCTGATATTCTACTTGCAAATGTGGAGTGAAACTAAGAGGTTTTTAACTTGGACGCAATTTTCAAGCTTAAGAGTTTAGCAGTTCATTCCTCTTTACCACAAGATTTACATAAGAGCTTCCATTAGTATTTCCCTAGCACAGTTACCACAGGAATAGTCTTGGTTGTAGCCATTAATATTTTTTCGATGGATGTTGATTAATTTCCTATGTCAGGTGATTACCGAGTCCACACATAGGCATACATCTAACATGGTTTTAATTCTCTGACACTTGGGGCGCCTGGGTGGCTCAGTCGGTTGAGCATCCAACTTCAGCTCAGGTCATGATCTCATGGTTCATGGGTTCGAGCCCCGCGTCAGGCTCTGTGTTGACAGCTCAGAGCCTGGAGCCTGCTTCTGATTCTGTGTCTCCCTCTCTCTCTCTCTCTCTCTGCCCCTCCTCTGCTTGAGCTCTGACTCTCTATTTCTCAAAAATAAATAAACATTCCAAAATAAAAAACAAAAAATGCTTATATGAAAATCTGTGAATAAAAAAGAGATCTCTGCCACCCCGTCGTGATTAAACAGTAGTCCTCTTTTTTTTCATGTTTCTTTTCTTTTCATTGTCAAGCAATGTAGGTTGATGTGAGATTTTTTTTTAATCATATAGAGAAAAATTGACCATTTTTAAAAAAATAAATGAACAAATGATGCGATGCCTCAGGTTTGACTAAAATTTATAAATAAATGTCTCAGTGTAGACTTAAATAAATTTATAAATAATTCTCAAATTTATAAACAAATTGGTGAATAATTCTGAGTACTAAGAGTCTGATGAGAACCCAAATGACCATGTGAAAATATACATAAAGCTTATGCTCAAGTGATTGAAGTTATAAGCTTAATCAGGGCTCTCCATTGTTGCCTGCACAGTGTTTCACTAATGGTCCGATAATGGGGGTTCGGCATGGAGGTTCTTGTAATACTTTATAGTTGTGTGAGCATGACAGCCACTGATAATCACTGCCCTGTTCTCCACTCACACACTAGATTACTGAGCAACCCTCACGCTTCGTCTCCACAATGGGCTCACAGTTGCAGAACACGGTCTTGGAAAATTCTCTTAAGATGACTTGCGAAAGATTCTTGGATTCTAACATAATTTGCAGTAAAACCTCTTGTCTTTCAGATGCTTAAATGGAGATTAGAAGATATCCCAAAGATGGAAACAATGGGGTAGGGGGTGTATAAAATGGACATTTTAACTTTTGATTTCATGGCAGGCAACATCACATTGCTTTTAAAAATAGTACCATAATCATTACCTTAAAATATTACCACAGAGGAAATTATACCTCTGGTTTCACTTTTTCCCTTGTTTTCTTCCCTCAATCACCTTGTGTCTTCCCCAGCTCCATTTATACACATAACAGTGCCTCAGGGAGGGGGCTTCCTGTAGTTTCAAAGTACACTGAAAAACTAAACACTGAGGTTAACAGTTTAAAAAAAAAATCACTTCACTTAAAATGAATATCTCAAAGTAGTGCACATTAATATGTGCTTCTAAGGAAACAACTCTTTCTGGATGTCAGCTTAAGCTTCTCCATATGAATTTTCTCAGACTTCCTTTTAAAACCATCCCAACCATTTATTATCTTCTCGTTATATAGACTGTTACTTTTGTTTCATCACAAATCTTTGCCTGTTTATTAGCAGCCCTGCCACTGCTATCGGATGACATTTGTTTTACTTAATGTATGTAGTTTTAGGGGAAAAAAATATAGAACTGCTATTACTGCATTATATGAAAAAATTCCCATGTACATTTAGCTGACAGTGCATCAGCTGCTATTTAAACTGGGCTTAGCTAATGGACTTTTAATGTCAGAGGGGTTACGTGCAGTTACTGGCTATTAGCAGAAATGGCTCCTTTCTATAAAAATCACTTTTCCTCAAGTGTGTTGTTTGAGCATTCCTTTCCCTAATTTAGTGACTGTCACTGAATGCAAAACAAACTCAAGGACTCTGGAATCCGCTGTTATCTTTAAGACCCTCTTTTTAACCTTGCAATTCAGCATTAAACAGGCAACCACCCTCATTAGCATTTAGACTTGTAATCACAAAACTTTGTGAGGTATTCTTATTTATTTTGCCATTCTTAGCAGAATACTACATATTTCGCTATGAGAACCCCACATCATCCAAGAATGTATGATACGTATGACAGAGGTCGTACAAAAAATATTCTGAACCCTAGCATTTATTTATATTTTTAAAACTCTAGTTCAGAAACACCAAGTGATGTGAAAATGTATGGCACAAATTACTACGTATTCACATGTTGATGCGTCATATAAATATTTATATATTAATCTGCATTGAATACAATACTGAATATAAGCAAGGAAGCATAACTACCCCTCTATCTGGAGTGAAATTCTGTATATTCTTTTGGTAGTAACAACCCTTCCCCCCCTCAACTAACTTTATCTTAGTTCATTCGAATAACTTTCTTTTTTTAAAAAATATAATTTACTGTCAAATTGGCTTCCATACAACACCCAGTGCTCATCCCAACAGGTGACTTCCTCAATGCCCATCACCCACTTTCCCCTCTCCCCCACCCCCCATCAACCTTCAGTTTGTTCTCTGTATTTAAGAGTCTCTTATGGTTTGCCTCCCTCCCTCTGTTTTTTTCCCCCTTCCTTTCCCCAAGGACTTCTGTTAAGTTTCTCAACATTCACATATGAGTGAAAACATACGATACCTGCTTTCTCTGACTGACTTATTTCACTTAGCATAATACCCTTCAGTTCCATCTATGTTGCTGCAAATGGCATGATTTTATTTTTTCTCATTGCCAAGTAGTATTCCATTGTATATGTAAACCACATCTTCTTTATCCATTCGTCAGTTAATTTGAATAACTTTCAACGGATATAATGGAGATACCTGGAAATCAAGTCACCTGTACAGCTTTGAAGAGAATCCAAGAAAATCAAATATTCTGCAGCCTAGAAACATAACTCCATATTTGATTAAGAAGTTGAAACAAATCATCACTGAATTCAGAGAAGGGCCACATAACTGACCTCTCCTTCAACCAGTCCACAAAAGAGGTCACCCGAGGCAAAGTGCTTACCACGGAAATGATGTCGCTTCTAAAGAGTACCCAGAGAGGGACTCTTGCGTGTGGATGAAGGATTTTACCCACGTATGCATAGAAGTTATTGTCCTCCCTTGGTCAACAAATGATAGTCTGCTGAGTAAGAAACAAGGGGAATTTCTCAACACGTTGAAATAAGCCAGTGAAAGTGGGGAAGACAGGAGACAACTTGTCTCTATGGATAAGCCACTGAGCAAATGAGAGCCATCTCTAGTGGACACTATGCAAATGACTTAGCACCTGGCAGAGAGGAAGGAACTTGTTGCAGATAAGTAGAGTGTAATTTTTTTTCAGTTATAAAGCAGTGATTACATTTGATTCCCTAGTCAATGACTACCTTTATGAATTTGTTTTATAAGCAAAATAAGTTTTGTTTACATTGTTTGATAGGTTCTGTTTCCTCTCTAAAGATATTGCCAAGCCTATTCGAAAACACTCTCATAAGACAAAAATAGTTATACACACACACACACACACACACACACACAATTTGTGCCAGCTTATATATATGCTCACAGGGAATTACTGAACTATATCTGTCTATTCCTTGTAACTCTTCATTTCGCTAAGAGTCTGCCTGGAAATAACCTCCTAGGAAATAATTTTAGAGTTATATAATTCAATAAAAAGGGACGTGTGTCTTTCATATTATCGTCATTTCGAATAAATCCAACAAACTGATTACCCCCACCCCTACTGGGAAAACACATCTATTGCTAACACTTTTCCTAGTACTCCTCTTTACTTTTTTTTAGTTCTGTTATAGTCAGTAAGCTATAACTTTCTTCACTGTGATCCTTCTGAGTCTACATAAATGTATGCATGTACATGTAAATCTAAACAAAAATAAATACCTACGTTCACCAATAAATAAAGAAATATACTGGCAATACCTTTTAAATGTACCATCATGATATTAAAGATAAAATTCCAATTAAGCAAATTCTTCTGTGGAAGAGAGGTCCTCAAGAATGCCTACATAATTCTAAAAAGGCTTGTGTACCTGAGATTTAAAACAAAATGTTGGTATTCTTATTAATGGTAATATTTAACAGAAAGTTTCAGGAAATGAGAGCACATTGTATAATGACCACTAAAGGATTAATTATATATTCGACTGTCAGTAGAATATACTGCCAGATGCCATGTATCAGTATATCACTAATTAAGTCTAGATTTCTCAAGCAAGCACATCCCGCTCAAAGAGGTCCAAAGGAAATCTAAACATAACTTTTTTCAAGAACACACCTTTTAAGTACTTTCCAAGTTCTTCTGCTACGTTAACTGAAATGGGTGCTGACCAAGACGCTTATTTAGATAAAAGTTGCAAGTCAGGGGGACTGTTGAATAATATTACGATGAAATACTGATCTGAGGTCTCTATTCCGGATAGCAAAAATAATAAATCATTTGAACCTGCCTGTTTTCCCTCAGCTTCTGAGAGTGGTTACTGAAACGGGCTTCTGTTTTCCACCAAGCTGCAAGCTCTGCGGTGATGGCTGTGGTAGTCTGGCAGGGAAATGTCTTAGGCTCTTTCAATCCTCGAGTTTGATCCCTAATACATTTTAAAGCTTATATCCTGTCATCATCTTATGGAGATCCAGAAGGAAGAAGGAAAGTTGCTAAAGAAAACGACAGGCGTAATTACCGTTTTATTTAGAATGACTTCAAGATTGCTGCTTGCTCAACTTGAGCACTTCCGCTGGGTGGCCACGATGTTTGTCACTGGTAAACTCTTTATTCAGTGGAAGACAGAATATATCATTTTCCCTTTATCAAAAGCTAAATTAAAATGTCAACATATTTCATACAGACATAATCCTCAAAGTGAAATGACCATTATTTACTATATCTTCCCAATCATAAAGTTTTTGTTGTGGTAGCAATTTGGTTATTTACTTGGTTTGGATCAGATATGATACAGGGCTCTGAAAATCACACAGAACTCAACAGCAGTGCTTTTGTCACTGACTAGGGTTTCCACTTTCCTGCAAAAGTTAGAGGATACCACTTGTTAAAGAGTACTCTTTGATCTAGTTCTAGAAAGGATTTTTTTTAGGCTCCTGAAATTCCAAAAAGTTAAGAGAGAAGATTTAAAATATTCAATTTGATTACAAGTAATACACTTGCAACTCAGCAATTGGAATTATCTAAAATTATTCCCTTTAGCTTTAATTTTATACATGAATATAATTCACTGTGCCTATGGTTATGAGTGGATATTCTTATACCACACACCCTATCATGTTGCACTAAACTTCCATGGTCTAAGAGAATATACATTATGAATCAATTTAAAATGACGACATTTCTATGCAAATGGCATACTTCTGTACTACTCTTTTATATTACTATACGCACGAATTTTCTTGAATTTTGAAAAACACTTTCATTTCCATTCATGGACATATTTGCCCTTATAACTGGGCAGCAGATATATTTTAATATGCCAACACTAATCTGTTTTTTTATTGGAAAGGAATGCTCATATGTAAGGTTTTTTGTCTGAACA
Source organism: Panthera pardus (assembly GCF_024362965.1). NCBI lineage: Eukaryota > Metazoa > Chordata > Mammalia > Carnivora > Felidae > Panthera > Panthera pardus. The sequence goes on along the minus strand of NW_026526688.1, from coordinate 125,429,442 downwards.
GAAAAAACAAAAAAATATATAGTTGTGTTCAGGCAGTTCATGATTAAATAATCGATTAAGACATTGACTAAAACTGAGAAATGTTAGCATTCATCAATAAACGTGTTAAATGTGCTGAGGGACTTTCTGTTGTTTAACAACCTTAGAGGAAAACATAATACGTGTTTATCTACATGAGGCATTTTTATGGCTTTCATAATTGCTGAGAAATGAAACTAGGCACAGGATCCAAATGACAATGATTAATGAAGGTAACACTCCTATCTTCACAGCATTTTAAAATAAATAAGACTGGTGAGTCTGGAGTTAAATCTGATTAATCAATATCATCTGTTAACATGATTATTTTGGGCCTTCATATTTAGAATGAGAGAACTCTATTTAGGATGAGAGAACACCTGGTTCCCCTCACTCTCACATTCCCCTACCACACTGCAAGGAGATATGGTTTGTCATTTAATTAAAAGAGGGCATTCTCCAAACATTGGAATTTTCAGATATTAGACATCACTTTTGCCACACAAAGCACTTTTGCTCACTGCTAATAAAAGGTATACTGACATTAAGGGTAAAGAGCTGAATATTTGGCACTTCTAAAGCTATAGTTCACTTTCTAAATTGTAACTTCGATTAAATGAACATTGCCATAACTTTAACACTATGAACTCCGTGTAGAAGGTTAGACATGTTTTAAGTACCTCTAACATCTGGAGACATTCTGTGTATTTCAAAACTTCATTATATAATCCTAAGGTAGCAACTTTTGTGGCAGCAGGAATCCCCCAAATGAAAAACCACATTACACCTTCAACCAAAAACTCCTTTTAAGATCTGAAATTATGGCACAATGTTTTCTAACATTTTGTTTATAAAGAATCAAAATACTGTCAACATAATCGATGTATTAGGTTTTCAAGAAAAGGCAAAAATTCTCCTGAGAGCTCTAATCAGGTAGAGAGGATAAAAAAAAAAAGTTTACTATCTCTGATCCTGTTAGCTTATAAAATTTTTACCAAAAATGTTTTTTATTACAATCTCCATAAATGTGGGGATGACAAATATTTAAAATAAGAAAAACTATGAATTATTCAAATGTTAATTTTCTTTTTAAGACCTAGAAAAAAGGAAAGAGTAGTGTTTTAATATTACTCAAGACAAACTTACTCCACTTTAAAGTAAGTCATATAAAAATAGCACTGAGTTTCTGTGAGTTTCTGTTCTAGTGCAAATATCCCTGAACTATGCAATACTGGGACAATACCTGAGGTGTCGGTTTCACCTAGCCCTCTTCCACAAATAACATAAAGCAATACCAAATCCAGATAAAATATGAAATCAAAGAAGAGTCCATACATAACTTTAAGAAGTTAGGATAACAAAGATAGCAAGTGAGAAATCTGGGGATCTTTAAGTGTAGAATAGGCAATCAAAAATTAAAAGCAGCATGAAAATACTATAGGAGAAAGATCTGTTTTAACTCTAAGTAACACAAAATTCCCCACAAATCTCTAGTGTTATCATAAAAGTTTGTCAGAAAACAACATTTCCACTAAACATGAAGAAATAGCAGTAACCATTAAATGATGAGAAGTAATTAAATGTAAAATTTCAAAATATGTTATCTAGATTATCCAGGTTGTTCTAAATTATGATACTAAACTTTCTATGCAAATACAATTCGAACGTATGAAAAGTCCTGGTGAATGTGCCTTCAAGTCAACCTATTTTTCTATATGTTTCTTTGTGTTGTTTCAATATGCATTCAATTATGTTCTTTAGACTATTCACCTTCGCCTATTTTTTTTAAAGAAAAAACCTACTGACATTTGTATAAAGGGTTGATTTTCCCTAAACCCTTATCTGAAAACCTGGGACTTGGCATGTTTTTTTTTCCCCACAAAAGTATTCATGGATTTACGAAAAGTTATCTTTCCATATTCATTATAAAGATAGAAAGTCAGGGGTAGAGCTTGCAGCCAGGACTTAACAGGCGGTGACTCAACATGTCATTTTTAGAACTGGCATTAGGTTAATTTTCCCAGAGAGAGCAGAAAGGAAGAAACGGGGTTATGAAGGGAGAGAGCTTCCCCCAGACTGTTCAAGGAACCATGCACGTCACTGTCCAGGAGTTTGCAGTGATCTATTTTGGAACATCACCTCAGACAGCTTCATTTGTTGCTTTTGGGGAAGCAGTGTCTGCAGCAATCCCGTCTGAGTTCAGAATCATTGGCCTTGAGTTTCTTTAACTTCTAGATTTCTTTGCCAGTGGTTTACAGAGTTAAAAAGCCAAAGAATAATACTTTCTGTGGGCCAGGCATGGCTCTAAACAAGTCACATGTATTGGCTCATTCAATCATAACAGGACTTATAGTATGTATTATCTTCACTTTACATCTGTGGAAACTGAGGCACAGATGAAGGGAATTAACTCACCCATGGCCACACAACTAGGGGGTGGGAGAAGCAGGATTAGGAGACGTTGATCAGCTAACCCGAAGAATGGGCACATAGCACTAACAGCCCCTTAGCTTGTGCCTCCCCAAAACCAGACCAAACATGCATTAAATCTAAGTAAGATTTAATATCAATAAGACAACTGCAATGCACATTTTGCATAAGAACATCCCACTTCAAACCGAACTGCCATCCTTAAGCTCTTCTGGATAGAATTTTTGGAAACTCCACTACCACTGCCCCTAGAACTCTAGCCTGACTTATGTTTGCAATTGTTGATACTTGATTCCAAAAAGTACTATACCTATGCTCACTGTTACTTTTCAGACAGTGAGTTATAGTTATATGCTTATAAGTCTGTCTTCCTTGAAGGCTGAAATGGTATCTCTTGACTCTGTTTCCCTAACAAATAGCACTGTCTGGGGCATAATATGGGCACAACGACTGTTTGTTAAGAACTGCACTCTCTCATGCACTCTCCAAATGAGCTAATAGGTTTCTAATTTGTGGGGAAATGTGAACAGGTTTGTTTTTAACTGCCACAAATACAAAAGTCAAACTGAAAAAAAAAAGCAGGTTAAAATCGCAAGGCATGGCGGCTATGGCCCAATCCCCACCCCTACTGTCTTCCCCATTATCTTCTTGAAGTGGTTGCAGCCTGTAATTTTAATGTTTCTTCTGAGAGTGACTCCCTCTGCTGCTCCAGCAAAGCCATGACCTAAATCAGAAAAGTGCTAAATGCAGTTAAGGCCTAATAGAGCACACTCTGGCTGTTAGCACTAATTGGAGAAGGTAGCATACATTAGAGAACAGTTATTTTTAAGTCTCAACAATAATTTTAAATAAGCTAGGAGGGTTTGCCTCTATAGAGCTCACGCCTCCTTTATGTTTTTAGAGGGTCTGCTTTAAGATCAGTATGAATTTTGATCAGGACTCCGGGCTCCCAGACTAAAACGGGAGATATCCCAGGAACTTGTCTTGTTGAACCCTGAATCCCCAGGATCCAGAATACAGAAGGAAAAGAAATTAATGAATGTTAACAATCTAATAGATCTTCATTCTTTGCAAGTACTTGAAAAGTTTGTCCTCTGAAGCATTTTAAGCATTTCTTAAGGTAGAATGCCCGAAATTGTTTTTTTTCTAAACAAAAGTAAACTAGCCTACTCTTTCTTTTTGAAAATTCCAAATGTGATTTTATGTATTTACTCTGCTCCTGTACATGGAGAAAATACATTTTTTAACTGTAATGAAATTCAGTTATCCTTCATGCCAATTGTCTAGCTCCCCAAAGCCAATATGCATAAATGCATGAAGGTAATTTCTACCCTTTTGTAGGAAGAAGTATAGTATTTGCTTTAAAAAAACATTACAAAGTAACTGACAGTAATATCAAATATTCCTAATATGATTAGAGTCTTCACTGATTTTCTGTTCCGAGTTTGGTGATGTTAACACTCATAACACTAGTTGGTGCTAGATAAGCAGAATATCGATGCTATGTAATCCAGAAATAAATGCATTTCTATAACAGGAGGGCACTAACTCTGAGGTACACTGATCAAATACATACCACACACCACACACACACTCACACACACTTACACACTTTTCCTAGTAGAATCTTTCATTCTTGGAAGTCAGAAATGACACAAATTCCCTGGAGCTAAGAGTTTCCGGCAATCCTGAATGAAACAATTAAGGCATAGCCAGAAAGGAGAAAGTTGTGGCCTAAAGCCTGGAGAATCTCCCAAGGATCTAAATAAAATGCCAGTTGTCTTTATGCAAACCACAGTTACAAAACACAGGACACTTGCAAATAATACCTATTATGCTTTTTTGTTTTAAATCTTAAACATCTGTTGTTTTTTTGGCAATTTGTGAAGACATACATATTTTCTAAAACTTCTCATTTTTCTAGTACTTCTCTAACAGAATAAATCTCATCCACATTGTCAAGTACTTAAATTAACTCTCTCATCTTAATTGCATATGTACTTCCATTCATAAAAAAATAGTTCATTTCCATCTTCAAGTGTTCAACACATGAAAATCAGACCTTGAGGAAGCAACATTGTCTTAGGTTTCCCCGGTGTTCTAGTCCAAAGACAGAGGCGAAAGAAGAAATTAGAAGGAAAAGGAGGTCTGACTGCCAGACCAATATAAAAGTATGCTTCTGAGAAGAAAGTGTAATAGTAGTTCAACAGTAAACAGGCTGGGGAAATGGATTAGAATGATGGTGATTGCAGCTGATAGAGTTTGGTGCTTTCTACATTTTAATACCTAACCGACAACACAGGAAGAGCTGGTGTCCTGAAACATGGAGGATGACAAAGATAAAAGTAGTCTATAGCGTCTTTCTAGACCACAAGATTCAAACATAAGCATGTTCACCAGGCACCGAAATAACTAAACTACATGGAGAACACCACTGAAATGCACATACCCACGAGGATACATTTTATTTTCCCATTTAAGATTAGAGGAGCAGGTTCAGTCTTGGATTGCCTGATCTGTCAGAAAAGTGCAAGTGCCACATGCCCGCTCAGCCTGTCTTGAGCATCTTTTTCTTTTAATTTCTCTCCCTTCTTTCAATATTAATCCACTTACAGTCTCCTGTGTGATGATCTTTATTGATCTTTTTTTTCTGACCCAGTCTTTTTAATTTGGCTGTAGTAAGCTCTCGGCAAGAATCCTAGATCTCCTGTTTGGCATCTTGGGGGACTTTAACTTGTCCTTTTCCCAAACAGGTCTCCCATCGTCCAGTCCCCGCCATCGCCCCTTGAGCCCCACCCCGTGGCTGGGTCCTTTGTGCGCCCAATAACAGTAGTCGAATCCCACAAGGGCGTCTCGGTGTTGATTCCACGACTATTCATCAGGTTGTTCACTTAAACTTCCAAACACCCCTCTCTAAACACCCTTGGCTGCTACCCAGAGAACTTCCTACCAATTTCAAGAAACCTACAACAAGTTCCTATGATTCTCCAGAAGACTCCCTTGTAAAATGGACAGATGGGCTCTGGGAGTTTGCATAAGAAAACCAGGACAGAACCTCGGGGATGGGAGGCATCTGGTAAGAAGGGAAGGAAGGATTTATGAGCGTGGCTACTTAGCTAGGCAAGGGCAAAATTTACTCCCCAAGTAGCAATCGCTAATTCACAAAGCCTCGCTAATCACTTACCTCCTCGTGCGGACCACACTCGCTAACGCTCAGCGCTCCCCTCCACCTCCAACGCCCTCTCCCCCAGTGCCTTCGCAGATCAGAGGGCATGCAGTCGGGAACCTCCAGAGTGTCAGAGCCACAGAGCAACGCCGGGGGAGTTGAGGCGAACGCCGCACCTCCTCTGCTCTCCAAATTTGGAAAGGAGTGTAACCGAGAGGATGGGATCCCTGAATCACCTCCGAATGCTGCAAACGCTTCCTCCACCCCCACCCTACCGAAAAACAGCTGCCTCCCCTGAGCCAGCGACCACCAGAGAACTGGTCGAAAAGACCGAGGTGGGCGCTCGGCTGGGCCAGAAGGTTGGGGGCCCAGGTGACCCGAAACACACCCCAGAGGGGGCAAACGTTGGCTCTTTCCTCTCCGTCTCCCTTCCAGTCCGCTTCCTGGGCTCGGAAGGCTTGAAGCTGCCGCTACCACTTCAAACCCGGGGGACACGAAGGGAGCTTGGCAATCAGCCCCCGCGCCTCCCCTCCTTCTTCATCCACCCTCAACTCCTGACCGCTCCTCTCCCCACCCCTGTTTTGCCCAAGGCCCCGAACACTTATTTTAAAGCTCAGACGCGTTAAATTAAAATGTCAGAGTTATAAACTGGCCCGTTTCTCCGGGGGAGTTTCGTATTTGGTTTGAACAACCAGTCCGTTTCCCCCAGAGCTCTTGGGTTTTAAGTTTCTCCATAGCTTACTGGGAGGGAGACACGGAAAGGGTAAGAGTGTGGAGGCGTGCACGGCCCGGTGTCTGCCGCAGGCTGGGTGGCGGGTCCGGGTTGCGCTGTGCATGTCCACAGCGCCCCAAGCAGCAGCAGAGTGGCACCGGCGCTGGTGGGTCCTCGGCGGTAATGGACACATTTCCTTAGCTGAACGCCCTTCGGCGTCTAGCGTGTCAGAGACTCCCTGAAGATCCCGCAACCCCAGATGTGGCTCAGCGCGGGGAGCCTCTGCGCATCGCGGTGCACCCATGGCATACCACACAGCCACCCGCACCAAGAGTCTCCAAACCTCCGTGTGTACAATATGCCACAACGTGTGAATGTGGAGCGGAAAGTGCGAAAGATACGCAAGGCGCCCACATGCCCAGAGACTGATGCGTGTCCACACCCCGAGCGTCCCTGGTCCATCCGTGCCCATCTTGGAAGATGGATTAAAAATAATGAAGCTTCTTGACTAGTTGGGAAAGTGGAATGTAAGCTGATTTCCAGTTGGGAGCAAGGAGGCGATTTAAGGAAGCCAGGAGAACTGGGGAGGAGGAGAGGAAGGAGGGGAGGAAGAAGCGAAGGGAGGTGGCCGCAGAGCTTGGCGGACCCTCTTACCTTGAGCGGCCGAGCCGGTACCGCTGGCACTGAGCAGGGCCAGGGCAGGTAGCACGAGCATTTGCAGCACGTATCCCAGTCCCAGTCCGCAGCGGGCCGCTGTCGCCGGGAGACCTTTCCTCATCGTCGACAGAGGTGTGCCGGGCGGAACCACACGGAGAGACGCGCCAACAGCGGAAAACCCCACTGGGAAGCAGGAGAATCCGTGCACCACGAAGCAGTCCGAAGAAATAATGATAACCAAGAGCCACACTCCACTTTCTCCAAGGGCAGGAGCCAAAAGGGGGTGGAGAGGAGACGCTGAGGAGGAGTTTGGCGGTCCCTCTTTCCCTGTGCCTTCTAACTGGCGGCTCCGCGAGCGGCTGCTCTGCCCCCACTTGGGAAGTCCGGGGAGGCGCAAGGCGGCCACCTCGCCGCTGCCCCCAGCAGCAGGAGCAGCCGCAGCTCCGCCGCGCGCCGAGCCTGGACTGCTCTCCGGGTCCCCTCTTCAGTGCCGAACACACACAGGCAAGGGGGTGGGGGGAGGTGGAGGAGGGAGAGGAAGCGAGAAGTGGGAGGAGGTGGGAGCTGAGGGAGGGAGTTGGGCACAGTGAGGCTCTCTGGTCTCCAATCTCAGTTAGCTCACGCCGGCGGAGAGACGTCCAGGCTGCCGCTGCTGGGTGGCCAAGGAGAGTCACTTCCTAGCGTGGGGCGCACGGGCGCGCAGAGGCGCTCGCCACGGAGGCGTGGAGGGCGCAGCCCAACTCCGCTGGGGGGTAAGCGGCGGCGGGAGCGCGCCCGCCCGCGTTATGTAAGCAAGGATTGGAGGGAGATGCGCGCCCAGCGCCGGAGGTGGAGACCGGCTGTTGGTTCACCCGCGGAAGCCGGGCGAGAGAAACCTGAGGGCAGAGGCGGCTGCGGAGAGTGGGAGCGCGCCTGCCTCCCGCGGTGCGCCAGACTCGGACTCCAAGAGCGCAGCGGGCGCGCCCCGAGCCTCTTGGCTGTGTCCACTGGAGCTCAGCCTGCCGCCTGCCAGCTTCTCCACGGCGCCGGCAAAGCCTGAGCCAGACTCCCCAGGACTGGACTCGCTCTACGACTTGGGGTCTTGTGATTGATTAAGCTGGGTGCGGGCTCAAGTTGAAGTGCTGCGTGGTGGGGAAGAAGGCAAGAAGATTTGCAGCGTCCCACCCCGCTGCAATCCTGGGGTTGTCAGCGCCACTCAGACTGCTTTATGTTCTGGGTGCCCATGACTTCTCCGTAGTGGAACAGAAACTAAAAGCTAAAGGAAAACTCATTCTTCAATAGAGCTTTATTTGCGTGCATCCTGGTGGCTGGCAATGTTGAGTATGTAAAGGGTGGTGAGACGATGCCTGATACTGAAACTCCCAGAAACGATGCACAACAAAATTTGTAGGTACTCACTTAAAGTGATGGTGGAAACTATGACATATTTTCCAAATTCCTAACGGTGTAAGAACTCAAACTGATGCTATGCATTTTTATACTTTTCCCCCATTTATTTATTTATTTATTTATTTATTTATTTATTTATTTATTTGGAAAGACTAGCCTGGGTAGTTAGGTTTTGGATCCCTGTTGCAATGATGACGGAAGAATGTAAGAATGGGTGGAAAAAATGACAGGCTAGACAAAAGGAAAAGTGGATGAATTAAAAGGTCGATACACATTGGCAAGTCCAACATTCTGGGGAGAACGAAACCTCTTCCTAAGATTAGTACACTCCTAAACTAATAATAAATAATATATCATGGAAATTTTAAGCTCTTGGTGCCAAGGGGGCAATGTGTAAACACACACACAGGCAGGAAGCTTGAGATCTCACTTTGTTATCCTGGACAGGTCAGGTAAACTGCATGTCTCAGTTTTTTCATCTATGAAATATTTCATTACATGGCTTTAAAGTTCTTTTCAGTGCTGGCATTCCATGATTCTGCCTGCCAACCTCCATCTAAACCTTTAGCCAGTAAGACCTGTCTTGGATGAGTCTGATAGATCTGAAAAGGTCATACTTGGCAAAGACATTGACAAATCTGGCCATTTTTTCCCCCTGTGGAGGTGCTGCCCGTCATGCTAAAATCTCTCCTTTACCCTCTTCACTTTCCCTTACCCATACCAGATACCAGGATCTTTTGGTAAGAGGGTAGGTTCTGACTCCAGACTGTCTGGATTCAATTCTTAGCATTTCTTATGACTAGCTGACAGATATTGAACAATAAAACTAGGTGCCTCGGTTTCTGTATCTATAAGATAGGTCTAGTACCAGTAACTCTCTTATAGGGCTTTGTGAGAAATCAAGGAGTTCAAGATATGTGAAGCACCTGACACGAAATTGTTAGCTACTATTCTTGCCATTGATGAAAGAGCTTCATCAGCTGCATGCTATCTAGATAAGTGCTGTCCAACAGAACTTTCTGCAGTGAGGAACATGTTCATATTTATGCTCTCCAAAATAATAATCATTAGACACATGTGGCTATTGAGCACTTGCAATGTGGCTAGTACAAATCTGGTATTTTAATGTAATTTATTAATTTAATTTTAATAGGCACATGGCTAGTGGCAACTATGATGGACAGTGCAGCTAGGCAGCTTATGCCCATTATTTATTTTGAGGATTATATCACCAGAAGGAGCTGTGATTATATTTCATATCTGTCTTTACAATTTTTCCAGGAAGGACAGCAGCTTAGATACTAAGAAATCCTCACATATACTATCATTGTAGTAACATCTGAAAGTTTTTTTTTGCTTACTCATTTACAATTTTATTGCTTATCTTTTCTAGCTAGCATTTAACTCTTGTAAGGCAGAGACTTTGCCTTGTTCATCATTTCATCCCCGGCTCCTAACACAGAGCCCATATATAGTTGGTGCTCAATCAATATTGATTGATTGATTGATTGATTGTCATAAAGTTTAAATAGGGAAGAATCCTCAAAGTCTAGTTAGTTAAATAGAATTAAATTGTTATGCAATCCTGTTTGGGACACTGAAGTGCTCAAAGATACTGCATGGAATTAATTCTTTGAAAGAAAGAGGAAGAGACAAGAAGGAAAAAGTAGTTCAATACTGAAATTCAGCCTAAAGAGGGCAGGAGAATGGTTTGAGACGTGGCATGTAGAAATGAGATGGAAAACAGAGTGGGGAGTAAGAGCATAAGAACAAGGACAGGAAAAATACCAGCAGATGCATCAGCCTTATTAAGCAGGTGAGTTTTCTACAATCTATGGTTGCAGATGGAACTTACCTTGTGTATCAACATTCTGCCTGTTTTTTTTTTTCTTTATGAAATAGATAATGCAGTGTTTCATAGGCTTCTGAGCACTGGATTATTAACTTACTTCACTTAGATCTGGGCTCAAATGTCACTGCTTAGAGACCTTCTCTGACCAACAACCTAAAATAGCATATATCTTTTAACACTCAATTGAATTCACTTGCTTTGACTTTCTACATAGCAGTCCTTCTATATAAACATATATATGTACATGTATATATGTCTTCATAAATATATGTGTATGTGTCTATGTGTATACATATGTGTGTATATGTGTGTCTGTGTGTATGCCTATGTTTTTGTGTATATGTATGTTTGCGTACTCCCCAACAGAATGGAGGATCCTGAAGGGGAGGAATTTTTTTCCTAGTACTTTAACCACTCTATATTCAGAACCTAGAAAACTGCCTGGCACATAATAGGTGGTCAATAAATGTTTATTGAATATTGAATGGAAGAATGAGAGCCAATGAATTTTAAAACCAACCTAAGTCCTTGATTAAAACTTCTTTTTTTCCTCCAAGAAAAAATTTCAGATTATGAACAGGCTTTTCTAATTGTTGAATAAAATCAAGTTTGGGCAAATTTTTACCAAAAATGAATTTAAATATGACTTTTTCCAGGTTGGACTACTGCAGGTGTTTGAGGAACAAACATGAAATTCATCGCATTTTGAAAAATAAAAAGCTTCATTTAAATCCATGTACAAGGGCTTCCTTTTTCTTGGCTGCAGTGAGTGGAGAATTAACTCTGGGATAATAAATCCCAGTGACAGGTGCTAATGGGAATTAAACATGCAAATCCCTTGCATATCCCTCCAGAAATCTACACCAAGAAAGTATGCTATTTAGCATGTAGACTGCTTAGTTATAATATTATTTTCTGTAAACTAGTATGTGAATGTTTCCAGCCTAAGGCTTAGGGACATTGAAAACAATAGAAAATATATTTTAATTATAGAAATATTTTCTTTCATTTTATTCTCTCATGTGTAATTCCCCACTTTTTGTATTTTTATGTGTATTTAAAAACAAATAATCACACCAGAGATATTATTAACTGGCAACATAGAAGAAGGAGGATTTTAGTGAATATAAATAAGACGGTGATGAGAAAACTTTTCTTAACTAGGAGTTGGAAAAATACTCAGGTAAAATTACTGATGACATCAACTAAAAGGAGCCAGATGGTCCAGATTCAGTTGAGCCAATCCTCCTTCTCTGCCTCAGCCCACAGAAAGGAAGTTGGCCTGCCATAAGCCTATACACTCTGGGACCTTATGCTTTATGGTAATTGTATTAGATAAGACCCTTTTGGTTGCGAGTGGTAGAAACCCAACTTAAACCAGCTTAAGCAAAAAGGAGAAGTCATTGCCTTTCATAATTCAAAAGCCATGGATACAAATGTCTATATTAGTAATGACTAACACTTATTGATCACTTAGTGTGTCAGATTCAATTCTGAGCTCTTTTATGTGTGCTATCTCATTTAACCCTCATACCTCAGAGATATTGTGAGTTCAGTTCTAGACAACTGCGAGAAAGCAAATATAGAAATAAAGTGAGTTGAATGAATTTTTTGGTTGCCCAGTGCGTATAAAAGTTATGTTTACATTATACTATAGTCTATTATATGTGCAAAAGCATTATGTCTAAAAGCAACAATGTATATACCATAATTTTAAAAATCCTTTATTGCTAAGAAACGCTAACCATCATCTGAGCTTTTAGTGAGTCATACTCACTGATCATAGATCACCACTAACAAGTATAATAATACTGAAAATTTTGAAATATTGCAAGAATTACCAAAATGCGACACAGAGACATGAAATGAGCAAATGCTGTTGGAAAAATTGAGCCAATAGTTTTGCTTACCGCAGTATTGCCACAAATCTTCAGTTAAGAAAAAAAAAAGACCCGCAATACCTGCAAAGCACAATAAAGTGAAGCACAATAATATGTATTGTACTTGTATTATTATCTCCATTTTATACATGAGGAAACAGAATGGCTAGTCAATGGCTAGTCAATTTTGCCCAGAAGACTATTCTTTAGTCCACTGGAGTGTATTTACTGAGCTTCGAGAAGTGTATAGTACTGAAATAGTATCTTTCCCTCAAGGAGTTTATAGTTGGGGTATAGAGATAACATTTACAAGAGACAAACAGACAAACGAAAAAAGAAACAAAAAAATGAAGAAAGATAACATGAAAGACTGAGAAGGGAGAAAGGAAAGAGAGAAAAGAAAGAATAAGGATACAAGGAACAAAAGTAGGAAGGCAAAAAGAAAAGAAGAAAGGGAACCAAAGAATAAATGAAGAGAAGGAAATAAAATCCCGTATGATTTCTGCATTTGTGTCCTGTACTTTAATTGCTCTAAGGAAGAGAAAACGATGAATGGCTCAAAGTTAGAAGGAAAATAATATGATATGTAACTCAGAAGATTACTAGGGATAGGTATAATAATTGCTTATTAGAGCTTTCAAATACCGCACTTTATTTTAAATTTATCTACCAAATTGGACTCTGGTGGTTTCTCTTGTGTTATAGATTGAAGACATAAGATACTTTATGGAATGGTGGGAAGATTCTGAATCAGGAAACATGGATTTAAGTTTCTATTTATCTAATATATTTGCTCACATAGTCTTGTAACTTCTTTATACTTTAATTTTTTAGTTATACAAAATGGGAAAAATATGAACACATAAAGTTGTCCTGAAGATGAAATGTGTGTAAAAGTGCTTTGTAATGTGTCTATGCTTAGGACATTATTGTGATAGGATATGTTCAATATTGTCTATTGTACTTAATTTGCATAATCATCTAAAGAATAGCACTAGTGGTATGGCTCTCTATACATGAATTATACCACCCTAGTGTAAACTTGGAGCTGTTCTCAGTATGTCCCTCCCTTCTGCCCACATTACCTATTAAATTACTAAATCCATCCCATTATACTACTTGAAGGTCTCCAGGACCTACTCCATTATCTCCAGCCCCACAGACACACAATGTATTGGCAAGTTCCCCAATGGTCTCTTGTAATTACTTCCTTGGTAGCTACTCTGCCCTCACATTCCAATCCATGCTCTCTGCACACCCTAAAATGACCTTCTAGAATGCAAATATTATCATTTTACGGTCCTAAAAACCTGTTTATTAATTCCTCATTGCCTTAGGCCCTCTTTCCCAAAGTCCATTATGGGGAACTCCTGTCCTTAAAAAACAGAGTTCTGGAATAAACATAGTTGCTGGGATTGCATTGTTCCGATTCTTTGCTCCTTTCCTGTTAAGAGAATTGACTTTTGTCTTTGCTGTCTCACTCTCCATAGGTGGGATGGATTTACCTGCTTCACCAATGGTGGCTTAGCCACAAGACTGGCTTTTGCCAGCGAATGTGGGCAGAAACTAAAGTGTGCCAATTCCTTTCATTGTTTACTTCTACTTGTTTTCATGTGCTCCTGTCACTAGTCATTACAATAACATTTCCTAGGTAACCATCAGTCCAAGGTGGATGAGAGACACGTGGAGAGATGTGGAGCCTGGAGCCTGGTGCCTGCTTAATGGAGTTGCAGTAGACCCAATGACACATGAGCAAGAAGAAAAAAAAAAAAAAACCTACATGTTTCTTCAGCTACTGAGATCTGGGGTGATTTTTAATGCAGCGTTATCACAGCAAGAGGTGTCTGATATGCATGGTGTAAGAAATCGTGTCCTCAGATGAAGTTCAAGATAAATCAGATGATAATCTCCCCTGTAGTGCTAATAAGCTAGTAGAGTATAAGACAGACTAGAGACCTACATAGAGTGATTCTGAGAAGTGCAGCGGGAGAGGTATGCCTACATGGCTGATGGAGATAAGAGGAAAGGGCACTTACTTCAAACTGAAATGACCAGCAGAGTCTTAAATGATACTACATCAGGCCTGAACCTTGAAGGGTAAATAGAATTTGCGTTAGCTAAGTTGCAGAGGATGGCATTCTAGATGGAAGAAACAACTGGGGCAAAAGAAGGAAAGAAGAGTGGAACATGTATGTCAAGTACTGAGTGACTTATTTTGGAGCACAGACAGCAGTGTAGCATTATATTTGAAGCTACTACAAATTATAATTACCAAAAATTCTGTTAACAATTTTGAACACTCATTGGGCAGATAGATAGATAGATATAGATATAGATATAGATATAGATATAGATATAGATATAGATAGATGATATAGATATAGACATTCATTTAATACACACAATAGTATACATGAAGTAGGTATTATTACTATCTTCATTTTAAGCACAAGTGAGGAAATCAATGCTTAGTAGAGTTGAGTGACTTACCTAGCTGTAATAGTGTCAGATTTAGATTTGAATTCAAGTTTGTTTAGATGCAGGCAAATACCACAAGGTAAATTTGGAAAGGAAGATAGAACTAATTTTTGGAAGGCTTTTCATGGTTTGCTATGTGGATTAGCCTACAGTATGGGGATACCAGAAAGCTACCAAAGGGTTTTAGGCAATGAGATGCTACCATGACAATGTCTTGCATCAATGTGTAAAATTGACTGAAGAGGGGAGAAAAATCACAAAATTTATTCCCCAAATCAAGATGAGAAGCACTGAGACTGGAAACATAACTAGTAGTAGACAGATAGCAAGTGAAGAGGACATATACACAACATTCAAGTGGGATGGTGGTTACTAATTCTAGAACACAGGATGAAAAATTTATAGTATTAAATATTCATGAATAATTAAAAATAAACTATGTAACCCTGAAAAGCTACTTGCAATAGTAAACTACCTTCAACTTAATTAAAGGCATTAATGAATTAGAAATAAGATTTAAAGGGTGAGGAGGATACATTAATTTCTTAGGACTACTTGTGTTCACTGGAACTTGAAATGGCTTGTTCAAGCAATATTGTAATGATGCAGCAATATTTTGCTTATATAACCATATTTATTTTTTCCATAGTCCCTAACATTGTGTCTGGCACAGAAAAGGTAATCAACAAACATGTTAAAAAACAAATACATAAGAAATTCTTATGATATGTAACCTAAAATAGTTCTTACAGATTAGAAATCTTTTACTTTCTATTTTTTCTGAATTTAGTTGCAAGTTCGTTGTTAGAAATGTGTAGTACTTTATTTTATAGAAATATGCCATAATTATGGTCTAGAATTCAGCCTACAAAATCCTATTAAACATGTGTAAGGAAAACACTGATATTACAGAATATATAATTCAGTCAAACAATTTGTAATTAAACAAAACGTGGTATTTATACTTATTGTATAAATTACGGAGAGAGAGGAAGAAAATGTAAAATATTAGTGAGATTTCTGTTACTCTCATATTTCCAACAACTGTCAATAATGAAACCGTCCCTTCTACTTCATGTCTAATTTCAACTGGAAACAGGGAGACTTTATTTTCCTTAACATAGATGTTACATTAGTGCTAACTAGCCTTATCTTAATCATGATTGATTTTTTCTTTGGTTTGTTTTAGTAATATATTGAACAAAGAAGAGAGAAAAGGAAATACATTTTTTGTCTTATAGAATTGAGGAAAATAAAAAAACATAGGGCAAGAAAGAGTAAAACAATTTGAGAGTATTCCATAAGTATGTTAAATAGAACCCTGTGAAACAAAAGTTAAGAAGAATGAGATCAAGTTAACAGTGAGGAAGCAACAATGGTTCAGATTATCACCCATATGGTCTACCAGCCTGGTATTACAGAGTAAGATCAGTGGGCAACAAAGCATTATGATTTATGAGAAAATTACAAGTTAGGTACTCTTAAGAATAAAGCCTTTAAAATTACTTTCTTGCTTGTTGACATATGTTGCTTGTCTAGACTTTGAGCTTCTCCGAAGGATTTTACTCTACTGTAGTATTTGAATCATCAACACTACCTACTCCAATGCCTAACTCTTAGAGGACCCTGGCTGCATAATGAAAAAAATAAATAAACAAACAAATGAGTAAATGATACAATAAATGTATGTGTATTTTAATTTAACAAATGACATTTTTATTGTCTTTTGCTGTTTTATATTTTTGTGAAACCAGGAAAATCTCTTGATGATTATGAGTTTCAAAGGTAAATTTTACCTTGCATTTCTGACACCAGTGAGGTCAAAGAGGACCTCATCCTTCATCTATTGTTTTTGTTTGTTTGCTTGTTCATTTTTGTTTTGTTTTGGTTTTGTCTGCTGACATGTTGCTTTTTAAAAATACAACGAGACCATTTACAGGCAATGGTTTACTTTTCATTTTGTTAACTACTTCATCCAAAGACTACACACAGCAGCGGTTATAGATTAGGAAGAATCTATTGAAGAAATTTGTGATTGTAGGAGATAGAGCCAACTAACTTGAAGAAAATGTATTTGAATACCTGAGAATGCTGAAATCTCCCAAGAATATTTAAAATAAGTTATCTGAGGAGAGGTGTTGATATCTAGAGACAGGTACTGGAAACTCACATGCCCTTGGCATGGTCAACTTCCGTTCTCCCAAGAATTAAATCTATCTCCCTTCCTCCCTCCCTCCTTCCCTCCTTCCCTCCTCCCTCTGTCCCTCCTTCCCTTCCTTCCTTCCTTCCTTCCTTCCTTCCTTCCTTCCTTCCTTCCTTCCTTCCTCTTTCTTCTTTCTTTCTCCCTTTCTTTCTTTCTTTCTTTCTTTCTTTCTTTCTTTCTTTCTTTCTTTCTGAGAGAGTGAGGGAGGGGCAAAGGGAGAAGAAGAGAGAGAATCTTAAACAGGCTCCATACTCAGCACAGAGCCTGACATGGGGCTAGATGCAGGGCTTGATCTCAAGACAGTGAGATTGTGACCTGAGCAGATCAAGAGTTGGACACCTATCTGACTGAGACACCCAAGTGCTCCAAGAATTAAATCTTTTGTCTGGTCACAGCCTATTACCTGGGAAATTGATATCTTCAAGTCTCTTTGCATTGCTCATTATCTTTACTCTACCTGAAATATCCTTTCTTACAAGTAGACTAACCATTCTTTAAAGTCCAGTTCAGGGGCGCCTGGGTGGCTCACTCGGTTAAGCATCCAACTTCAGCTCAGGTCACGATCTCACGGTCCGTGAGTTCGAGCCCCGCGTCGGGCTGTGGGCTGATGATAGCCCAGAGCCTGGAGCCTGCTTGTGATTCTGTGTCTCCCTCTCTCTCTGACCCTCCCCCGTTCATGCTCTGTTTCTCTCTGTCTCAAAAATAAGTAAACGTTAAAAAAAATAATAAAAAAAAAATAAAGTCCAGTTCAAATGCTCATCCAGGTATAAAGTTTTCCCTGAGCCCTACAGTTGGAAGTAGTTAGCCCTTCTCTGATGCCTGCATACTTTTATATCACCTTCTATCAGTATCTCTATAAATATGTGGCTTATTTCTATTTATAGAAATTTATATGGCATGTATGACTTGAGTTTGGTTCTGAGACACTTTGGATTCTTTAACAACAGCTAACTTGGTCAACATATAGTAAGAGTATAATATTTTTAAATGTGTTAATGAGCTCTTCTCTTTTGCCTTTCAATGAACAGAATAGACTTCCTATTCATTTAACAAGGGAAGAAGGGAAAGATGAAGGTAGTGGGCACATCTATGGTTTGGGCAGAAAATACATAAGAAAAAGAATTCATATTTAGTTTTTGATTTCCAAGATAGAATTTCCATGTCTGTGGACAATGAGTTTAAAAAGTAGATTATGTAGTATAGAAAAGATGCCACTTCTAATTAAGATGGAGGTCATTAAACTTGATGATTTAGAGGTTATAATACACAAAAGTGAAAAGCCCAGAAGACCAACTCTCATTATGTATTTCTCCAGGTATTGTGGCAAAAAGCAGAAACAGAAAGGAAGAGGAAGGAAGTCAAGCAATTTTTTTTCTTTCATTTTCCATGAGATCTACTTATGAGGGAAGAGAGTATAGAAATCCTATGGGATAAGAGGAGGATATAGCACAATCATCTTACATCAACGTAATACGTCTCAGTGGAAAAAAATTTAAAAAGAGAAACTTCATTCTGAAGGCAATTTTGTGTGCAAGAAGCATTCAGGATGCCCTTAATGAAAACAAAAACAAAACAAAACAAAACAAAAAACAAAAAATACATAATAGCACTGATTTGAAAGATATGGTAAATTCAATGATACTCATTCTGGGAGGCCATGGGCCATGGTGGGAATCATTGTGCTCTGCAGAGCCAACAGGACTCAACATGAGGATGAGCCACAGAGCATCAGTGGACCTTGACAGTCAAGTGTTTCAGAACCCTCACCCTTTAGTGAAAGTGCCTGGGTTCTAGGTTCCTGCTGTGCCGCTCACTAACTTTGTGACCTTAGAAAATTCCCTAAGGGGGTACCTGGGTGGCTCAGTTGGTTAAACATCTGACTTTGGCTCAGGTCATGATCTCACGGCTCATGAGTTCCAGCCCCGTGTCGGGCTCTGTGCTGACAGCTCAGAGCCTGGAGCCTACTTCGGATTCTGTCTCCCTCTCTCTCTGCCCCTCCCCAGCTCACACTCTGTCTGTCCATCTGTCTCTCTTTCTCAAAAGTAGATAAACATTAAAAAAAGTTTTTTTTTAAAGAAAATTCCCTAAGTATTGCATCAGTATTCTTATCTATAATTGGGATAGTAATAGTAACTGTCTTATAATGTTGTAAGAGGTGAACAAATTAATTCACATAAAGCACTAATAACCATGTGTGGGTTTGAGTAAACATTAATGTTAGCTCTATTAAAAATTATTATTATTATATTTCAGGAAATAAGCATCTGCTGTCAAAGAAGTTTCAGAAATCTTTCAGTCATTTCACAGATATAAATACTTATGTATTAAATATCTTTGTAATATTTAGAATATTTTAATTCCGTAAATACCATAATGTGTTATCTCCATTCATATGCGTATTTTTCTTTAAAAAAATGAAACATTGTAATTTATGAATATTTAGTTAAAAAAGTCAACAGTATTCCATAACTCAAAAACGGGGCAAGAGCATACTAGAATAAAATGTTTCAATTATGTTATTATAAAAACTTGAGCAGCCTATGTGTTTATGTTTGTACCTTATGTTCACAAAGTCAAGATAACGCTTGCAGCAAAGGAGTCCTCAAAGGTCAGTTCTGTGGAGAATAGAACAATATCTACAAATTTTCACAATGTTTTTTAAAGGGAAAAAATACACTCGAGGGAATGTGACACAGTTGTCATAGGAATTTAAGGAATGGGAAACGTGTGTATCATATAAATGGCTTTTAGTGCTCCTTGTGATACCAAGTTAGTGTTATCCACCATGCTTTTCTAATAGTGGTAGTTGATTTGAGCTGAGTCGGCCACACCCTTTTACTTCTACAAATGCTTGCACCTGTGAAAATCTCACCGGATGAAGCTTAAATTTATGAAAAACCCTCAGAATGAAACTTACTGACCTATATGAGTATGACCTATATGAGTATTTAAAGTAGCAATTTTCATCTCATTAGTATAAGGGGCTAACTGAGTGAATATATCACACAGGAAATATAGACATATTCATTTTTTAACATGTCAGCATTCAGTTGAAAGATTGTCATTGATGTATGTTTCAGGGTCCCTCCTGTCCCCTTCCTCCCCCCCCCCCCCCCCGCCCCGCGCTTCTATACGTGTTAGAGGCTCATGTGTAAAAACCTGCCCTTTTGGAGATAAAAATGCCTATTTGTAAGTGAACAGATGGTGTTGCTCAAGTTCAGAGACACATCTTAGGCAGAATCTCAGGGGGAGGAGGGGCTGTGGGGAGAGGAGGGCTAGTGTAGTTTGAAAAGGCTTCCTGGGTGATTCTGATAGCCTCCCACCTCGCCCCCACTGTGCAGCACTGATTTAAAGCTTAAAGATACATAAATGTCATGTTAACGCTGATTTGAGCTGCAGAGTAAAAAATGAACTCTTTTCATTTTCTGGTAGAAACTTGTCTGATTGCATTTCTTTGCATTTTATGTCATAATTTTCAAAGCCTGAAGCTCCCAACAATATCTTAAAATTGACTCATTTTAAAACTTGTGATTAGTGCAAATACTACATTATTTCCGTTTGTATGATGGTACTAAATAGCAGGTCCCACGTGGTCATTCAAAGAGCATTTCTATTTTGGGTAAGTTTCCATGTATAAAGGTCACAATAAAAACAGATCACACATATGTGGCATTATAATGTAAGCAATGACATTCACAAGTATTATTAGTGGAACCATTGAAGTAAAGTTTGAGATTTAGAATAATTAAAATAATTACAGCTAAAACTACCTTTGAAGAAGCCTTAAGTCAATCATGAAGAATACTATATATTTTATGTATATGAATTTGCTCAGTAATTCCTACACATGCTAAAAGTCAAGATTTTCTTGTTAAACTCTTAAGGAAAAGGAGGCAAAAGTCTGTTTGCAGATGTCTGAGCATTTAAACCATTATGACCTTCAGGTGGTTATTAAATGCAAAGAAGTTATGGATGCTGAGGAGAAGTGCCAGAAAGTTGCCTTGATCTCCCTCAGGGGTAAAAACCTTTGCTACACCCAAAAGGAGTTGCTTGTGTGCCCCGGGAGGCACTGAAGTTTCCCATTCATGGGAGGGTGGAAGGATAACTCCATTTGCTTTGTTTAGATAATGTTGAAATCAGATGAATTTGGAAGACCTAAGGAGAAGAAATTGTCAGCATTGGATGAGTAGGCTCCTGGAAAAGTTGTGTTAGGAGTTGGGGTTTGATGAGACAATGGATACCAGAGCCCTTCTCGCCCATTTCTAAGCTCGCCTATTTCCTGGACAGGGACCGTACGTGTAAAGAGAGAAAAAGATGAAGTGTGAACCATGCCAGAATCCATGAGAATCCTGGGGCATTGAAAATCTAGCTCATCTTTGAGGGCAGGCCTGCAGAGAGGCCCAATGCCACTTGTCTAGCAATGATCTCTGCATTTTGTGTTTGCCTTGTGAGGCAACTTGCCCTGATTTTCAAGGTTACTAGTCAGTATGCAGTGGTGATGGTGGTGAATTGTTTGTGTGTATGTGTAGAGGGTGTGTCAGCCAGCTCATTCTTCTGGGATTCAGGCCAAATGCTTCTCTGTCACTAGCTTCCTAGTAGGTCACATACACAAATGCATGCGTGAACACACACACACACACACACACACACACACACACACCCCGACAGACTCCCAATTTCCTTCTCACATTTTTAATCTCTTATACTGGGTCCTTCTACTGCCCATTTTTCTTACTAGTTCAGTCTTTTTCTTTCTACATTTCCCTCCTTTTCGGCTGTCTTTTTAAAGAGCCAAAGCATGACTGAGTTTTCTATCATGATTAGAACTATACTCTAGGGAGTATAATTTTGCAAATAAGGAAACTGAGCTCCAGAATGTCAAATTAACCTGTCCGAATCAAGACAGTTTAATGATGGACTCAATACCAATAACCATGTCTTCTAATTTCTGGCCATATTGGAAAAAATTGTGGAATAGGAAATAAATGATTAATAAGTTCCACTTTTGATATTTACTAGCTATATGATTTTGGGCAAGTTACCTAACCTGACAAAGAAAACTTTGGTTTACTTATCTTTAGCTAGGGAATGATGAAACCTGAATAAATAGAGTTGTAATGAAGCATCATTATATGCATGGCTATAAGATGACTTGTATAATGCACAGAATATGTCCATTAAGCGCACCATAAATTCGATTTTCCCACCAAGTCCAATGCTTTTTTATTATGTCACATGATCTTGCCATATCCCTTTCAGTTCACTCTTATCTCTTCTGCAAAATTACTCTTATTTATTTATTTATTTATTTATTTATTTATTTATTTATTATTTTGTATTGTTTCACTGGCTTTTGTCCCATTCAAGTGTCTATACTCAGAATTCCAAAGCTAGAGAAAACTTTTCCAAATCAGCTAGCGGCAGCTTCCTTCCTATCTGCCCCGGCTTGTCTGAAGATTGGCCGATGGAATGTCCTGTACCGTCAGGCCTTACTGGGGTCTTCTGCACATCTGAAAGCTGAGGTGACGTAGCTGTGGCGGTTCCCCTCCTGCAAGTGTTGGGAGTCTCTGAACACCAGGCAGGACTTGACATTTGCCTGTAGCATCATCATAGGAGTTCTGCTGTTCCCTGGCCACTGGCAGAAAGCACAGAGCTTAGCAGGTAGCCAGGGAATATTTATAAAATATATAAAGGCATACGTGATTGTATGAATATACAAGTCCTCACATCCCTGTCTAAGCAGGGTGGAGAACAAGGGTTTCTGCGCAGGAATCAGTGTCTCGCGTCTGGTGCTCTACTTCCGGGCCCTTCTGCATAGAATTTTGGAACAACAGGCCCTCTGAATACCTTGAACCAGCTACCTCCCTAGCCCCTCCTCATTCTGTTTACCTCATAAAAGGCCAAGATACTAAGGTGTAGTCGGTCCTTTATAAGGACTCTGTCAGATTTAAGGGTAGAGGAGAGGGTGACATTTTCAGGACATTTCTGACCACTTTCTCCTGAGTCTTCCCCTCCCTGCTCCCAGCCTCCACATGAGACCACTTCATCCTGGAGTTTTTTCTCAGGCTGCCATCTATATCCTCTCATAGGTTTAACATTTTGACCTACGCATAGACAACGGCCTATTTCCCTCAAAACAGTTGAGACCGTATGACATTTTGAAAGCAGCTTTGCTTACTTTATAAGGAAGTACAAAATATAATACAAAGAGCAGATAAAGAGTCGTGTTTCAAAATTGTAGGTTTTTATCCCTTCTGGATGGTGCTGCTTTGACTTTGTAAGCATCTTGTTTAACTTCATGCCCTCCTGGGTCCCTGACGGATTCATCAGATACCATCTTTTCTCCTGACGCATGTGGGGACACCTAGACATCTCTTTCCATTCAAGTTCACATATAGAAAACTGCACCCTGACTTCTTTATACCATCTAACTCTGTACAAACCTCCAGTCCCCAAACTATGACTTCTATAGTTAATGGCCAGACTGTGGGGCGTGAAGCAATGTATGATCTCATTCTCCTTCTTCAGAAGATCTGTTTAGCCTACCTTGCATGCTTTTCTGATTTACTTAAGATAACTTTTTGTCTCACATGAGCAGAAGAAAGCTTGTTAATGTCCAATTGTTTCCTGTTAAATTATTATTCATCTGCTAAATCAGCTTAGTTATTATGTCTGAAATAATCACAGTCCCGAGAGAGAGAGGGAGAGAGGAAAAAAGGGAGAGAGAGAGAGAGAGAGAGAGAGAGAATCACTCCTTCCCTGGGCATATTATTTACTTGCGAATCTATGCCCACTTCATTAGTGTCAAGACACTGAGGATAGCTTTCATGATTTTGAGCTGTGTATGCTCAGATGCTAGCCCAATTCCTGCCGGAGTGGGATCCCCCAAAATACTACAGTCCTTGATTTATACGATAGCCTACATATATACCAATCCTGACATCCACCCATTTGAGACCTGCACACGTTTAATAACAGAAGGATCACATGCTCCAATTCATCCTATATAATTATGTATTTCTTCTATTTTAGATCACCTGGGTCTGGTGTTAACTCCGGCCTTTCGACTCTCATGCACCCTCCGCACAAAAACGGCAGCTCTGGTATCAGACCCCTTCCTTGACCATAGAGATTTTTCATATTGGGCATACTAGTCAATGCTATCTGTATTTTATCAGTTCTAATTTTGGCCAGACTTCCAATTTATATAATCTTCCAAGATAAATCTTGAGTTAGGAGACTGTATTCCTCCATTAACTCAGGGATAAAGATGAGGATCTGGCAAACAGATAACACGGAAGGACATTAAGAAGAAATGGTTTGCCTCTTCTTTAAAAAGAGCAGAGCAAGACAATTTGTAAAATTAGACCGAGTCAATTAAAAGGATAACAACCTGTAGATCAAAGATATTTCAAGCTTGGCAGGGATCTTTCATTTTCACTACAACTTCTTGCCCCCAAAGTCTCAGACCTCCTCCATCATCAACTACCTGAAGAGGGCACCCACCTCCATTTCCACTGTGGATCACATTTTCTTGTTTATTTCATCACACTCCCCACCACAAGACTTCTCTATCTTCTCTAAATGAAAACTCCATGAAATCAAGGATCTTTCTGTCTTATTCTCCACTGATTCGATAGTGCCTCTCACAGTGCCCGACACATAATAGACACCCAGTAACTACTTAAATGACCAAATGAAAAATTGTTACCTTTTAAGAATCTGCAATTTAAAATTCCCAATTTTCTCTTAGTCTACCCTGAGTTATTAAATATTTATAACTATTAAATATCAGGATATTGGCAATAATTTCATATTTCCTTTTGATAAAAAATATATGAAATAGCAGCTTACCTTTGTGAATGCTATTTTTTAAAAAAATCTCATTTAAAATAGAATATTTTAGGATGTGGCTGAGTTTTGATAACATCTCAAATAGAGATAACAGAAGAAAAAAATCCTACTGTAATTTTTGTGATAAGGACCATATTAGAGTGAGAACTGCCCTCAGGGAAATTATGTACTTGGACAATAACAGCCTCAGTGAATACATTTAGCAGAATACATACCAGTGGCTTAAATGCCGATATAAATGGAGTGTTGCACTCCACACATTAATCATCCATGCTTCGGTGTCTGCTTAAGTGGATGATGCCCCATATTTAAAATGCCATATTCAAATGTATTATTGTTCAAATTGAAGAAAATAAAAAAAGTTCTAATATTGGAATTAGTACTGAGATGCAAGACATTCTAATTTACTTAATAAAATTAATAGCTTGCTTCCTCATTTTCTGTAATAAAGATATTTTCAAAGCAGCGAGAATAGAAAAGTGTACATTTTTAAAAGAAATTAAAATCAAGACAGATGATAAATCATCTAGATGCCTTCCATTAGCACTGTCTATGTGAAGACAAATTAAATCCTAAAGCAGGGAAGGATGCATATACATATATAGATGTGTAAACTCTTGTGATAGTTGGTGAATCCATATAAGTGGTGGAAATGGCATAAGGCTGGAAGACTGATACAATACTTTCCAAACAAGAAAAAAGATAAATTCCACATTTCATTGTGGTAAGCTTATATCAATCCAGGGAAAAATTCCAGGTCAGATAATCTATGAGCTTTTTTATAAGGTAAGGTCTACTAGTGGCTAGTATGAGTCTTTAAGAAAACATTGCATTTAGGGTGTTTGGGCAGCTAAGTTGGTTAAGCATCTGGCTTCCGCTCAGGTCAAGATCTCACGGTTAATGAGTTCGAGCTCCCTGTTGGGCTCTATGCTGACAGCTCAGGCCTGGAGCCTGCTTCAGGTTGTCTGTCTCTCTCTGTCTCTGTCTCTGTCTCTGTCTCTCTCTCCGCCCTTCTGCCTGCTCACACTCTGTCTGTCTGTCTCTCTCTAAAATAAATAAACATTAAATAAAAAAAAAGAAAACTTTACATTTTTTTAATGTTTATTTATTTATTTATTTATTTTTTTTGAGAGAGAGTGCGAGTGGGGGAGAGGCAGAGAGAAAGGGAGACACAGACTCAGAAGTGGGCTTCAGGTTCTGAGCTGTCAGCACAGAGCCCGATGCGGGGCTCAAACTCATGGACAGAGAGATTATGACCTGAGCTGAAGTTGGACACCTAACTGACTGAGCCACCCAGGCATACCAGAAAATTTTACATTTAATCAACACCTTTTTCTTTTTGGACAGTTGTGTTACAGATTAGCTTAAGGGAATGCCATAGATATAAGTTTTCTTTTTCTCTGATATGGATTTGGACAAGATGTTAAAATGTGACATATATAATAAGTAAATAGAACAATTATGATTAGCGTTATTAATAAAAACAAAATCTATTCAACGAATGTTGTTAGTTTCCAGTGATTGTAGAATTGGATCCTCCTGACACGGAATGGTAAGGGTCTGTGTTTAGGTATGGGAGGAGTGAAGTCTTGCCTTAAAAATATAGACTACTTCTCCAGAATGTTAGTTCTGGTTAAAATCATTTGAGACAGAGGGGTGCCTGGGTGGGTCAGTCAGTTTAGCATCAGACTTTTGATCTAGGCTCACAGTTCATGAGATCGAGCCCCCAATCTGGCTTTGCACTGCCTAATTGGGATTCTCTCTCTCCTTCTCTCTCTGCCCCTCCCCTGCTCACTCTATCTCTTCCTCTCTCTCAAAATAAATAAATAAACATTAAAAAAATGAGTAAAATAAAATAATTTGAGGCAGAGTCCTCAAGATGGTGTGGCACACGTTACCATTGTGCTTAGTTACACCGCTCTCCAGAATCTCTTTCTCCACACTCCTGCCTCTTCTCTACTATGAGAGTATCCTGGACATTAAACCCTTGATTGAAGAGTGTCTCACACATGGAAGACATTAACAGCAATAGCTATTAATATTTCTCAAGATTGTTTTAGAATGGATTGTTTTGCTAATGGAATTCTGGACTATACCAAGGTCTTCAAACTTTCATAAGTACCAAAAACAGAGATTAACTTGAGTAAGCATATCTGTATCTAATCTGGTTTCTTTTGCCACTCCCTTCTTTACAAATGTCCTTCTCTCACTTCACAAACAAAAGTTATACTTCTCCTCCATTCTGCGTTGCTACAGCGTCTGTTGAATTGTCTTCGTGTAGAAGCCCCACTCACAGCACTAAATAAGATGACATTGACAAATTCTGGTGTTTGTACAGAGGAAGTAAATGAATCTAATAACAGTACCAAATCCATTTGCAAACCATATGGTTTCTAATTCTTTGCTTTCAACAAAATTGAAAGAGTACCTAATTGATTTGCTATTTGATGATAGATCAAATAGATTAGAATTGATAGTGAACCCTATCTTATTCTAGCAATAAATAATGTTCATCCCTGGATACACAAATTAATTAGGGAATAAAACTGCATTCATCTCATTAAAAGATGCAGTTCTAATAGAAATTTGCTCTCTATGTATAATAATTATTACAAAACGTGTAATATATTCCTGTGGTATTACTCATGTTTGTACTACAAATAATTGTAACTCAATCTAAAATAAATTTTTCAACACTTGAAAGACTTGTAGTCACAGAGAATATTTTTAAATTTAATTTTAATTTGCATAAATATTTTATTCTAGAGAATTATAATGTGGGATCAATAAAAAACAAAACCTAATGATTTATTACACTTTAGTAAAATATTCTGGGTGAATGGAATGGATATATGAATTCAAGAGAAAAGTCATGATGCTTTTTGATTGGTTACAAGTTTTCATATATTTTTTAAGTGTGATTAAAAAAGCAAGGGTAAATCTGCGATGATATTTGGATTCCTTTTGTACATTTTAACATGACAAAAACTTCTTTAATTTCAATAATTACAACATGCTAGAAAATTGCAACAATTTAAGTTTTTAGGAAGAAATTAAACATCAGATAAAAATTATGTGAAGGAGTGTATCAGCTTTCAGAATTCCTGGTACTTAAATATTGAAGTAAAAGTTTGAATGCTGTTGGACCAGTTCCAGTATATTTACAGGATGCTTCTGATCCACAATAAAAGGAAAATGTATTCAACTAATAAAAATTACAACCCAGAAATGAAGATTAATATAAATGGATGGAGCCTCAAGTGATCATCCGGTTCAGTTTTTAGGTGACTGTGCAGATGGTATGCTTTTTCTTGAATTTTATGAGCTGAGACTTATTTATTGTACAAATTAATAATTGTTCTACCACACGGACGTGTTATGTGGAGAGAACCTGCTGTGAATATGAATCTGAATTTAATTACATTCAGTGTTTATCTATTGAAAAACTAATAACTGTCCAGCCTATCATAAAATGAATAAATATAATTACCAGTTCAAAAAATATACGCACCTATGAAAATGTACATATATTATATACTTATATATAGTATTTTTATATTATTACATATTATTATGATGTTACATGTATATTATTAAACATTGCTTTTTGTTAAATTATATGATACATATATACAATAGATGTTAAATTGCTTGTTAGGATAATATATTATTTATGTGGAGTAGGTACTGAGTAAAAATTGTCAATGTAAAATAAATGTTCGTTTTATGATAAATAATGATGTATATTTTCCCTATGCAGTCTTCTGTGTTTATTCCTATCAGTTCCTTTAAAAAATTCATGCAAGTTCTATGCGTGTATTATTAGAAGATCCAAGAAGATCTTGATGCAAAGTAATACATTTCAAAATTAAAAATTTCTTAACATTTCCTCAAATTATATTTATTATACCAGTGTTAATATTTGTAGCAGTAATTATAATTGAATAGTAGATATTATAGATTATAATGGATTCTTATTCGGTTAGATTCCATAATTAACAGCCTACTCAATTATCCCATAGCAATTAGACTCTAGTACATCTGATATAATGGCTAGAACAAATTATTTATATCTTGGTTGAAAAACTACAAACAGATGAAAATGGCAGCTGCCCTTAATAATTGGATATGATTTTGTTTTATGTTTTAAATACATTGTTAGATTTTTACTGAAGTGCTCATTAAATGAGACAAAATAGCCATCCTAGTGTGGTTTGTATTATTATCCTAATTAAAATTGACAAAGTTCTCAATTTCAAATTATTTTTCAGAAAACAGATGTGCATTCTTTGGATGGGTCACATTTTATATAAAGAGGACTTGATTTACAATTACAACATTATCTATACTTCTATATGAAAATCAGACTAGAAGTATTTGAGTTTAAATTAAGTGCTTTGAGATCCTGCCTGGAAATTAGAAATTTATAATTGCTGGTTTTTATCAATGGAAGTATAATATGGCAAATATCATATATTTTTCTGATCATGTTTTCACTATGAAAATCTTGAGGTTCATATTGGGGCTGGACACAATCCTGCAGATGGGAGCATGAGTTGCGAATGAGGAGATCCCAATTTAGACATGTCACTGATCCCAGTCAGTTTTAGCTTTTTTTACGTGTTTAAAGATGATGCTCAGATCATGGGAAACAACAAACCCATTGCACACAACTGTAGTCAAATCACAACTGTAGTAATACGTTGACTCCTTGCCTGATACATTAAAAAAAAAATAGTATGTTTGTGTACCTATACAGTCTGGTGCTTCCCAAATGGAGGTACATATGTGAGAAGAATTGGCAAGGTGGGATGCGTCCAGGAGAAGGCATTAGGATTGGAAAAGTCTAGAAAGCATGTCATGTGGAAGCAACTGAATACTCGACAGTAGACCCAACAGAGCTATCTTTAAATATTTAAACAACTTTGAAATAATAAAGGGGTTATATATTTTTTCCCTATATTGCCCCAGAAATCAGAATTAGGATCAATAGTGGAAAGGAAAAGAATATAGAGTTTCATCTTGTCATAGAATTACTTTTAAAGCCTTCTGTGGCAATGGAATAAATTGCCTCACATGATAGTGGGTTACTCATGGTGGAGTTTCCTAAAGCTGATCATCTTGTAGAAACTTTGTAAAACAGATTAAACCCTAAGATATCTATATACTTAAGGTTTGTACAGTACTCTTAAGTTTCTTTTAAAAATTAAAAAAAAATGGGGTGCCCGAATGGCTCAGTAGGTTGGCCATCTGACTCTTAGTTTCTGCTTAGGTCATGATCCCTGGGTCATGGGAATGAGCCCTGCCTCATGCTCCGTGCTGAGCGTGGAGCCTGCTTAAGATTCTCTCACTCTCTGTCTCTGTCTCTCTCTCTGTCTCCCTCTGCCCCTCTCCCACTCTTGCAGGCTCTCTCCCTCTCTCTAAAAAAAAAAAAAAAAAAAAAAAAGGAAAAATAAATAAAAATAATAAAAATAAATAAATTTTTAAAAGTTTAAAATTCAGTGTTTCACACATGGATTATTTAGCAAATCTCTCTTTACTTTTATGAGGTGACAAGAGAGTTTTAATTTTGAATGCACTTTCATTCATGCAATTAACAAATGTTTATAAAGTGTTACTTTGTGTCAGGTGTGGTGTTAAGTCCTGGGGTAGAGTGGAGAGCCAAACTAGACACAGTGCCAGCCTCACAGAGGTCAAGAGATTAGTAGGGGCAGACATCACTCAATAGTCATATAAACACATGGCAATTACAAACTTTGATAAGTGGTATGGAGAAAGTGGATAGTACTTTGTGACCTTATATACAAGTTATAAGCTTCTTTCCATTTCACCATTACCATCTAGGGCAGTCCATGTAATTTCTTACCTGGAGTACCACAGACTACTGACTGAATCCCCTGCTACCAGTCATGATACCCTCTAAACCTTTCTCAGTCCATAAATATAATTTCCTCAAAATGCAGATCAGATCATGACTCCACCCTGCCTGAATCCCTGCAATGCTTCTGATTGC
Source organism: Panthera pardus (assembly GCF_024362965.1). NCBI lineage: Eukaryota > Metazoa > Chordata > Mammalia > Carnivora > Felidae > Panthera > Panthera pardus. The sequence goes on along the minus strand of NW_026526688.1, from coordinate 125,398,790 downwards.
TCTAAAGATAAATAATACCATTCTTTTTTTTTTTTTTAAGTGTATTTATTTATTTTTGAGAGAGAGTACAGTGGGGTAGGGGCAGAGAGAGAGAGGAATACAGGAGACAGAGAATCCCAAGCAAGTTCCATGCTGTCAGCACAAAGCCCAACAAGGGGCTTGAACTCACAAACCATTAGATTATGACCTGAGCCTAAATCAAGAGTCAAACACTTAACTGACTGACTCACCCAGGTTCCCCTAAATACTACCATCTTTAACTTGGCCTGAAAAAAATTTTATACTATAGCCTATTTCTACCTCCAAGGTATCTGTAATTATTTTCCCCACTTTCTATATTCCAGCCGCTCTGAGGATTTTCAGAACATTACTCATTATCTTCTGCCCCAGGACCTTGGTACATGCTGTTCTCTCTCCTTGCTAAACTCTTCACCCCTTTTCCTTCACCTAGATAAATTCATCAAATATAAACTCACATGTGGCCTTCTTATACACAATCATAGGTCATTCATTCATTTGCTCAGCAAATATTAAGCCCTTATTATGCACCAAGTATTATTCTAGGTGTTTGGATTATACAAACTAAGAAAACAGAGAGACTTGCCCTTGAGGGAGAATAAACAATGATTCTTGCTAGTTTATACCCAACTTAAAAAATTGAGCCATTATCTACAGGCTTAGATAACATCATTATTTCACTGGGTATATAACTGTATTCTTACAGATTTTTCCATGTTAAGGTTTTTTCTAATAACTCCTATAAATGTAAGGTTGGATAGAAAATTATATAAAAAATGGTTGTTTGTACATATAATACTCTATATTTATAATATATAGAGGTCTTGGTTCATTTCATGTCCTATGATCTCATAGCTTAGTTCATAATATACTAGTATATGTATATATTTATACATGTATATTTTATGCATATGTATTATGTATGTTATATATGGAAACACAAGGAGACTATATACTATCCTCCTTGGAAGGATGCAAACTAATATTTTATCTTAAAAGTATTAATGACTTTGTTCTAAATTAGTTTTAATATTTTAGAAATCAAACTTAAGATCTTATAGAAAACAATGATAAAATTTACTTCTTTCAAAGCAGTGGTCATTCATTAACCAATTGGTAATTTCAGAAAGCCTTTATTTCATCACATTTTATTTAGTGTCAGGCATGAAAGGAGGTTTTCACCAATTAGGAAACCTCTTCACTGGTCTGAGGAATTCATCATCCACCTAGAGAGACAACCATAAATGAAACAATATGAAGCAGTATATCCACAAAGTACAACAAAGTATAGTAAAAATTGAACATAAAAAAGAAAACACAGAAACTTTTCCTCACCCCAATTATTTTCAATATATTTCCTTATTCAGCAAGATATAAGCAATACAGCCATGAATTTATGTTACATCAGATAAAATTCACTAGCTAGACTGTGATTTCTGGTAAGAAATAACTGCTAACTAGTGTTTTGTATTAAACAAACTGTAGAAGTAGAGACCTGGAAATCCTTAGGAAACTTCTGGGGGCACTGGATTGTGATTATATTCTCTTACGATCAGGATATCTTGGCTTGAAGGCACTCCAAGTTATGGATCTTAGGGGAAAAATAACAGCTCAGTGCGAGTTTCTCCTTTGTAGCTCACCGAGATTAGGAAAAAGGGCAAAGGCAGCTGAATGCATTTATAGCTGCTTGGAAAGTAGCTGTGTCAGTGGAGGCAACTGCCAGATAGGATCTCACAGCAGTAATTGTAACTTTGCTTTCTTCCGTCTCCCGATTGTGGCGAGAGCTGAGAATTTAGAGCAATGGATTGGGAAAATACCATGAAATGAAAGGACCATTGGTCTGGATAAAGCTACAGTCAGTAAAAATGGAAAATAAACTTCCATGCATTTGGCCTTTAGCGGCCTCAGAGACTTCAAATAACATTTTGCCAAATTGCTTTTGAGTCCTTCATAGTTGTAATGCTTTTTCTTTGGGTCACTTGATAGTTTAAAATCTGTGATCAGGTGTGAGATAGGATAAAAGGGTATAGGATATATATATATATATATATATATATATATATATATATATGGGGTTTTTTTCCCCTTAAATGCCACTTAATCCAATAAAATTTAGGCCAAGGGGACACACTAATTTAAAAAGTTATTGTCAATTTCCACTGTGGATGATACGGATAATTTTTGTAGTCTAAAAAGTTTTTTATTTGGTTCGGGGTTGGCCAAAACAACCTTGTTTTCACTGGTCTATATATTGTTTTCATAGGGCCCAATCCTATTAGTCAAAGAAGTTAACATTACTCCAGGATTCAGGTATTATTTATGCCAGATGGCTTTGTACGTAGGGCACACAGTTTAAAAGGGTGCACTCTGTAATATTAAATGATATGAAAAATGAATGCTGAGAACGGAATTTAAATTTGAAAAAACTAACATGCTGACAATTGACAAATAGCCCAATTAACATTACAGACATTTTACCAAGTTGAAAAATGAAAAGCAAAGAAACAAAAATTTATTTGTAATAAAAGTAAAGCTTAGAAATTTATAAAAATCAGGGATTTTTTTCTTTTTTATGAAAGTGGCAGGATTATTTTTCTAAATTGCTTACTTATGGTTCTTTAAGGAGAGTACAGTATATGTGATTAACTGCCTAATGATTTAGGCGAGTTATTGAAAAGATTTCATATAAACTGAATATTTATGTCTTGAATCACTCTGTGCCATTTGATCAGTCTCTTAAGTCTCTGGGAGCAGAGGCTCATTGCTAAAGTCTCAGGGGCTGGACAAGTGTGAACACACAACAGACACATAGACCCTCAAGACAGTTTTGTTGGATGTGTGGATAAAGGTCCCAACAAGAAAATGAACACAGAAAGCAAAATGTGACTCTGAATATGGAAACATTCTGGATAAAACTCAGTGAAATTGAGTTCAGGATGCTGAAAGCAAAGTTTTACTAAACTGATCATATAACACGAATAGAAGATGTTAGAATTCTCCCAAATAGTTTCTACCATCATCTCTATAGGAAAACAAGAAACAATTTTTAAAAAATCTTGAAAGATGAACTTAAAATCACTTTCATATCCTCAATGGTAAGATTATATAAAGGAAAATATTTTTAAAATAGAAGGAGCACACCACTGCTGTTTATTATTTTGCTTTGTTTTGTTTTGGAAAATTACCCCTTGGTTGAAAAAGTGAGCAAAAGACAGAAGTGAAAAGGTAGTGAATACACAGCAAAACCACCATATAACATAGTTGGGGTTTTTAATTTTTTCATCAAAATTTCTTGCTAAAGAATAATTTGTTCATTTCCTTCCTCCCTCCCTCCCTCCCTCCTTCCCTTCTTCCCCCCTTCCCTCCTTCCCTCCTTCCTTCCTTCTTTCCCTTTCTTTTCTCCTTCCCACCTCTCTCCCTTCTTTCATCTTCTTTCCCCTTTCCTTCCTTTCTGTCAAACCTTAGGCAAATGGAAGCTATATACAAGGACTCAAACATCTATTTTGAGATTTGAACAGGCTTAAGGGACTTTTGAGGGGAACTACTCACTTTAACAGATGCTAAGGATATGGGCCAAGAAAATATAGGGATTTTGAAATAAAGGAGACCCTGAAAGATCCCATCCCCCCTGTCTTTCTTCACTTGCTCATTCCTTTCAAAGTATCTTTCCTATCACACTTTTACACTATTTCTGAAGCATCTACCATGCATGTTATATACCTTCCTCGATTTTCCACATTTTCATGGTCTTTCAGCTACTTTCACTGAATAGAGAATACATTAATTGTTTCAATAAGTTTATCTAAATCTCTAAAAAGTGTATCATAAAAAATGTAATATTAATAAGTCTAATGTTAAGTTATGAAATATTGCTTCTTGTTTGTCACATGTCTCAGAGTCATGTGCCTCAGTAATTCTTTAATTCACGAGTAACACTTTCTTCTAGAGAATAATACCAGACATTGTAGAAAACATCAGATTGTGTCTCCACTTGTTGGCACTGGCTAGCTTTCCTAGAAGTGCAGCCCTTGAGAGCCTGATTCCTTGAAATGACCTTACAGCATGGGAAGACAAGGATCAATTCTCCTTCTGTCACTAAGAGTCTGCTAAGGATTATACCTGACTATGGTGGTGCCAACTCTTTTAAAAAACTAAAAGGTTACCGCAGTTAAATGATATTAGACCTGGGTGCCAGATTCTTCAAAGCAGATTCATCTGCAAAATCAATATGGACACAAGACATTTATTGCATTATTTCATTATACATCCATACCTCAAACATTTAACATGTTGCAGGAATAATACTTTGAGCTCTTTTAATTTTTTTTTAATGTTTATTTATTTTTGAGAGACAGAATGAGCAGGGGAGGGGCAGTGAGAGAGGGAGACATAGAACATGAAACAGGCTCCAGGCTCTGAGCTGTCAGCACAGAGCCCAACATGGGGCTTGAACTCATGAGCCATGAGATCATGACCTGAGCCAAAGTTGGATGCTTAACCAACTGAGCCACCCAGGTGCCCCAAGGAATAATACTTTGAGCTCTTAAACCTTAACCAATGTAAAAGCAGGGACCCACAGAAAATTAAATCTCCAGTGAACCAATAAATCAAGTTGTATTATTTTTGTCCTTGGTTATTCCAATGACTCCATGAAAAGAAAAGAAGCTAATAAAAATATTACTTAAAATGCAAATTAAATTTCAAAAAAATGCACTACCAAATAATACAAGTACTTTAGAAAAATCACTGACGATACAAAAACTTCAATTATGTGGGATATCCTGGTTGGTTTAACCAAAAAAAAAAAAAAAAAAAAAAAAAGTGAAGGGAGAGCATAAGACTTCTAGAAGGAGACTTTAGGAAATATATTGATTTGAGGTAGTTCATTCCTGACAATTTCCAGCCTTTTGTGAAATAGGTCATAGATCAATTATATGGTAATGAGGTGGTATTAATAAAGGAGGTTTGAGGGTTAAAAGGGTAGTGTGAGTAGTGAAGTCTGACTAGTACAAATATTGTCTTATGGGGTTAAGATAGGTGAGATACTAACGAGCAATAATCTGTGAAGCACAACCATAGACTGGATAAATGTGTATTTTGTTTTGCCTTGCCCATTTAATTCATGGTTAAATAATCCCAAATGCCTAAATAAAGGATAAAATATCTATCACCTGAATATTAAACTTTATAAAGCATCTCTATTCACAACAGACGATTTTCTGGATTACCAATGTTTATCTAGTATGGGCATGAATTTGGTTAGCAAGTCATGGAAAAATAAAAGCAACAATCCCCACATGTATTGCATCGTGCTTTATATAAAAATATTCACTAGGGTATATTCAATTATTTAAACTTTACTCCATAGGTTTGTCTAAATATTTGAGTTGCATAAAACGTTTCCCCCCAATATTTCTTACTTAAATAATATTGAAAAATATGTCCTGTCAATCAGGTAGAATTTTTAGGAACTGTTTAATGATCCAATTTAGTTGTATTATTAAATATTTTTATTATATAAAAACATTACTAATGCCCCTCCCCACATTCTAAAAATCCAAATTCAGTGATTTAGAATTACTAAGCCACTCCTATATGTCAGTTACCATACTAATATATATAAATATATATTTGTCAAATACATACATAGATATATACATGTGAATAAATTCAATGAAAATATACTCAATTAAAAAAAACAAAGAAAATATACTCAATAGATCAGATTTTTATCTATGTTGATTTTTCAGGAGAATACACAGAAAAATAAATAGATCTTAGAAAATTAGATTTTTGCACCCTATTTTAATAATAATATTTATTAAATTTTATTAAATAATAATAATGATGATAACAATATTTCTAGTATAAGATCCAGGGTCAATATATATTCAGGAAATTTCCTCAACTTTTATTTATATTTATTAATTTGTTTATTTATTTAATTTTTAAAGTTTACTTATTTTAAGAAAGAGAGAGAGTGGGAGAGGGAGAGAGAGAGAATCCCAATTATGCTCCACACTGCCAGTGCATAACCCGAGGTGGGGCTTGAACTCACGAACCATGAGATCATGACCTGAACCAAAAGTGAGTCGGACACTCAACTCACTGAGACACCCAGGCACCCCTGTACTTATATATTTTAATTCAATTTGATGCCTGCACTAAACTTTTAGAATATTCAAATCTATCAAAGTATCCTTTTTCCTGAATATTACAACAAAGAGAGAGACATTATCTTCCTATAAGTCTTATCCCCATGAAAAAAATATATTGCAAGCTAATGAAAAGAGATAAGAATATTTTTAAGAATAGCAGTGTTGCTACTGTGGGTTGAAAACGAGCAAAAAGGAACTTCCCTTTTGTGGGCAATAAAGCCCATGTTTGTATGGTGAAACAGTACTAATATTTGTTTTGCTAAAAGCCAGATTTACTATGTAATTTTAGATGACCAACAACTTGTATTAAACATGCTTTTATGAGCAGCATATTACATCCACCAAAAGTAACTTCTTTTTCTATTTGGAGATGCTCGGGACTCTTGCAAAAGTGAAGATGCATAAACCAAATGACTCAACTCTGTGAGGCCCGAGCTCTATATTGTGAAAGCTAACTAAGTAATAATCTTGCTCTTGATTGAATTAAATATGTTTAAAGTTATCTGTAGCAGTCTGTTTATTGTGGCCTTCATTCAAACGTGAAATACTTTGTGTGGCAACCACGCGGAAGTTGACTTGCCTAATTGCACGGGAAGGCACTGGAATGCTGCAGTCTTTGCGTAATCAAATCATGTCATCCCTCTCCAGTGTATATTGCACAGAGAAACAATTAAGAAACAGAATGTGAGTCTGGCAGGGAAAGATCATGAGATTACGTGATTATGAAACTTGTTTTCTAGTATTCTACCACATCGGTGACTCACAGAACGAATTCAGTAAGAAACACGTCATAGGAGGATATCCAGAAGTAAGTTTATAATTGCTCAGAAGCTTGAATGTCTTTGCTTCCTCATGACTTTAAATTTGTTATTTTGGTCTCCCTTCTTTACTGAGACCCATTGTATTGAAATCAAGGCTCAATCAGTATGTACTTTCAGGAAGTGAAAGGAGATCTATTGGTGTGGGTTGTAAAGCTGGTTGTCCCCTAGAGATAATAAGCACAGTGATCCGTGAATACTGAGAGGAAGAACGTATAAGCAAGATAAACCAAACCAAACATTTCTATGACAACTCTACAGAACCAAAATTATATAATGAATCATTAGGTTTCCTTGAGAATTTCTAAAATGTTAGGTCATGTTAATTTTTTTTTTTTTTTAATACAGAAGTAAAAATGAATTTTTGAGGTAGGGGCTTCATTTTGTTAAATTCCCCCACATCACAAATTCTCTACTCACCCTTCCACACCCAGCCCTACCCCCCCAGACCCTACTCCTGTGCCCCTTCAAATGCTTATTATTTTTATTATTCATTTCAAACATCAATTCACCTTTAGATCTTTCATGGAATTTTTTTTCCACACATGCTTTGAGCCCTCTTTAAGAGCCAAGCACGATGCTACATGCTTTATAAAAGTTAATCTATTTACTCCCTAGAAAACACTCTGAGGTTGATAATATCCTGTTTCATGAATGAGGAAACTGGGACTTAGGGAGATTAGATTGCCCAAGCCCATGCACCAGAAATTGTTGAAGTCAGGAATTGACCTCAAGTGAGCCAGACTCTAAAACTTATACACTTACTGAAGTAGGAAAGCTCAAGGGATGCCATTTTAGAAAGGCTTCATCTCTGCTGTTTTTTTGGTTAGGCCTCATTTACTCATGTTCTGTATTTTGGCTCTTAATAAACCAAAGAAGCTACTTTCCCACTTCGAGGGGGAAGCCAGAAAGTTAATCATTCTCTGACTTTTGTTTTAAGCCCCAAACATCTGCCAACACCTAAGAAGAGCCAGATCCTTAACATGTTCTAGGACATTAGCTTCAAACAAACCTCAGCCGACAATGGCATCAATACCCCCTACCTTCAGTAATTTTTGGCATAACACCTACTGTTCACTGGACACTTACCTTTGATTGAACCCTACCATGGATTCCTGAAGAAACATGTACCCTAGACTCTTTTCCAATATACACCCCCAGCCCCAAGCAACGAGAAGATTCATTCTCCTTTCCTTTCCGAGTCTCCCAGACACTCCGTCTGTTATTCTCTGTCACCCTATTCAATAAAATCTGTTTTCATTTTCTCCAGCTCACATTTGATTTCTATCCTGCAGAACCCAACCCTCTTGGCTGGTCCTGTGGGACTCTCCCCTGGGTTCTCAGACTCAGGCTGCCTGCATCACTACCAGTACATACACTTCTACAATTTAATTCTCCAGGCTTTGTCCAAGAGAAATTCACGTTACTTCATGGCAGCATTCAGATGAGTCACTTGTGTAGCCTGGAAATGCTTTCTAAGTGCACTGAATGAACTCTCTGTAGGAGATGAAATGATTACGGGCATGGAAATCTCAGGTTTAAGTCCTGCTTGTGCACTTTACTTAAGTCTCTGTGTTTCCGTTTACTCATCAATATGGGGATAATTATATTCACCTCAGGGGCCATCGTGAAGATTGTGTGATATCACATGTGATGGTATCCAGCACATATAAGGACAAGTTTTTAAAATGGATGATTACGCTATTATGAGGAACAGAGTCCTGCACTAAATAGGAAAGAAAAGTGGATAGAGTTTAAAATCTAATTGAGGAGACAAAAAGACCAATATAAAAATGATTTTGGGACAGTTGTAATGCATGTTACAAATTATGCAATGAAATGTATACATACTCCTAAATGACTAAGAATAAAGCAATAAGAGGAAGATTAGGCATGTACGGAAAGATTTCTGGGAGCAGGTGTGTTGCCATATGTCAAAGTGCAGTAGTACTTGAGAGAGCATGAGAGGAAAAGGAGAGGCATGGGGGGCACTAAGGCGGAACTGAAGGTTCAACCGAAATATAATGTTGAGGTGTTTCTGTTTCATCTATCCTCCAAATAAAATAATTGCTAATATTTGTTTAGTGCTTGCTAGATTCCAGACTCGGTTATAAAAACTTTGTGCTTACTCAGTCCTCACAGCAACTATATGAGGGAGGTGCTACTCTTGGTTCCTTTTCACAGATGAGGAAACTGAGGCACCGTGATGCTGATTGCCTCACCCAGCATCATACATCTAGTGAGCAGCAGATCCAGAATGCCAAATCCAGGATTTCCAACGCAGCCACTCTGGTTCCAGAGCCTAAGGAGCATCTAAAGAGGCGTTCGGCATGTGCCTGGATATAACCATTAGAAGGGTGTGCTGAGGAACATGGCTTAACATGAAAAAGAAGAAAGCGTTATGACTTGTTATGTCAGTTGAGGGTCAGGCTCCAATGTTTCCTGTTTAATTCTTAAGAATCAGAGGATCTGAAACATGCCTTTGAGATGTAAACTATGCAAGGATTGACTAGGAGTTTTGCTGCAGAAAGGGATAAGCATATTGGATTTAAAGACTAACTCTCACCTCAGAAACAAGCAGTCCCGTAGAAAAGTGCAGACATAAGGGGGTGAGCAGGAGGTGCAAATCTCATTACACAAGTCCAAATTGACAGGAGTCAGGATAAAACTTGGGAAGGAATTCAGAGGGCAGAAAGACTTCCCCCAAGATTTAGTAAGGAGATACAGCTGGAAGTTTTTGGGAAATAGGAAAGAAGGGAGGATACAGAAGCAAGGCACCATCTTGAAAACCCCAAAGTTTTCAATTTGAGTAGCAGCTGAAATAGAAATGCAATCATGGGGCACCTGGGTGGCTCAGTCTGTAAGCGTTCAACTTCAGCTCAGCTCATGATCTCACGGTTCGTGAGTTTGAGCCTCACATCGGGCTCTTGTGCTGACAGCCCGGAGCCTGGAGCCTGCTTCGGATTCTGTGTCTCCTTCTCTCTGCTCCTCCCCCACTCATACTCTGTCTCTCTCTCAAAAATAAATAAACATTAAAATTAAAAAAAAGAAATGCAATCAGTATTAATCAAAATTAAGAAGGTGCAAAAATTAAGGTGAAATGGAGATTTATTTTTCATAACATTGAGGTAGAATATGGCATTCACCTATGGCATGCATTGTCTCTCTGAACAATTTTTATATCAGTGTTAAGCGTTTCCAAATGCAAACTTTAATGAATTACTTGTTGATAAAATAGGAGTCATAAAAATGCTTCAAAGAGCATAAGAAGGAGACACTGACTTTATTTAAAGTGAAAAAAATAAGGCTCATGTGTAACAATGATCATACTAAGCTGTGCACGTATTTTATGTATATGTATATTATGTTATATAAAACTTTGTATACATTATATATAATATGGTGACCAGCTTATCATCTCCAATGAAAGTAGAATGAGAAAATTAGAAGAGAGGTATTAAAGACAAGATCTGGATGTTATAAAAAGTTGCTTCTTTATATGTATATCATTGGAAATGGAATTTGTATCTGGCTGAAATATTTTAATACATGTCAGGGGGATTGATTTGTCATATTCTTTTTGTTAAGTTTTGCAGGTCTGGTTCCACTGACTTTCCTCTTGTCACCACCTCATAGCTACAATATAAAACAACTGCCCCACAAGGCTTGAGCTTGGAGAACCCAGGGGCCTCCTAAGTTCATGTCAATGAGTTATCTAAGCCTTTGACCTTAGAGAAGTCTCAGTCTCTATCTCCACTGCTTGGTGGCCTTGCTTGGCAGAAGGTAGACAAGTGGTAAGGAGATGCTGAAGCTCACAGAATCCAGAAATCTTCATGGAATCTTCATGGAATGACTTCTTTGGGTTCACACTTGTGATCAGGGCCTGATTCCTGCTTGAGAATCAAAAGGTTGTCATAAAATTCATGTTTTGTTGCCTTCTTTTTTTTTTTTTTTTATGTCATGAAATCCCCACATGGTATTGAAGTTTAGGGATGATGAGGGGTTCATGAGGTCTGTAGCCAACGGCCAGGAAAGAATTCTTGAAGACATCTTTGGTGCAAAAAGGTGATTTTTTTAAAGCCTAGGGGACAGGACCCATGGGCAGTAAGAGCTGCACTGGGATCGTGATGGGTAACTCATAAACCCTTTGGTTGGGAGGGGGTCGAAGATAGAATAAGTCTCTAAACAATTTTGGAAGCAAGGTTTCCAGGACCTTGAGAGACTAGCTGTTGCTAGGGAAACTGCCATTTATTACCGTTTAATAAAACCGCAATCATGAGACCCTTCGGATGTATATCGGAAGGCCATAAGCTTAGAGTATGATTGCCAGCATATATCTTGGGGCAGTTGAGATAAAGGAAGTGGATTTACAGGATCCTCAAAGTTGGGATAATGTTAAGCTAAGAATCCATTTACCCCCAGCACAGTGTTATCATGGAGGCAGCTGAGTTCCTAGAGGAGGTCACTCTGCCAGTTTCAAAAACTTGTCAGGGGGCTGTAGGCAGTGAGGGAATTTAATTTTTCACTTGCCTTAGTTTCCCACATCACCATGGCAAGCACTTAAACCCCTTTACTTTGCTCTTGGGTAGCCAGGAGTGTCCCAGGAATATCACACATATTCCACTGTGGTGGGGTGGGGGAGTGCTGTGCCAGCCTGTATTTTGCCCTCAGCTTGCCCATGCTCCCTCATAGTATTATCAAGTCCTACCCATGCTTTCAGGAGAACCAACTCAAATGGACAGCTAAGAGAGTACCTCAGGTCCTCTCTGTCCAATCAACAACCTCAGATTGATTTGGTTTGAATTTTGTTTGGTTTTATTATTTTTTTTAACCTTTATTAATTTTTTAAGAGACAGAGACAGACAGACCATGAGTGAGGGAGGAGCAGAGAGAGAGGAAGACACAGAATCCGAAGCAGGCTCCAGGCTCTGAGCTGTCATCACAGAGCCCAACACATGGCTCAAACTCAGGAATCGTGAGATCATGACCTGAGCCAAAGTTGAATGCTGAACCAAATGAGCCACCGAGGCACCCCGTGATTTTTATTTAGTTTTTTAATGTGTGATCTAGTTTGTATTTTGGATGTAAGATTGAATTCCCTCCTTCGATTGTCTTTTCATACACATAATGTTACGTGAACTGATTTTATTTTTTTAAGTTTCTTTTTCTTTTTTTTCTTTTTTTAATTTAATTTTTTATTTTTAAAAATTTACATCCAAATTAGCTAGCATATAGTGAAACAATGATTTCAGGAGTAGATTCCTTAGTGCCCCTTACCCATTTAGCCCATCTCCCCTCCCACAACCCCTCCAGCAACCCTCAGTTTGTTCTCCATATTTATGAGTGTCTTCTGTTTTGTCCCCCTCCCTGTTTTTATATTATTTTTGTTTCCCTTCCCTTATGTTCATCTATTTTGTCTCTTAAAGTCCTCATATGAGTGAAGTCATATGATTTTTGTCTTTCTCTGACTAATTTCACTTAGCATAATACCCTCCAGTTCCATCCATGTAGTTGCAAATGGCAAGATTTCATTCTTCTTGATTGCTGAGTAATACTCCATTGTATATATATACCACGTCTTCTTTATCCATTCATCCATCAATGGACATTTGGGCTCTTTCCATACTTTGGCTATTGTTGATAGTGCTGCTATAAACATGGGGGTGCATGTGTCCCTTCGCAGCAGCACACCTGTATCCTGTGGATAAATGCCTATTAGTGCAATTGCTGGGTAATAGGGTAGTTCTATTTTTAGTTTTTTGAGGAACCTCCATACTGTTTTCCAGAGTGGCTGCACCAACTTGCATTCCCACCAACAATGCAAAAGAGATCTTCTTTCTCCACATCCTCGCCAACATCTGTTGTTGCCCAAGTTGTTAATGTTAGCCATTCTGACAGGTGTGAAGTGGTATCTCATTGCGGTTTTGATTTGTATTTCCCTGATGATGAGTGATGTGGAGCATTTTTTCATGTGTCAGTTGGCCATCTGGATGTCTGCTTTGGAGAAGTGTCTATTCATGTCTTTTGCCCATTTCTTCACTGGATTATTTGTTCTTTGGGTGTTGAGTTTGATAAGTTCTTTATAGATTTTGGATACTAACCCTTTATCTGATATGTCTTTTGCAAATATCTGCTCCCATTCTGTTGGTTGCCTTTTAGTTTTGTTGATTGTTTCCTTCTCTGTGCAGAAGCTTTTTATTTTGATGAGGTTCCAGTAGTTCATTTTTGCTTTTGTTTCCCTTGACTCCGGAGACGTGTTGAGTAAGAAGTTGCTGCAGCCAAGATCAAAGAGGTTTTTGCCTGCTTTCTCCTCGAGGATTTTGATTCCTTCCTGTCTTACATTGATATCTTCAATCCATTTTGAGTTTATTTTTGTGTATGGTGTAAGAAAGTGGTCCAGGTTCATTCTTCTGCATGTCACTGTCCAGTTTTCCCAGCACCACTTGCTGAAGAGACTGTCTTTATTCCATTGGATATTCTTTCCTGCTTTATCAAAGATTAGTTGGCCATACGTTTGTGGGTCCATTTCTGGGTTCTCTATTCTGTTCCACTGATCTGAGTGTCTTTTCTTGTGCCAGTACCATACTGTCTTGTGATTACAGCTTTGTAGTATAGCTTGAAGTCTGGGATTGTGATGCCTTCTGCTTTGGTTTTCTTTTGCAAGATCGCTTTGGCTATTCGGGGTCTTTTCTGGTTCCACAGAAATTTTAGAATTATTTGCTCTAGCTCTTGAAGAATGCTGGTGTTATTTTGATAGGGATTGCATTGAATATGTAGATTGCTTTGGGTAGTATTGACATTTTAACAATATTTGTTTTTCCTATCCAGGAGCATGGAATCTTTTTCCATTTTGTTGTGTCTTCCTCAATTTCTTTCATAAGCTTTCTATAGTTTTCAGTGTACAGATTTTTCACCTCTTTGGTTAGATTTATTCCTAGGTATTTTATGTTTTTTGTGCAACTGTAAATGGGATCGATTCCTTGATTTCTCTTTCTGTCGCTTCGTTGTTGGTGTATAGGAATGCAACTGGTTTCTGTGCATTGATTTTATATCCTGCAACTTTGCTGAATTCATGAATCAATTCTAGCAGTTTTTTGGTGGAATCTTTTGGGTTTTCCATATAGAGTATCATGTCATCTATGAAGAGTGAAAGTTTGACCTCCTCCTCGCCGATTTGGATGCCTACTGTTTCTTTGTGTTGTCTGATTGCAGAGGCTAAGACTTCCAATACTATGTTGAACAACAGTGGCGAGAGTGGACATCCCTGTCTTTTTCCTGACCTTAGGGGGAAAGCTCTCAGTTTTTCACCATTGTGGATGATATTAGTGTTGGGTCATTCATATATGGCTTTTATGATCTCGAGGTATGCTCCTTATATCCCTACTTTCTTCAGGGTTTATATCCCTACTTTCTTGAGGGTTCTTATCAAGAAAGATGCTGTATTTTGCCAAATGCTTTCTCCGCATCTATTGAGAGGATCATATGGTTCTTGTCCTTTCTTTTATTGATGTAATGAATCACATTAATTGTTTTGCAAATATTGAATCAGCCCTGCATCCCAGGTATAAATCCCACTTGGTCGTGGGGTGAATAATTTTTTTAATGTATTGTTGGATCCGGTTGGCTAAAGCTTGTTGAGGATTTTTGTCTCCATGTTCATCAGGAAAATTGGTCTATAGTTCTCCTTTTTAGTGGGGTCTTTGTCTGGTTTTAGAATCAAGGTAATGCTGGCTTCATAGAGAGTTTGAAAGTTTTCCTTCCATTTCTATTTTTGGGAACAGCTAAAAGAGAATAGGTGTTAACTCTTCCTTAAATGTTTGGTAGAATTCCCCTGGAAAGCCATCTGGCCCTGGACTCTTGTTTTTTGGCAGATTTTTTGATTACTAATTCGATTTCCTTACTTGTTATGGGTCTGTTCAAATTTTCTATTTCTTCCTGTTTCAGTTTTGGTAGTGTATATGTTTCTAGGAATTTGTCCATTTCTTCCAGATTGCCCATTTTATTGGCATATAATTGCTCATAACATTCTTTTATTATTGTTTTTACTTCTTCTGTGTTGGTTGTGATCTCTCCTCTTTCATTCTTGATTTTATTTATTTGGGTCCTTTCCTTTTTCTTTTTGATCAAACTGGATAGTGGTTTATCAATTTGGTTAATTCTTTCAAAGAACCAGCTTCTGGTTTCATTGATCTGTTCTTTTTTTTTTTTTTTTTTTTTTTTTTGGTTTCAATAGTATTAATTTCTGCTCTCATCTTTGTTATGTCCTGTCTTCTGCTGTTTTTGGGTTTTATTTACTGTTCTTTTCCCAGCTTTCTAAGGTGTAAGGTTAGGTTGTGTATCTAAGATCTTTCTTCCTTTTTTAGGAACGCCTGTATTGCTATATACTTTCCTCTTATGACTGCCTTTGCTGCGTCCCAGAGGTTTGGGGTTGTGGTGTTATCATTTTCATTGACTTCCTATACTTTTTAATTTCCTCTTTAACTGCTTGGTTAGCCCATTCATTCTTTAGTAGGATGTTCTTTAGTCTCCAAGTATTTGTTACCTTTCCAAATTTTTTCTTGTGGTTGATGTTGAGTTTCATAGTGTTGTGGACTGAAAATATGCACAGTATGATCTTGATCTTTTTGTACTTACTTAGGGCTGAATTGTGTCTCAGTATATGGTCTATTCTGGGGAATGTTCCATGTGCACTGGAGAAGAATGTATATTCTGCTGCTTTAGGATGAAATGTTCTGAATATATCTGTTAAGTCCATCTGGTCCAGTGTGTCATTCAAAGCCATTGTTTCCTAGTTGATTCTTTGATTACATGATCTGTCCTTTACTGTGAGTGGGGTGTTGAAGTCTCCTACGATTATGGTATTACTATCAATGAGTTTCTTTATGTTTGTGATTCATCGATTTATATATTTGGGTTCCTCCACATTTGGCACATAAATGTTTACAATTGTTAGTTCTTCTTGGTGGATAGACCCCTTGATTATGATATAATGTCCTTCTGCATCTTTTGATACAGTCTTTATTTTAAAGTCTAGATTGTCTGATATAAGTATGGCTACTCCGGCTTTCTTTTGTTGACCATTAGTATGATAGATGGTTCTGCATCCCTTTATTTTCAATCTGAAGGTGTCTTTAGGTCTAAAGTGGGTCTCTTGTAAACAGCATATAGATGGATCTTGTTTTCTTATCCATTCTGTTACCCTATGTGTTTTGATTGGAGCATTGAGTCTATTGACATTTAGAGTGAGTACTGAAAGATATGAATTTATTGTCATTATGTTGCTTGTGGAGTTGGAGTTTCTGGTGATGTTCTCTGGTCCTTCCTAATCTTTGTTGCTTTTGGTATTTTTATTATCTATCTATCTATCTATCTATTTATTTATATTTCATCTTTTCTCCCCTCAGACAGTCCCCTTTAAAATTTCTTGCAGGGCTGGTTTAGTGTTCACCAACTTCTTTAATTTTTGTTTGTCTGGGAAACTTTTATCTCATTCTATTTTGAATGACAGGCTTGCTGGATAAAGAATTCTTGGTTGCATATTTTTCTGATTCATCACAGTGAATATATCCTGCCACTCCTTTCTGGCCTGCCAAGTTTCTGTGGATAGGTCTGCTGCAAACCTGATCTGTCTTCCCTTGTAGGTTAGGGCCTTTTTTTTCTCTTGCTGTTTTCATGATTCTCTCCTTGCCTGAGTATTTTGTGAATTTGACTATGATACACCTTGTTGATGGTCGTTTTTTGTTGAGTCTAATATGCTTCCTGGATTTTGATGTCTGTCTTTCCCCACGTTAGGAAAATTTTCCACTATGATTTGCTCACATAACCCTTGTACCCCTATTTTTCTCTCTTCCTCTTCTGGGACCCCTATGATTCTGATGTTGTTCCTTTTTAATGAGTCACTGATTTCTCTGATTATTAAATCATGCTCTTTTGCCTTCATCTCCCTATTTTTTTCTGCTTCATTATTCTCTATATCGCTGATTCTCTGTTCTGCCTTATCCATCCTTGCCGCCGCTGCATCCATCTGTGATTGCAGCTCAATTATAGAATTTTTTAATTTCATTCTATTTTTTACTTCTTTTATCTCTGCAGAAAGGGATTCTAATCTATTTTCAACTCCAGCTAGTATTCTTATTGTCGTGATTCTAAATTCTGGTTCAGACATCTTGCTTGTATCTCTGTTAGTTAAATCCCTGGCTGTCGTTTCTTCATGCTCTTTCTTTTTGGGTGAATTCCTTCATTTTGTCATTTTGAAGGGAGGAAAGGAATTAATGAGGTACAAAAATTAAAATAAAAAAAATTAAAATTAAAAAAATATTAAAATTAGAAAAGTAAACACACACACACACAAATCAAATAAATGATGCTAGATTCTAGGTGTGTTTTGGTCTGGGTGTTGAAAGTGATTTGACAGATTAGAGAAAAAAAAGTGGGGGAGAAAAAAGGGAAATCGTTTGAGAATTTGAAAAATGAATACACTGAAGTAGACTAAAATGAGATGATGGGAATAAAATGGAATTTGAAAAAATATACACAAAAGTAAAGAATAAAGTAGAAAAAAAATTAAAGAAAATTAATAAAAATTAAAAATAAATTTGCGTCTTTCCTTTTTCTGTATTCAAGAAAAGAAATGAAAAAGAGAAAAAAGATAAAAAAAAGAAAGAAAAAAAGGAAATCATTTGGAAATTTGAAAAAGTGAATATACTGTTGTAGACTAAAAATAAAATGATGGAAGTAAATAGAATTTGAAAAAATTTACATAAAAGCAAAAAATATAGTAAAAAATTAAAGAAAAATATTTTTAATAGAAATTGAAAGTAAAAATGCAGTTTTTCTCTTTCTGCATTCAAGAAAAAGAAAATAAACGAAAAAGAGAAAAAAAGAAAAAGAAAAAAGAAAAAAGGGAAATAGTTTGAAAATTTGAAAAGGTGAATACACTGAAGTAGACTAAAATAAAATGATGGAAGTAAAATAGAATTTGAAAAAATTTACACAAAAGTAAAAAAATATAGTAATAAAATTAAAGAAAAATATTTTTAATAAAAATTGAAAATAAAAATGAATTTTTTCTCTTTATTCAAGAAATAGAAGTGTAAAAGAGGGAAAAAAAAAGAAAGAAAATTGAATAGATGGAACCTGCTAACAGATTGAAGTAGCACTGAAATTACTTGTTTTCCCCTAGAAGTCAGTCTATGTAGCACTTTATAGTCCATAAACTAAGCCAGCGGTGAGACTTGTGTTCTTGAGAGTGAAGTAGGCCCAGCTGGGCGGGGCTCAGTGTAATGGCTCCGTTCTCCACTAGATGGCGCTGCTAGCCTACTGGGGTGGATTGCTGCTGCGCTTGTCAGGTGCATATGCGCATGCGCGGGAGCGGTGAAAATGCCGCCAGCCCAGCTACCCAGTCTGTTATTGATCAGCAATCGTGCACCTGTTCTCTGTCTTCAGCTCTCGTCCTCTCCCTGCTTTTTCACTCTCCGGGACCAGGCCTCAGGCAGTACCTCTCTCCTGAATTTTGTCTCAGATGCGGCTGTTTTCCCCGGCCCCTTACTTCCGAAGGACTGCGGCTTTGACCCGCTCCGCCCCTCTGCGGGAGGGTCTCACTGAGCAATGGCCGAATGAGCAATGGCCGAATGTCTGATGCACCCAGGAACGCTGTCCGGATCCTGCTGCTGCCGGTGCCCCGAGACTGCGGCCAGGTGCCAGCCTGCCCCAGAAAAAGTTCGCAAGATAGTGTAGCAGCAGCGTTTCAGGGATTATGGAAAATCAGAACACACACCTGGCACCAGGCTTCACCCTTAAAGACGTTGTCCCAGCACCAGTGAATGTGGCCGCCTGCTGGGGTCTGCTGGGACCTGGTGGCTTCAGTCTCTACCAAATGTCCTTCCAGCAGTGGAACCACTTTTCCCTGTGTGGTCTGAGAACTTCCCGGACCCACTCTGTTCCTGGGGATTCGCCCTTCCCACCAGAGCACCACCAGGTATCGAGCTGCAGAGTTGCAGCCTTTGCGCTCCCCTTGTTTACAGTCTTAATGGAATTTAAACCCTCTTCTTTCTCTTTTCTCCCTTTTTAGTTTAGTCCCTGCAGCTGTTTCCAATTTTTCATTTTCTCTCCAGCTGCTTTTGGGGTGGGGTGCATTTCCTGTATTCTCCCCTCCCCAGTCTCCATCCTCTCTCTACTCACAAAAGCACCTCCCTCCCTGCACCTTTTTGCTCCCCAAGTTCACATCTCCGCGCCGTGTACCTGCTGAATTCTGTGGTTCAGGTTGTGCAGATTGTTGTGTTAATCCTCCAATCAGTTTTCTAGGTGTGCAGGATGGTTTAGTGTTGGTCTGGCTGTATTTCATGGACGCAAGACACACAAAAAACTTCCATGCTGTTCCGGTATCTTGGCTCCTCTCCTAAGTTTATTTTTGTTTATTTTAAGATAAATATAGAAAGCAAGCAGGGGAGAGGCAAAGGGAGAGAGAAAATACCAAGCAGGCTCTGTGCTGTCAGAGCAGAGCCCAACACGGGGCCTGAACTCACCAGTCGTGAGATTATGACCTGAGCTGAAATCAAGAGTTGGATGCTTAATCGACTAAGTCACCCAAGCACCCCAAGTGAACTGATTTTAAAGGGTGACTGTTGTGAGTAGGTTGGTAGAGAACCGCTCAGGGTATTGGAGGTCCGCTTGTGCATAGAGCCAACATCAACTGTACAAACCCTCAGCTTTCCGATCAGCTCTGCGGGGGCCAAACTCGTAGCTTAAGAGACTTGGATATTGCCAGTGATCCGCCAGTTATCACTGCTTAGAACCATGCTGAACTGTATGAGACTGAAGTTAAGTGGTGTCAATATTAAATGATCCTCATGCATCCTAGTATTTATTCACTATGTTCCCAACTTAAAATGAATAAACTATATTATAACTGTATGAGTTTTAAAGGCACTTCTTAATTTTATTTCTCTTCTTTTACTTAACCAGTCTTAATTTGGAGGATAAGTGTTGACCAATCTGGAGAGTAAAATGCATAATGAAATGTTAGCATGATAAGGGCAGGGATATTATGTCTGCTTGTATACTGTTGTACTGCCGGCTGAACATTGCCTGGCATTTAGCAGAAAAGCAGTAAAACTTATTTTATAAATGAAGACTTTGTTTTGATTAAAATACAGACTTTTGAATAAAAACATTGAGAATTATGTATATACCAGAAAATCCATATATGTGTGTGTGTGTATGCACATCTCTTCTGGTAGACTCAACATATTCCTAAACACTACAATAATGATTATGTAACAATTTCTATTTATTATAGATTTATGACTACTGTGTTATTATTTTAACTCCCAGTATGTCAGTGTCTTGCCAGGGGAGTTAGAGTAGCCCCGATTCATGTTTTGTTTTTTTTTTTAATTTAAAAATTTTTTTTTCTGCATATGTCTGAGAGCAATTAGAATTCTCTGCTCTTTTCTAGCTTTTTACTGCCTCCAAATCTGATTTCAAAACCCCTCCTGGAAGACCTGGTTAATTTTAATAGAGGATAGTGCAGGGAAGAAAGATCAGGGTATAGGTGAAACAAAATGTAGCTAGCTAGGGATAGCTGGCCTCTTGAGAAATAACATATTGGTGATTGACTGAGATCACACAGAACTCTTTGACTGTATTGGTAGACAGGGAAGAAGAGAAACAAGAATCCCTTAATGTGAAGAACTTGAACTGATGTTTATAAATTATCTGCACAAAGCTCTGTACTTTCTGGTTTATTATTGCTTCAATATGTTTGATGGAGTAAGGCATTCTACATGTATAAATTTTTTTTAACGCTTATTCATTTTTTGAGAGACAGAGACAGAGTGTGAGTGGGGGAGGGGCAGAGAGGGAGGGAGACGCAGAATCCGGTGCAGGCTCCAGGCTCTGAACTGACAGCACAGAGCCCGACATGGGTCTCGAACTCATGGACCAAGAGATCTTGACCTGAGCCTTTCCCTTTCCCTTTCCTTTTCCCTTTCCCTTTCCTTTCTTTCTCCCTCCTTCCCCCACCCCTGTTTACTTCCCTCCCTCCCATCTTTCCTAGATGTTCAGAGCAAATTGTATGACAGGCATTGAATATTTTAGTGAGAGCATCCAGCTTTTCTTTTTCATGTAGTATAAAAGCCACATTACTACCTGGGACTCTGTGTTCAGTGTTAGTTACATGGTACCACAGAGCAGAATCACATTCTCAGAAAAGTTTACCTCAGATGGAATCATCAGCAAGAAACTCTGAACTAAGGAGTGATATGTTTTTCTGTTCTTTATGCTATATACCTTTGCAACCTTTAAGAATATAATAAATTCTAAAAATTATATTTGGCCTTCTCTAAAAGAGGAAAATTGATGTTCCTTTTCGCTTTTCTTTCAGAGTAAGAGATAATGTCTTCAGGGAGAAAAATCCAAAGGCAAAGATCTTTCACCTAATAACTCATTGAAGGTACATGGCCTTTTTAATATACTTGTCTTTTTTATCTGTGGTTGACATCCACCTCACTGGGTCACTAGGGCCTGCTTTTGATGCTAAGAGCCTTCTTCCATGAAACAGAAATGGAAATTACTCCTCAAAAGCAAAAAGAATGCCCCGTCCCCCAAATAATACAAGGAAAATTTTTTACTGACATGTGAAAAGGGTTACTTTTCTCCACTATTCACAAAAGGGAACAGATGCACTAATATAAAAAACAAATATTCACCCAGACAGAAAATTATACTTTAAGTAGGAAAAAAGCATGTGACTTAAACAGTTTAATTATGCAAAGATTAGATATTTCTCCAGCAAATCTGAACACCAAGCTTCCTCAAAAATTGTGTCGTTTTTAATAGCATTTGGAAGATTTCATTGTTGAATATATACCCTGGGTTGTTGAAAAGGGAAAAATGGAGAACAAACATGGCTGAGCACTCAGCGGGCCAGCCAGACCACGTAATTGTTACAAACTACAAGTGCATAGGACAAGGACTTCCATAAATTTAACAATGGAACTCTGTTTCCAAAAAAAAGCTTCTTTTTGTTGTTGTTGTTGTTCTGGTTAACTCTGCAGTTTCTGAATACTGACTGATGTCCTTAATACTTTTTAAAGCAAACCACAGAGTCTCTAAATAAGAGTTTATTTTATCCTGAAAAAACAGCTTTTATAAAAGAGATTAAATACATGCAATTTCATAAAACATGATTTAAGAAAAAAAATTTAAACTTAGAATGGATGTAGGTATCTGGATGTGAAATATAGGTATAGGAATGAAGCCAGGAAGCCCAGGTATCTGTTTTTCACTCCAGTGAATTTTGTCCTCAGGAGACAAATTCTATGGCCCTGTGGGTCAAAAATTCCCTGATGTCTACTAAGGTCTGATAGGGTGATGATCCCATTCTGCTCAACTCTATTGAACTGTGACTGTTATTTGAAAAGTGTCCTGAACTAGAGCTCCTCAGACTAAACTTCATCAAAATAATCATACCTATAAGGATGTAATGTTCCTTCTTTCATTTTTCTTTCTCACATTTCTTATTAATTTAAAATTTTAATTATCTCCATCAATTACTGGAGAATTCTACTAGGGACTTTTCTGAGTTTTTCCCAACCCTGGCCTTGGGCCTTTGCTGGGCCAAATGAGTTTGCTTCCTGGTGGGATTCCTGGAAAAGGACAAGCATCAGCCATTTAATTTGTATGTGCCGGTTTCAGTGCTTGTAATAATCTGAAAGCTGTGGGAAAGATCCATGCCCTTAAATCAGACTCAATGGCCTGCGTGTTTTGTACTTGGTCCAATGGCATTGGCCCACCACCTGCTCCCTGAACTACAAAAGAGTGGGGTGAGTGAGATGTAGAAGGTCCGGGGTTCTAGAAAATGTGTGTAATTATTTTCCAGTGCTATCTGAGGATTCTTGGGGATGCTTCTGTAGTTCCCTCAACCTTGGCAAGCACAAATTCAAAATGACGAAATTGATAACAAATGTAGGGCTATTTTTGAAGCAATCGCTGGAAGTCAGTAAAATCCCAATGACAATTGAATTTTACTTATTATTGTTCATTACTAGGTAGTCTTTTAATAGGTTGGCAAAGTCTGGACAAGCAATAGATTCATGTAATGTTCATATATTTTATATATTATTCCATAAAAATTTATTTTCTTGCCTTTATCTTAATAAAATTTAAAGTAAAATAATCAAGTTTAAATTAGTTTTTGTAACTTATTGCTACTACTAATATTAGTAGTAGTTCATATTAAATAATTGCATGTAGCTCAAATTAAAAATTTCATTTCTACCAGAAAATATGATTTGATCTTGATTTGAGACCATCAGTATATTTCCTTTACTCTGCTAATAAATTTTATCTTTGTTAAATTGTTTCTAATGGTAGTAATAAAATTTAGTCAGCATTCCCTAATGTGTCTGAGAGTCATTGTGAGATCAGATAAGATACATGTTTCATCAAGTTCTGCCACCTTTGGGCAGATCTGGAAAATATATAATCTTGAATTGTTCAAAACATGATTGTTGCTATTGTCATAATTACACCCATGTTTCCTTGTGACAATTTCAAACCATAAGCCATGTTTGGCGTAGAGACAAAACTATTCCAGTTTATAGGTCCTTTCTTTTGAACCATTGTGCAATTATCTTTAAAATCAAAGCCTAAAACTGAAAGCTGTTTTCTCAGTTTATTTCATTCAAAACATATACTTTTTCATTATTTAGAAAACCAGTGTGAATCTCTTTAACTTTTACTTCTATATTTTTATCTGGTAGTTTCATAGTTTATATGGTAAATACTCGTTCAAAATGATTTTTTTTTCTTTACCAACTAGTTGAATTATATACTATTCCTTTTCTACTTTAGGTATGACTCATTCTCTCACTTTCATGTCCTTTTCATTAATAATAGCATTTTGAATTATCTCTTCTAGATAGTTATCATTTGTTTTAATAATTTTATCTGTCTTCATATTTGGTCATTCTACTATCATATTTCTCAATAATTTCTATTAAAACTAGTCATTTTCCAAAAATACTGTACCACTCTCACCACAAAAGCACTATGGTGCTCAGCCAGATTTTGAGTAAGTATTATGCATCTTTTAAGAACAACATTGCCATGTTCTATATCGGCAATTACTTGTCTGGGTTGAATGCTATTGATTTCTTACTGGTTAGTCATTCTTTTCCCCCCTCGTTCTGGTAATTGCTTGTATTTGTGTATTTCTGTGCAAGTGAGATTTCCTGTTTTATTCTTTTGTCAGTTTAAATGTTTACAGTCATAGATGTATCCCAAAGTTGATCTTCCAAATGGTTGTGAAAAGGTAATAGTGGGAACAAAATATTTTGCTTTTGAATTTAGAATAGGAAAACCTATTTCTCTGGAAGGAGAAAGGAATGGGGAACTATGGTTTAATAGGTACAGAACTTCAGTCTGAAGTGATGAAAAGGTTTTGGAGATGGATGGTTATGAGGGGTGCACAATATTGTGAATGCATTTAATGTCCCTGAGCCATCCACTTCAAAATGCATAAAATGGTAAATATGTGTATTTTACCCCAATTTTTCAAAAGCTGATTTCTGCAGTTTATTTCTTCATTTGAAATAATTTTGGCATAAATTTAAATATAAATTACCAAGATAATAGGAAGGAAAATTTTGATAATAAATTTAATAGGACTATGTTTTGTTAGAAATATTATCATGTTCTCAGAATGAATATGATTGCCATTTTCCAGAATTATCATTCAATAAACATATCAAATGATAAAAACTTTTGTTTTTTCTTGCCCAATTTACCAACTTCATTAATATAAGTTTTTTGCATGTATACTGACGGGCAATCCAGAGTTGCATTTGTTGGTTCTGAGTGGTAAATTAGGTACGACTAATTCTCTTTTTCTTTCTCATTGTTTTGATCATTAATTACATCATCCAGTAAATAATACAATATTTCCGATTTCATTTGACCTATTCAAGTTGAAAATTAGAAGGTAAATAATAAATTTTTATACTTGTGTAATGATTATTTTTATTATTTTGATTAATGACTAAATCATCATTAAACATTTAGTAATATTCCAAATGTGGATTTTATATATCGTATTTGACAGAAGTATATTCATTTTTATTGTTAGCATTTAAAAAAAGTTTAAGCAGACCAATTCTTTGTACATTTCCTATTTTTCTCCTGTTCACATTTTTAAATTTTTGAGTTCTGTTTATATACCTTCTATCCCTTTTTTTTTTTTAACGTTATTTTATTTTTGTTTTTAATTTATTTTTGAGAGAGACAGAGAAAGAGTGCGAGCTGGAGAGGGGCAGAGAGATAGTGAGACAGAGAATCCGAAGCAGGCTCCAGGCTCTGAGCTGTCAGCACAGGGCCCCACGTAGGACGCGAACTCATGAACTGGGAGATCATGACCCAAGCTGAGGTCAGCCGCTCAACTGACTGAGCCACCCAGGCGCCCCATATATACCTTCTATTTCTATCATGATCCTGACTTGTAATCAAATCACAATGATCTAAATGTTTAAAAAATATAGCACAATTGCATTTAAAGCGTTCAAAATTGAATATATTTTGTCAAAAATGTAAACATTAAATTTCAAAAAGTTAAAATTATATCCCATATATTTGTTGGTTACTTTGTCAATAATATTTGATTGTAGCAATTAGGAGACAGTACCCTGAAACAATGGAGTTCTATCCTAGAGGGAGCAGGCTGTACTTGAACCTATTTACTCTGCCAGTCAGAATAATTAGTCTTGGAATCAAAGCTTCATATGGAAATGCCTCTTCTCATTATTAAATCTTACAACCCACTCACAGAATTTCTTTACTTTCATTCCATGCAACTTGGAGTTATGTTGGTTCGGAGCTTTTAGTTTCCAAAAGAGGGTGCCTCCAACCAGACACCATGACAAGAGGTCCATTGAATTGGGCTATTATGTAGCCATTATGGACTTTTCATGGCTTTAAATCAATAGAAGAAGAAGATGTGGGTAGATGTCACTCTAATGGATGTGGTGATAATGATCAAGAAGAAATTGGTATTCTCCTTTATAATGAGAGCATAGTGGACTAGACCAGGAACCCTGTGAATTCCCTGAGATGCCTTTTATTATTCCCATGTCAAATAGTAAAAGCAAATGAAAAACTACACCAAAGGAAAAAAAGAGGTAGGAACACTGAGTATTCAAATTCAAAGAACCCCAACAAGTCAAGGTTTTGGCGGGGCGCAAAGGTGATATATAATGGATAGTGAAAAAAGGATAATCGTGGCCTTATGGCTAATTATTGAAATGAAGGATTTAAACTCTAAGCATATTATTCCATGATTTTTATGTGTGTATGTCATCTTATTGTTTTATATAAGGCTGGTTGGTGTTGTTTAATTTTTCAGTTTAGTCTTTAAATTACAGACTATTCAGGTAGAAATGTGACTGTTTTTTAAGGAGGTATTAATAATTCCCAGAGATGGATACTGTAATTGTCACACAGTCTCCCACAGTACATACATAGAGAAACAATGACTGTTTACATGTCTCACCTTTTAGAGTAAAGTGATGGTTTTGTTTAAGGAAGAGATGTATTTTGTAGGCAAAAAAAAAAAAAAAAGGTTGTTATTGTTACATGGGAGTTCAAACCTATGCAGAAGATAGATGTTGAGTAGTCAAGGGGCATGAATTATGGAAGTTACTAAGTTTTTTATTCTCTGCTTCGAAAACACCCTTGTCTATGTTATACTGAGACTATGTTATACTGAGACTAGGCCTTGGAAAACTACATTTCTTCATTGCCAGTTGGCTCCCTGTTACTCTCTTCCAATTGGGGGAACTAGAGGAAGACTGGAAAGCAAGAGGAAGGAGAAGGGTTAGACTCCCTTATGGTATTACTTCCTCTTCCTGTCACAGTCTCTCTGGGAATGGTTTTGCACCCTGGCAGGGGCTGTTGATTTCACTAACCTTACAGGAATGTGCAGCTCTTCTAAAAAAATCAGGAGAGGACACAAGCCAATCCCTAAATGGCAAGTCTGTTCAAGCCATCTTTGAACATCTTTATTTTCCTGACTTAGTTCCTGTGATCTAAATAAGAAAAAAAAAAAGACCACTAGGCAACCAGTTAGAAAAAAAAAAGCCAAATAACTTCCATATTTATCTCATAAAAAATCTCTTAGGCTGTCAGCAACTCAGAACTCATTGCTTCCATAGCCTTGAGTTACCCAGCTTGCAGGTGATAGACTTACAATAAACTCATAATTCTGCTTTGTTTTATTAAGTATGCAGTGTTTACCTGTGACCCAAAGACATTATAGATCATCTGTAGTATAATGAGATACTACAGTGTTTACTAGATTTTATTTTTAAGACCTCATCATCTTTTTTGGTCTTTTCTTGACCTTTATTTAATCATTTCTCCTTTATTTGCCAAGCATCGTTTCTCTTTCCCAAACTCTTCTTTACTTTTTGATTTTACTCTTTCTCTCTCCCAAATTTTATTTTTGCAAATTTCCATGACATAACCAATACAAGGTACCTTTCATGAGAAGTCCCCTTCATTCTTGTCAAGCAGTGCTCTTTTGTTGACCCATTTTTCAAAGGAGTATATGACTTATTTGCAGTTTTCACAGTTCCAAAGATCACTTTACAATACACTCAGTATGTATTTACTGGGATTGATTTCTTCCTCAAGGGTCTGTATTTCAAAGATCAGTTTTCTCCATGAGTCACAGCCTTTGAAATTCTCAAGTACAATTAATTATACTGTTTTTGGTACTGGCCTTAAGTAGAGTAGATAATTTTGAGGCTTCACTAGGGGCCCCCAAGGTCCTTTCCACTGTGCAAAAGAGTTAAAAGTCTACTCCTAAAGTGATGACAACTTGAGGTTACAGCTGTTGTCACATCATAGTTACTTGCTTCCCACCCCATGGATCTGGCCTCCTCAGTTTGAGCGTGCTATGAGGTGTGGCCTCTGAATAGAAAGCAAATATAGAAGTCTTCCATTCTCTTTATTCCCACGTTATGGAGGCCTCTTGCAACAAAAAGAAAACAGGATTCCCTGATTCTCAGATATCCAGTGTAAAAAAAGTCGCCAAAAAATTGAATTTTTCCTCATAACTGAGTCTCTTCTCCATTTCTCAGACAAAACATCCTGGCAGGGAGTATGTCCTGATTACCAAAATCTTGTCATCTTTCTGTCTTGGGCATGCCCAGGTATTTATTGTGATGTAGTACTTCATGTCAGAGCTCTCTGGCCTAGAGTTAGCCTAGAGATAATATTTAATTTTCATAAAAATATTTATCTTATTTGTTTGTTTATGTATTTATTGAGAGAGAGAGAGAGAGAGCACCTGAGCAGGAGAGAGGGGCAGAGGGAGAGGGAGAGAGATAATATCAAGCAAGCTCCATGCCCAGTGTTGAGCCCAATGCGGGAATCGATTTCACAACCCTGGGATCATGACCTGAGCTGCAATCGAGAGTTGGCCTCTTAACTGACTGATCCACCCAGGTGCCCCCCAAATTTTTATCATATTAAAATATTTCTAAAATGTAGTATAATTTCTATTTTCAAACTTCAAAATCTTATCCTCTTTTTCATTGTATACTAACTCCAAAATTAATACCTATTCATCGTTAATCCTCTGATATGTCTACATTTCATATTCTAGGCTAATCAAAGAGAATTAAAATGCATTAATTAATGCGAAGACCATACTAGGTTAAATATATTAGGAAACAATAATATAAAATTGAGCACACATATTAGACTAGAGCAAACACACATACTTTCCAGGCATTTTACCAAAGTCATTTTTTTTTCAGTATAATATAGAACTTAATGGAATGTAGTCCAAAGGAAATCTTACCATCTTTATTTATGCAAATAAGCCACTGAAATAGAATATACCAATATCCTCCATCAGAGTCGTTATTTAAAAAAAAAAACCAGTATCGAACTTCTGCTTCCTTTCAACTTTTGTGTAGTCATATATTTTCTGTACCATTTGATTATGTCAGAATGGTTAAATATGTCTGATGATTCTGAAGCCATCTTAAAATCTTCACAGAAAAATTGCAAAGTATAATTTTTAAGATTTTGTTGATAAAACACTATTCACATGTGGAAAAGTCTATAATATATCACTTTATTCTCAAGGTGTATGCAACAGTCAAGTTTCCTGTGGAGAAACTTAAAGGACATGGAACATATATTATTTGAAAATATAATTTCCCTTTTCACCCGTATCCCCAGTACAGTTGAAAATCACTGATGTTGTTGTCATTTGGTTGGTGTATCTCACATTTATTTTTAAAATCAACAATTGGAAATGCCTTTAAAGTCTCATGTATTTAAATAAAAGTTGTCTGAGTTTGGACTCGGTATTTGGGCATATGACAGGGATAATAATGACCCTACCTTAGAAATAACAGGTATCATATTCTCACACTGATAGTAATAAACCCTAAGGAGAAGCCAACTATTCTATCCAAATCACCTATACATCAAAAAGTATGCTTTCATGGCTCAAAATCAGACATATTTTTTTATAAATGTGTTTTACAAATTCTGTCACATAAGCTAAGGCTTTGCTTCATGCTGGTGACATTGATGCGATGTTTCCAGCTCATCTTGGAAGCCCATAATCTGTTCTTTGTCGATTTTCTCTTGCTCTAACTCATGACACAACTTTGAGGATAATAATTGAACTACAACTTAAAATTAATCAATTTAAGCCCCCAACTGAAGCATTAGTTTCTTCCAGACATTGGAGATATGAATAGGACTGAAGTTTAGGAAGTTTACCGTTAAAAAAGACATATAGAATTAAACATTTAGGAAGTTTACTCATTTGTATCAGGAAATGGATACAGGCAGTAGTCTCTTTGAGACCTAAATTATTCACTTAAAGACAGGTAGACAGAAGACAAGTTAAAACTTTCAGGTTCTAGAGTAATAGTTCCTATATTGTTGTTATGTACTTTCAACTACACGCATGTCATGTATTCTTAAAGAAATTAGGTAACTTTTCTCACACCCTTTTAAGTTGTAGTAAGGCCTTTGGCATTGAATTTTAGCAGGCAATATATTAAATTTTTTTTTTTTCAACGTTTTTTATTTATTTTTGGGACAGAGAGAGACAGAGCATGAACGGGGGAGGGGCAGAGAGAGAGGGAGACACAGAATCGGAAACAGGCTCCAGGCTCTGAGCCATCAGCCCAGAGCCTGACGCGGGGCTCGAACTCACGGACCGCGAGATCGTGACCTGGCTGAAGTCGGACGCTTAACCGACTGCGCCACCCAGGCGCCCCTTAGCAGGCAATATATTAAAGTGTTTAAAAATTTTATTTTTTAATGCAATGTAAACATGGGTTTTAGAACAGCATCTTTACCAATTACTCATTTTATAATCTTGGGTAAGTAAAAATTTTTCTATTTTGCCATTTCCTCACTTATAACTTCAGGTACCAATACCAGCATCACAGAGTTGGTTAAGTATTAAAGAAGATAATGAGAGTGGAGACCCTGGCTCAGAGTAGTGACTCAATAAGTGGTAGTTATTATCATTGTAATTATTTTTGTTAGCCCTACAGAGTTTTTCTAGAGAGGAAAATTAAAGAAAAGCAAGCAAACAGCACCAACAGAATGTCAGTTGTACTTGAAAATGTACTGAACCTGGGGTGCCTGGGTGACTCAGTCGGTTAAGTGTCTGACTTTAGCTCAGGTCATGATCTGGCGGTTTGTGAGTTTGAGCCCCGTGTTGGGCTCTGTGCTGACAGCTCGGAGCCTGGAGCCTGCTTCGGATTCCGTGTCTCCCTCTCTCTCCGCCTCTCCCCTGCTCACACTCTGTCTCTCTCTATCTCTCACGAAAATAAATAGGCACTAAAATTTTTTTTAAAAAAAGTACTGAACTAAAGTCAGAAGACATGAGTGCCAGTTTGGACTCCAACAAGAATTTACAGATTCAGTCAATGACTCTAAAAATCAGTTAAAGTGGAACTTTGTTTTTCTTCCTTATTTGTAGAATGAAATGATATTTGAATCCCCAACTCAGTTAGTTGTAAAAATAAGCAGCTAACGTACATTACAAAGTATCAATGGCCATCATATTTCATCTCAAGTAGAAAAAATTACTGTAACTGATATGAAATCAGTTATATTACCAGTGTTTTAAAATTATAAAGTAGCAGCATCTGGATGGGTTAGTCGGTTGAGTGTCTGACTTGATTTTGGCTCAGGTCATCATCGCATGGTTTGTGAGTTTGATTGTGCAAACATGAGGTGCCTGGGTGCTCAGTCAGTTGGGTGTCTGACTTCGGTTCAGGTCATGATATCACGGTTTGTGGGTTTGAGCCCCGTGTCAGGCTCTCTGCTGTCAGCACAGAGCCTGCTTTGGATCCTCTGTCTCCCTCTCTTTCTGCCCCTCCCCCACTCACAATCTCCCTCTATCTCTCAAAAATAAATGAACATTAAAAAAAAAAAAGAATTGTTCAAGCATCAGAACAATCTAATTTCACAACATTTTAATCAGTCTCCAAGAAAACCCTGTACCCATAAGCAGGTACTCCCTGTACCTCCTCAGAGCCCCAGCCCTAGGCGATCACTAGTCTATATTCTTTATGACTTGCTTTTTACTTATCACTGTGCTTCTGAAATTTATATATTTTGATGTAAGTAGTATTATTTTATTTTCATTGTTGATTTTCTTTTTGTTTGTTTAATCTATCAGCCACTGGATGAGATATATTTAAATCTCTACCTATAATGGTTGATTTTTAATTTTGAAACCATGTTATGAAAGGCATACACATTTAGGATTATTAGATTCCCAGTGATTTGAAAGTTTTATTTTCATATAGTGATCAATATCTTCTGAAGTACTCTTTATCTTAAACCCTCCTTTATTTGATATTAATAGGGCTGTATCAACTTTTTTTCTGACTAGTGTTTGCATGTATATCTTTCCCTATACTTTTACTTATGACCTGGGTGTGCCTCTTATAAAGAATATATTGGCTGGTATTTGTCAGATTTTGAAAAAGAGAGATTTTTCTCTTTTAGAGAACTTAAGAGTAGAGATTTAATCAATTTATAGGTGTATACAAATGGTTGTGTGTGTATTTACATATATTTATCTTCAGTTTTCTAGTCTGGCCTGTGTTAGCTTAAGTGGTCAATAGACAACATAATAAAAAGGATTTATTCTTTTCGGTTTTCTTTATTCTTTATTCTTTGGGGTTGATGTACTAGCCTTTGCTGAACATACTTTTATATCTCAGCAAAGCAGGTGTCTAATCAAGGAAGCCCTAATGGTATTAGTTTAGTTAATCCACTTCCCAATTTAATCTCAAAATTGAAGTCCTGAATATAAACGTTTCATAAACTAGAAGCAACACCATTTCTAGTACTTTCCTGTAAACTCTGGAACAGTACAATGAAACAAATTTAAGCTGTCTACGCAACTTTTTAGAGGCAAAATGTGGGAGAGCTAGAAGCCAAGTGTAAGTATTAATAATACAAACATTTATGTTTGACTATAAATGCTATTTTAAGCTACTGTTCCAGACTTCTGAGTAAAACTCAGATTGTGTAAACAAAAATGGAAGTTTCAGAATGCAAGCTGGAATACACACTCTTAAATACACATAATTAAAACTCATTTTCCAAGGAATTTGAATCCAAATAGTTTCATTGAAGAACAATTTCTACAGGTAAATAGGTGTCCTGGAGTCAGACAGATCTGAGTTAGAGCCTAGAGACATCCTTTATGACTCTTTGGGCATTGTTGCCTTCTTTTCCATGTCTGTAAAATGGGGACTGTAATGATATTTATCTCATGAGTTCAGTATTTTTATTTTTTTGAAAAAAACTACTCATTATGTCTTATTTTACTAAAAGTTTATTGAATATCAACTGAGTACCAAACATGCCACTAACTGCTTGTCTTGAGTTATGGATTTAATCTCATACAAATGTATAGGTGTGTGCCATTATTATCTCTGTTATCAGATCAGGAAACAGCTGGGATTGGAACCTTAGTATCTCTAATTTCTTCAGTGTTATGCAATGTTATCTCATAATATGAGGGTATAATCTTGTTTTCTTCCTGCTCCCAGAAACTCTTCAAATAGCTTTTCTTTTACTGCTAATTATAGGCATTTCCTAAAATCCCTGCCCTTAATCCTTTTATTCCTTGTCTTACAATCTCATCTACATCTATGTTTTCAGGTTCATCTTTACTGATTCTTAAATTTCTATCTCCAGTCTTTGTAATTTGAATTTTATTTTATTTTCAACTACCTACTGAAGAGAATTGCCTTGATGTCTTCACACCTCAAACTCATTATGTTGAAATGTAAACTCCTCATCTTTCCTTTCAAAACTTATTCCTTCCTCTGGCTGGAATATTGTTATTTTCCAAATAAGTTGAAATTCAAACCTAAGAATTTTTTTTTTTTACCTGTTATTCTTTGAGACTACTATTTAGCCAGTTATACGCCCGCCTTTATAGCCTCCTCTGGTGTATTTCCTACTTCTCCTCTGCTTTTAGTCGTTCTGTCTATTCTGGCTTATAACATTATTACCTGGGCTAACCTCAGCAGCTCTTGACTGATCTCCCTCATCTACTGGCTTCTCTCCTTCTGATCCCATCTATATAAAACCTCCAAATGGATTTTCCTAGAGCCAATCTCTAATCATTCAGATAAAATTACAAAACAACAAAAGCAACCCACTGAAACTATGGAGTTGTATTACCTGGTAACTTTATATCACTATTTTAAGAGGCCTCTTCTAAACTATTGATATCATTCATAATTTGATGCATGCTACTCTTTTCCTTTTCAGGCTAGTCGTCCACAGTGTCTGTTTCTTCATTTTCTGTTTTTTTTTTTTTTTTTTTTGTTTTGTTTTTTCTGAAGTATACTACTCTGCGGATAAGCTAGACTATTTCCATTTCTTAAACATGTTTTTGAAAAATGTCACGTGACATCTAATTCTGCTCTTTGTCTCTCCACCTTTCTCCATTACCTAGTCCCACTCAAGTACAATATCTGACACTACCCCCTCCCTTTTAAGAGAAGGTGTATGTCTTTTATGAAATTTCATACAGTCTACTTCATTTGTTTTGTGTGGACATGTCCTATCTCACCTATTAAACTCTATTCAAACTCTGCTCCATTAAATTGTGATAGAGACTAGAACTAACACTTAATGGGACTCCTATGGAGCAGGCAAGGCACCTTCTCAAGAGCAATGCGAAATGGCATTCACTTCAATTATAGATAAGGGTGCCAAGAAAGATCTAATAACCACTGGTGTCTTGAATTCCATTTTGATAAAATTCTAGTAAATTTTTATCTCAAGGCCAAGTTTCCATGTATTAAAGGAAGAATGATTCCTTAGGTCTTGACATGACACATTTGTTTCCTTTTTGACTTTTTACAACAGAGACATTTGCAGTGGTGAGATTGGACTATGACTGAAAATTTACCTATTTGACTTTGTTCTAATTTTTCTCAGGACTACTATGGAGTGACTTTTTGCCCTTACATATAACAGTTCTAAATTCAATGAGGAAGATATTTACAGTTCTGTAAATATCACTTTGGCATTTTACATTTTGTATGAGAGAGATTTTTACATTGCAGTTCATAGCACAGTTTGAGGTTTTTAAATGCCAGCTAGACACATTGAAAACACCAAGTTTTAAATTCAACATTGAGAAATTTGCAGAACTTTTAGGGGTTGCTGTGGGGAGTGAAGATGGCATTTGACAAAAGAACACAGGACTCCAGCTTATTTATGTATTGGTTCACAGGAGAATGGATGGGATAACATTTGAATAAGAGAAGGAGGGGAGGCTCTGTACTTTAGTTCCTTTATATTCTACTTACATGATCACATGGAACATTAGACAATGGATAGGAATCAAAATAGAGACCCCCATGGAAATGACAATTTCTATATATCTTCATAAATTGTGAAGAATGGTGGTATTCATTGCAGATGTGGATCATACCAGTCCATTTCCTAATCTAGAAAGAACAACAAATTCAGAAAAAAATAAGTTTTTACGACAGACGTTTGGACACTCAGCATGGCTTAAGACTTTTCTCAAATTTTGGTTGCAATATAATCACTCTTGTTGACATATTAGTGATAAGTACATTATACAAATAGCTTTTATCTATCACATAGAGATCGTTTCTATGTTATTTTTGGAATTTAAATGTCAATAGTTATGGCAGCTCTAAGCAGGCTGCTGATGTTGACATGGAAATGTTGATAATTAAAGTCTCCTCATACTAGCAGTTTTATCGTTCCTACCATCACTGAGTTAAATGATTTACTTTCAACTGTAATTGTTTCTCCAGCTATTCTTCATTGTTTTCCCCAAACAGTGTGATATAAGATCCAAAACACACAAAATAAAACAAACAAAAACTCTGCTTAACTGGCTGATGCTGACATTTGGCCTTTTGTCAGAAAGCAGCCTTGATTAAAAACAACTGAAAGGCATTTTTGGTGAGCACTCTGACTTAGAATAAATATATCTCAATAAGTTAATACCTTTATGTTTCGCAGTTGGCTCTAAGAGGAGACAGCCAGGGTGATATTTGTGTTCATTATACATAGATGAAAAAGTGATTTTTTTTTTAAAGTTTGATTTCAAGCTAACAGAAATTCACTACTAATCATGTGGAATTTCACTGCGGTGATTTATCACCGTGCATTCATATATGTGGTGAGTTGGTTTTGAAACAAGAAATTCTCACGGAAACTCTAAGGCATTCTTTTTTGAGGCTATTAGCAAGTTAATTGAGAAGCTGTAGCACGGAAACTACTCTCATGGGTCTTCTACCCACTCTTTAGTTGTTCCCTGGGTTATTTCATTCTTAACCGTGGCTTCAACCATCACCTACACACTGCAAAATTCCAGCTAAGATTTTATATCATGCTCTGTCTTGAGCTCCAAACTTCTGTATCTAATTACTATACTGTTTTAGTTATCTATTGCTGTGTGACAGATTACCCCCAAAGTTAATGACATAAAACAGCAGACACATTTTATCTCATATTTTCTGTGGGTCAGGAATCTAGGATCACTTAGCTGGGTCTTGTGGCTCATGATCTCTCACAGGGTTGCAATCCAGGTATAAGCCTTGACTATGGCCTCATCTAAAGGCTCAACTGGAGGAGAATTTGTTTGCAAGAGCACTGTCATGATTATTTGGATGATTCACTTCCTTGCAAGCTGTTGGCTTGAGACGTCTCTCAGTTTCTTGCCCCATAAGTAAGCCTCTCCACTGGGCAACTTACAGTTTGGCAGCTGGCTTCTCTCAGAGTGGAGGAGTAAAAAGACGTCAGGCAAGAAGCCAGCGTTTTCATAACCCAGTCTTAGAAATGTCAATCCATCACTTTTGCCATATATTGTCATCATTAGAAGTCAGTCATTTGGTCCAGTTCCTCTCCAGTGAGGGGATTTCTAAAGGCCATGAGTACTAGGAAGTGAAGCACTGGGGCCATCTTAGACGTAGCTTACCATACATACCATCCGAACACTTCCTTCCGGTATTTCCTAGGCACTTGAAACTGTCTGTCCAGAACTGACTCCGCTGACATTGCACCCAAACCTGCTTCTTCTCCTGTGATCTCTATCTTGAATAGGGGTCGAAGATTGTCATCTATACAGTTTCTCTGTGTGTGTACTTGTGTTTTGTATGCATGTTTATTCAAATTATTAACAATTATTATTGTTATTATTATTGGGGTACCTAGGTGGCTTAGTCTGTTATGAATCTGACTCTTGATCTTAGCTCAGTTCTTGATCTCAGGATCCTGAGTTCAAGTCTTGCATTGGGCTCTGCGCTTGGCATGAAGCCTACTTAAAAAAATTATTATTATTAATATTATGTGAAGGGCTAGTCTATGTAAGCTTATGTACTAGTTGTTACTAGTTGAGAGATCTTGGAGCCAGAGTGCATTGGGAAGGGAACATAATCTGGGTGTGTAATTCCAGAAGACTTCATGTTTAATGAATTTTTATGTGAAAGATCAAATATCTCTACTCCTTTTCTATTTGGCCTGTCCTTTTTCACAAATGTATGGCACAATCATATCTGGCCTCTTTACTCATGTTGCTTTCACTCTCATGTCAGGTGCAAGCCGGCTGTCCTCACATTTAATGCCCTGCTGTCCTTCCACTTGGTGATGCTGTATAAAACTTGCCTGTCCAGCACACTGCTGTGGAATTTCAGTGGGAAGAATGAACCAAGGGAGAGTGCATCCAATTTGCATTAGTGCCTTCTGTCAAGTCCAGCTCTCATATTTTCAAATTAGAAAGATCAAAATCTCCCCTAATTGCTTCCTTGTGTTCTCAAGCAAAGTAGTCACGGCACCTCTTGGACCCAAATGCACTATATATATAGTAGTTATTTCTCATTTAAATCTTGGGGGGAATATGGGTGATACTTTCAAGTGCTGAGTCTTATTTTTATATTTTATTGATAATTTCCTTTGGGATCTGAAATGGTTTGGAGGAGAGGTGAA
Organism: Panthera pardus; assembly: GCF_024362965.1. Lineage (NCBI taxonomy): Eukaryota > Metazoa > Chordata > Mammalia > Carnivora > Felidae > Panthera > Panthera pardus. Next base: position 125,361,253 of record NW_026526688.1, on the reverse strand, counting down.
TTAGAAGTCTGGGTTCAATTTGCTATTTTATAGTATTTTTTTTAAACCTCTTCCTTATCTTGCCAACAAAATTTGATTCTATTATATAATCTATTCTATTATAGACTTAATAACATCTTGAAAAATTTTCCTGCCAAAAATGGTTATCTGCAAGTTTCTCCTTCTTCAAACATTTGTTTGTCCTTCCCAAAGAACTCTAGTAGATTACTGAGAACTAACGTTGTCTTGATCTCAATAGGTTGCATTTCTGAAAATAACACTACGCCTGTAACTTCTTTGCTGTGGAGATAAAGTTAATTTAATTGCATGTGATCTGTTGCTTTTTCTGGAAGATTTCTGAGAATTGGGGCACATCTTGGCAAGCCTCTGGTTTTCTGAAAGTTGCTACTTACACAACCAAGGTTATGAATATTAATCTGTTTTATACAATATATATACTTATGGTTTTTTCAAAATTTTGGTTGGAGATGCAGTTTTTATACTTTTACTAGTTCATCAACTAATGTACAGCAACAGTGTCTGTATCTATTCTCCTTTATTTCTTGTCTGTTAGAAGATTATTTCAGGCTGAAATGCTCAGGAAACTCTTTTCAATAAATACCAAAACAGAGTTTATGGACTCTTTGCTATTTCCTTGTCATCCTTGAGCATAAATTTGGTACCATAAAGATAAAATGGCCCCAGTGATCCCAGCTTTATATTTATTTGGAGAGTATTTTTCTCCCAAACTGTATGCCACATGAGAAGTAGCAACGAGGGGCACCTAAATGTTCACACCCATCTTTCTATTCTCTATTGGTTGTAAAATTTTCTTTAGATGGTCGGAGTGACACTTCATTTTTCCCTTAATACATGCTTAACAGTTTTTTTGCGGGGGGGGGATTCTCTTTTTTGAAATTGAGTAAACATGTCATGGATATCAATTACATCAAGATCTTGACTTGCTGCCAACTATTTCAAACATTGATTTTGCTTTTATGCCTCTAGTATATGTCTAGAAGCATTTGTCTATATTTTCTGGTTTGGCATTCCTGCCACTTCCTATACTTGTCAGTTGTCTGAGCCATTTCGTGGATTACTTTGCTGTCCCCATTTTTCTCAAGTACATCATCAACTCACAACAGACAACCTTTGCAAGGCTAGTGTCAATCTGAGTGTTTTTGCTGTTTTGCAGCCGTCCTTTACCACATTACTGTATAAAGGTATGAAAATTACTTTTGCCAACATTGTGTATTTCAGTGCGAATAGACTGGTTACATTTTTATTCATACTCTCTTTTTTCCTTCAGTGAGTACTTCCATTCATTATAGGAACATTTCCGTGGCTCAGGTTAAATTTCAAATGTGTTGTCAGCACTTTCAGGCAGTAACCACTGTGTTTCCCAGTCAATTCACTCTCACAAAGCTGATGACTGCTTTTTATTTCATTGACAATATGCACACAATGAGAAGAAAACTTATTTATCTTCCTGCCACTAAATTGACCAGATGCATATACATGTGTCTGTGTAGTCTATCTTCTTCCTGCTACAAGGCATCTGATAGTTCTACTCTTTTCGAGGGCACTATACTTGTGTTTGATCCCATTCATTTTCCTCTACTCAAAGATGTCTGCCCTTATAAATTTATCACCCCTTTTGCATCACCAAGTTTTTCCTATTAAGGGATTATTCCCACTAACCTGCAAACATAATATAATATTTTTCAACTGAAGCAAACAACATACACATGATGATAAAGGGATGATAACTTGCCATTTTGCAATGATTCAAGTTTTATTTCCATCGGGCACTTTAAAATTAAACATGTTACCAGCACATATGCATTAACAGTGTCCCTCGATGTAATCTCATGGCACCAACTTTTTCTATGCACCAGATACACAAATTGTAAATGGAGGCCTTACTCTGTTATAAGGAAGATATAAGATTGACCCCCAAATACATTTATATTAATTCTCAGATTATCATTAAAAGGAAAATATATTTAAAATTCAAAGAATTCATAGATTCCTGAATCTAAAATTTGAGTTTGAGAAAAAATTTTTAATATAAAAAGAAGGTAGAAGATTAACTCTGATGCTTGGTCAGTAATAAATGTGCATTTATTTGCTGTGAGTGTCCTTTGAGCTCTTCTTCCTCATGGATATAGAGAAAGAGGACCAATCACGGACTTGCATATTTTGGAGCTAGCCAAATGTTTTCAGATATTTCTATTACCAATGTCCGGTATTAAAGTGACCTTTTTATACATCTTAGGTTGTGATTGTCACTAATACTATAATCCTTCAAGGAGAATTGACTTTATGATCTCTCAACTAAGTGCAGTGATCAGTATGATATACTAGATAAAGCAGAGAAGACAGAGTACAGTACTGGAGTCAGGAGACTGAGTGTATCCAGGCTTTCTGCCCTCTGCAAAATTGTTTTCCTCCTCTGCAGATTGACAGGAGTGGATTTGATATCCATATGGTCTATTTGGCTCTGAAAATCAAGGGAGTATTTGGGGGGACCAAAAATTATTAGAACGAACCTTTTTTGAGCTCTTCTAGTTACATTTCAAGGGACTATTACAAATTCTTAATATAGATTATGTAATTTAATCCTCACAATAGCCCTTTGAATTTTTGTACCATTACTATCACAGATAAAGACACTGACACACAAAAGACTAATTAAAGTGCCCAAAGGCTTTTTGTTAGTAATTGGTGGAGCTGAGATTTAAACCTAGGCCATTTGACACAAAAGCTGAGTGAGGATCTCTTACCCACCTCACAAGACTGTCTCTTAAAGAGTGGGTAAATTTGTATAGTGAACTATAATATAAGTAGAATGAAATGTTCTTTAATAAAGATCTGTGGTGGAGTTAAAATTTGAAATTTTATTAACCTGGTAATTTCCTCACTCTCTATCCTCTTACTCCTAAGAGGAAAGCATTGCTTCAAGTCAATGGTTACATAGAAAACAAAGAACAATGAGTTACATTTTTGGATTTTGAATATCTAAATTGGCTTTCTAATCTCATAACAAGGTAATTAGACTTTTGAGCTGGACATTATGATATTTAAGAGGCAGGGTATTTGAATTTCAAATGGTTAAGCTCCTAAGAGTGTTAAAATAAAGTTCATGTTCTTAGTAAATTTAAAAGGGCAGACATGAGAGCAAGTCTATCCCTCACTCAGGAATTAGGTAGAGTAGCCTTGACAGGGAAGGAAAGTCTGAAAAGAAGTAAGAGAGAACATTGGAAAAGGGATCTATGACCTATTCTCCTGGGTCTGAAAGTCTTGGGGGAGGGAGCAAGTGATAGAAGCCTCAGATAATCCTTCTATGAAATTGAAGAATAGTAGAAATGACGGTTGTTTTTTTTTTTTTTTGGCTGGAACACTAGGTGTTGTCAGCTTCTCAGAAGATCCTCATTGAATGGGAGTATCAATGAAATGGACATCTAGAGTGAATATGTCTTCACAGAAATGTAGAGGGTCTGAGGAAAATTTTACACATTTCCTGAGATTATGTCAATGGGGAAGAACACTACATTTTTCCTGTGCTGTCACAGAGTCTTGTGGAAGTTAGGACTCAAGTTAGTAGACTCAAGTTAAGGATAAAGAGAATGCAGAATGGAAGGACAGCAACCAGAGGGACCAGGAAAGATGAATGATAACCAGATGTCAGAAGAAATAAAAAAGTCTCATTCAATGTGGAGGAGGTCTTAGGATAAGAAATAACTGACTTCCCAATTACCATGTAAAGATCCTAGGAAATTAAATATGTCCCATTAGAAAAAAAAAAAAAAAGAAAGAAAGAGATGTAGAATCTTGAACCCACTGATGTTTTGGTGATTAAGTTAAATCTATTGTGTTTGAGAAACTGCATGGGAAAAACTGGAGTTGACTAAATTAAGTTTTCTGTCATTGTGTAGGAGAGGGGCTTGAAATTGACACAAGTTCAGTTTGGAAAATATAAAACAGCTAAATATCTCTTGCTAATCCAGATAAGTAGACGAACAACATCATAGTAAAGAAGGAATACTACATTGAGAAATTAAGGAAAATTTCTCAGAGGACTTGGGTTCTGAGTTGAACCTTGAAATAATTTGAGTAACATTAAGCTAAAAATATGGGAGAGAGGCAGGGATAAAGACTGTACACCAGCTGCAGACAATATACACACAGTTGTGAAAATTATTGGTGTTTCCAGGGACCAGTGTGACTGGGGCATAGGAGTTTTGGAGGGTATAGTGGGATATATAACAAGAAAAGTAGTTCAGTGGTTAATCATATATGGAAAAGAATGTTATTCTTATTGGTTTAGATGCTTTAGTAGCTGTAGACAATAAAAGGCTGTTGAAGGGTTTTGAGTAGGGAAGAGATATACATTACTGGCATTTTAATAAGTTACTCTTTTAAGCCCCACGCCTGTTTATCCAATTTCCTATCTGACATTCCTCCTTTCATGTCTCACAGACAGGTAAAACTCAACCAGTTTAAGGGTAAATTCTTGAGTTTCAAATATTCTCTTCTTGTTCCAGGAAAAGGTACTCTCTGCCCCGTAGGTGCTTTTGGCATAATGCCCTTGTTCCTGTTACCCTTTATATTAATCTTTTTTTCTATTTTGCCAATACTTCTAGCAAAACAAATTTGAATTATGCACCTTTCTCTTCATCTCTGCTGCCATTACTTGTGGTCCAAGTCACCAACAGCCATCCCTCAATCCCTGCAATTGACTCTAACCTTCTCATCTTCCACTCTTGTCTCCTCCAATCCACTCTGCCAATTGCAACAAAAATAAAATAATATTTCTAAAACAAAGGGAAGATCACTTTTTACTTAATTCCTTCAATCAATCCTCATCACCCTTAGAACAAAATCCCAATGTTAATGACAGTGACATCTCTTGCCTCTTCTTACTTTTAATCTTCAGCCATTCTGGCTTTCTTCTAGTCCCTGAAATGAATTAAACTTTTTCCTGGATGATGGCATTTTTACTTCTCTTTCAACTCTTTTTTTGCACATCCTTTGGTTTCAATTAATATCATTTCTAGAGAATTTTGTGTTGAATCTCAGTCAAGTCAAATTAAGACCTTGTTTCGGGGCTTCTGGCTCAGTTGGTTAAGCGTCTGACTTCAGCTCAGGTCATGATCTCATGGCTTATTGAGTTCAAGCCCTGAGTCAGGCTGTGTGCTGACAGCTCAGAGCTGGAGCCTGCATCGGATTCTGTGTCTCTGTCTCTCTCTGATTCTCCCGCACTAGCACTCTGTCTGTCTCTCTCTCAAAAATAACCTAGCATTAAAAAACAGACCTTGTTTTAACTCTCATCACATCATTTCCTTTTTTACACCACAATTTTAATTGATGTATTTATTTATTTGATTATGTGTTTACTAATTGGCTCCCCTGCTAGACTCTAAGCCCCACTATCGTATCAATTCTATTCTTTGCTCAATCACCAGCTGCTAGCCCAGTGGACTGGCACAAGGTAGATTCTTCTTAAATTTGTTGAATACGTGAATAAATGGATGGCAATCAATGATATGAAAGCCAGATGTCAAGTTTGAGGAAAGAGAATCTGTTTTAAAACTTAGTAATAAAGATAATGAAAGTTGGAAATGAAGGCAGTTGTAAATTACAGAAAAAACAAAGATAGAAAGTTACCACTTTCATATCCTGAAGTAGGTGGTTATAGACTAGTATAGCAGTTCCACACTCATCAGATTCCTAAATGCCATTTGTTTTACTGCCCTGCTTTCCTAAGAATGGCACTGTTTGTGTTTAGATGGCCACACAAATTCTACCAATAGGTCTACATCACCGGACAGTAGAGAAATGGAATGGGTGGCAAAGCGCAAACCTCCTCTCATTAAAAAAGATTTCCCAGAAGTCCCAGGAAACACTTCTTTGTACATCTTGTTGGCCAAATATTAAGTGGTCATACCTCGTTTCAAAGGGACTAAGAATATGGTTTCTCCGTGACAACTGGGAATCTGTTACCAAGAAAGAAGGATAGAACGTGATGGTGTGTGAGTTTAGGGAGTTAGCACTCTTTGCCATACGGAGGTTACATGAAAATAGAGAGAGTGGAGCAAATACATGCCACCTAACTGACTAGATGTGCTCTGCTCTATCTCCTTTCAAGAGTGAGAAAAAAGGAGGTCAGTGAGAATGAATATCCACACCTGCATACTTTGCTACTGCCCGTCACCCTGATCCCTTAAGGCTCATTCTGGTCAACAAATGGTTTCACTTATACTGACATTTTCAACAAAAACTTCATTTGAACTGAAACTTTGTGAGGAATTCACAAAACATCCTTAATATGCTTAAGCAGTTTTCACAGTGTAAATATTTAAGGCAAATATATCCAAATATATAAATACCGACTGTCCCATCTTTCTTGTAAATAAATCCAAACATATCATTGGGGGCAGTGAAAAGTCAGCTATCTTTGTTCAGATGTTGTTTAGCATATCCCCTAGATGCAATGGAAAACATTTTGGGGATGTTTTGCTGATCCTTTTTGCTAATCCTTTTTACCATTGTGTAATGTTTCAAAATTTGGAGATCTAATCCTGCTAATGGGAAATGTGTCCAAGGAAACTCTCCTCTGTATAAATGTGTTTTACTCACAGAAAAAAAAATTTAAAATGTGAAAAAAGGTGCAATATAGGCTTTGTGTTTCATTATGCCTTGTTTCAACTAAATAGCATTCTGTTCTTACAAAATATCTGTACAATGTATAGAGGTTCATCGTTCGATCATGTCTGGTGTTTTTTCTTTTCGCCAGCTTTGGGACTTTCTATTTAGTAATAACTTCTCATCTCAGATACGAGCTTTTGTCAAAATTCTATCACGCTGAAGTATAGTAACATCTTGATGTGGTACTCACTCACTGTCATAACACCATGGTAATAACAACAGTAAATCAACTAATGAATGAATGGTCAATTATGTAATACTTATAGAAGTGTAGGCAGCAATCTGGGTATTTGATACACATTATCTAATTTAAAATGATCGGTGATTATTTTCATATTTCATTGCTGAAGAAACAAAGTTCAAAGATATTAAGCATTATTTCTAAAACTACAAAGATCACAGAATCAGGCTAAGTCTGCATGGCTGAGGTCTATGTTACCCGGCTATAGATTAGGGGCATCTTAGCCTGAAGTCCTCTTACTCTTGATGGACATTTGTCTTGATGAACATTACATTTACTTAAAAACCTGGGAGACATAACTAAAGAGATCTGGCTAATCTGTGTGTTTGCTTGGGTGGCTTGGGTCTACAATTCCATTAGTCCTTATAAAAAATTCTTCACCTGAACCCCACAGTGGGCTCAAAAATATGCTTCAAAGTGTTTGTAAACATCCTAAAATTTTATACATTTATTTAGAGGCAGTGTTCTTAGTGTTTATCAGATTTTTACAAGGACCTGTGATTTCTAAACACCTAAAACTCTAGAAAAATCAGTAAATATTCAGAATGATGAACATGACAAACTAGTAAGAAATGGGTTCATATGTATTCCTTTGTAATACAACACTACTCTTTTAAAGAAGCCCGAGTGGGTGAGTAGGTGAGACTTGTTGAAATATATCCACTACTGCAAATTGCTATAGGAAGAAGTTTGGATCAATATTCACTAGAAGCTTGTTGCTCTATTGGAAGTTACAGGGTGTGTCATAAGAACACAGGAACAGATGTGAAGACTAACTTCTACTTGGGCTCAGACTTTTCCATCTCTGAGTTTGAGGTAAGTTTCTAAATAGCCCTATTCCACACTTTTCTCATCTGTTAAAAAAGAAATTGCAATGATGGTATAAGCCTTGTCTAGCCAATAGGGGCAGATGAAATAATACTTTAACAAACACCATAATTATTAACAGTGAATTGAATCTCTGAACTTCTCTATTTCCTTCTGGGTTTTATAATGACAGAGGAGGCAAGTCACTTCAGCGATCTGGGACTTCAATTCCTCCTAGAAAAGTGAATACTGTCTTTCTGCCTCCCAGAAGCAGTGTTTGAAATGGCAGTTACAACTAAGTGGTATTCAAAGGTTTTGTCTTCAGTGAAGCCTGCTTATCCGAAATAGCATCAAATTCATTAATTCACCAAAGAAGCAGATGCTTAAATGAGAGTCCTGAACTAGATACTTGAACTGGATGCTTACATTGGAAATGGGATTAGGATAGTAAACTAGATGCATTAGTTGAGTTGTTTAATTCAATAGATAAATAAATTAAATAATTCAACAGTTTGCATAATTCAATAGTTTCTTCTTCCCCATGATCCATCCTTCACTGCCTGATGTTATATAACCTATCCATTTGTTTCTCTGTCTGTTGTTTCTCTGCCACACTACAATGGAAAATCTATGAAGTCTAGGGTTTTGTTTTGGTATTTGCAGTACCTAGAATAGTGTCTAGAATGTAGTAGGTATTAGCAAATATTATAGTATGAATGTTGGATAATTTACATGTACAAAAATGCTTTGATAAGATTGAGGCAAAATATATTACCACTTACATGCAGAATATTATTACATCTCCCTGACTTGTTTGTTTCTCTATTACTATTATTTTTTCTTGTGATCTTTTCCTTTATTCCCACTCTTGATGGGTTCCCTCTTATTTTCTTATTACTGCTATCACAAATCTTCTCCTTCATCTCTGTTGTGCCCTGTCATGTCACTGCTGCAAGAATGACACATGAGCCAGAACTATGTGGTGACATGGCTCAAGCTCTGGTTGTCAATCATGTGTGAACATCCTGATTCTGTCACTTACTAGCTGTGTGTCCTGGGACAACCTGATTAACCTTTTTAAGCCTTAGTATTTATAATCTGTAAAATATATTTTTCAATTCAGAAGAGAGCAAGAGATAAAGAAAAATAAGAAATAGGGAATCATCAAATGTATCTTGACTGGACAGCAGGGACTAGAAAATATTTTAAAAAAAAGTGATCACAGTAATAGCCTTCATGACAATTAGCAAAAGGAGTGAATTTTGAGGTAGTGACATGAATTTCAGTCAGATTTAAGATTTAGCAGCAGCTTTTGTAACTGAAAAAAGCTGTTACATCCATCAGTGACTATACTAATTACCCCTTCTGTGGTTGTTCTTACTATTTGGACTTTAACAAATGCCCTAAATATGTGTGTGTTTTGGGGGAACATTTGACTACATTCTGAAACGCATCAGGAGCTCCTATGTGGGCAGAGACACAGACTGTTGGGGCCATATGGGCCTGTGGACTTTAAGTAGAGTAGCATACTAAGAAACCTTCTCAAAGTATTTCTTCCATCCAAAAACTCCTACTTGGTGCATATTCCTCCTTCAAACCACAGCACATAAGTCATTTCATGCTGAGTGCTCCAAACTTTCTCAATAGGAAGGTGAAATATGAAGATATGTGGGATAATTTGGGAGGAAATCAAATTATTACAGATGCTATTCTAGTAAACAACTCTGATGGGGACAGAAAGTCCTGGTCAGTTGTGTGCCAAGGTGGAGTTAACTTCTCACTTTTGAATATTAATCAAGCATATTTTATGGAAGTCTTTTGGGATGATAGGTCCTAAATGCTGGATGGGCGTCTGGAGTGGTAGAATTAAAAAGAGCTAGGAAAATGTTACTGGTATTGGGTGAGTCTAGGAATGTGATCTTCCTGCATGAGTTGTAACACGATGCCCATTTCACCATATAGACTCTATGGATTTTAGCAGGACAGATGGCAAAAATGAATAATCTTTCTTTTTCCTTTTTGACCTGTTTTGATATGTACACATCATGGTAGGTACACATGGGCCTTGATTCAGTTTATATACATAGAAAACAAACTAAGAAAGGCACAAATTTAGGTTGTTTGGTTATGAAGGTGAAAAAGAAGGCTGCATTTACCTGCATGCATATCTGTACCTGTGTAGGTAATTTGTCTCGAAGTGACAGTAAAATTACAATTGGTTTGCATTGCCAAAATATAGGTCTGTGCCATTTTTTTGGTCACAGAGTAGTGGAAAAAGGCTGCAAAGTCTGTTGACCTGTGGGAGTGTGCCAGTTACTATGGATGCCTTGCCCATATTTCTTCAGCACTCACCATTTGTGTTTGCTGAATCTGTATGGATTCTGACTCTGAACACTGAGTTTGGTTTCTCAGCTTTTTGTGGGTCTAGATGAAGTGCCTGGTTGTTCACATTTCTAGGAGTAGACCTGAACCAATGATGGACAGAGTTGAAGGGTCAAAACCCCATTGGCCTCGCCCCTTTTGGGGCAAGTCTCCAAGAAGTCCCCAACAGGGCTGAGGCCAACTGTGCATCAGGCCGTGATAATCGACTCATTGACACACTCTGTATAAATTTCCTCTCCTTTATTTCAGTACTTATGCTTCCTGGGATCACTTCCCAAATAAACGATTCCACTCAAATCATTTTAGTCTGCTCTTTTCCCGCAGGGAAACTAACCTAAGCCAGAGAGTCATGAAAAGATATAGAAGCATTGTGGTTATTGTATGATCGGAAAGACCATATTGAATGTCAGAGAGAATAATTTATGGATAAGAGTAGACCATATTCACTTGTTCAGTTATTCATCCATTCCCCTATTCATTCACTCATCATCTACTTGGTGAGAGCCTGCAATGTGCCCACAATCAAGGTAGACTTGTAATGATGAATAATAGTTGGATTCCATTTGTAAGGAGCTTACAGTAACTGAAATATCAGGCCTTTTAAAGGCTGAGACTATTTCAAAGTTTTTCATCCTGTCCCAGGAACCAAACCCTAAATTAACAAGATAGAATAAGGAATATTTGCTAATTCCTCATTTATATGTGAATAAAGCTTTTTTAATGTATATTTATTTTTTGGATAGAGAGAGAGAGAGAGAAAGAGAGAGAGAGAGGCAGAGAGAGGGAGACAGAAGATCCAAAGCAGGCTCTACTGTGTGAGTGCAAAGCCCTATTTGGGGCTCGAACTCATGAACTGTGAGATCATGACCTGAGCTGAAATCAAGATTTGGCCACTTAACTAACTGACTGAGCCACCTAGGCACCCCATGAATAAAGTTTCAAAAATAAGCACAGGGCAGAACTAAAACGGGGCTCTGTTTGCCTGCTTAGACTACCATTTTTGTTTCAGATGTAAAGGGAAATTATTGCCATACTGACTTTCCACTCAGCTCATAAGGGTGTCGTTAGTGAATCCTTTTGTGTGTGTGTGTGTGTGTGTGTGTGTGTGTATTCCCTGGGTTTAAGATGCTCCATGAGTACAAGGCGTTATTTTCGCAACTCTTAGCATATTTTTTCTTAAAAATCACAGTTTTTGTTTAAAGTGGCATGTAGGAGGGTTTTAGAAAACACATTTTATTCCCACTCTCTTGTTCTGTTCTCTCAGTACCATCTGGTACAAGGGAGGGCCTCGCTAATTGACACTAATGACTGGGAGATCCATTGCAAATTACTGAATTTTGTAGATTAGCAAACATGATTACAAAAATCAAGGAGTCTGCATTGAACTAATATACTTTGTTGAGAACTAAGAAAAAATTTAAACACATTATTAGAGCTTAATCTTTTAATATAAATAGATACTTTATAGGGGTTGACTGTGCTGTTAGGGAACACTGGAACATAATGTTCTGTGGAAGAAATTAGTTGCAATTGAAAAAAGAAAATTTCCTCAGACTTTATGCTTTTTCTGAACTCTACCAATATCCACACTACACATGAATCGAGCCTAAGGTAGCTTTATCCCATAAGAATCTTAGAGGTCATCCAGTATCATTTGACCCAGTGCAGGAAATGCACAGAGATTATTTGTGTATGTGTGTCTCTTTATGTTGTGTCTTATTGCTTTATAATAACACTGCTTATGTTAATGGAAATTTTGTGATTTGTAAACATTTTAAATGTCAGCTGGTGAGGCTCTTAATGTTTATTATTCTCAATTCCCATTCCTGTGTTATCCTTGCTCTTTATCAGGCAACAGAATCTTTCCCTTCCTCCTACACACCAGTGTAAATAGTTTAACACACACAACCCATATATGCATACAACTTTCTTAGGCCCAGCTGTGTGTGCCTTCTGCATCCTTCAGGATTCAAACAACAAGAGGGGTGACAGGAGGAGGAAGGGAGGAGGGGGAGAGACAATGAATGTAGAAGAGACAGTCACAACATAGATAATTTAGAGGTCTTGTTTTCTCGCCTGAGGTATTGAACTATACAATACTGTGTACTGTAATGCCACACTAGCATTATCAGCTTTTCAAATAAAAAACTCTTTGAGATCAAGTTGAAGTATGGAATTTTGAAGTCCAGAGCTGTTTCTCTGACCTATCTTCTTTTCTGATCACAAAGCAACTGGGATGAAAAAGGTCACAGTGTCATTTCTGTCACTGTACTACAGTCAAAGGCTGGTAGGAAGGCTATGCCCAGTGGAGGTGGTCAAGGAGTAATCCCATGTTCCCTCTCCAGCTAACTGCACTACACGACATCCTCCTGGCTGGCAGGTGCTGAAAAGTCAAGGCTTCCAGAACTAGAACAGGAGGAGCAAAGGAGGTACATCTGATTGTGTGATTGACTTAAGAGAAATAATGTCATCTATCACTTTAAAAAAGCCAGGGTGTTATTTAAGACGTTGCTTATTTTTCGTTGTCTAGGTTTCCTCTAATGCAAGCTCTTAGTGCACACTTCTTTCTCTAAAATAAGTGATCTTTACAAATTAAAATTTAAAAAGTATAAAAGCAGTTATAAAATTTACTTTATTCTGGTGTGTTTACAATTCAATTAGCCATCTATTAATCTTATTACAAGAAGGAAACTAAGAAAGAATGCAAATACATAACACAATTTTCCTTTTTTTTTCTTGCTGAATCTTTTGTAATCAAATTCTGCTGAACTTTCTCATTTCTTACTGAGCAAGTTGGAAAAGATTAGGAGAGATTATCTTAGACTTAGATATTAGGTGGATTTAGCTTTTTTTTCCCTCTTCATTTTAATTCTTGAGAGACTTTCTCTAATGTCGTACTCTCTTTTCTGCTGTTTTAAACACTGTCAATATTTTTGTTTGAAGGCTGATTTGCAGAGAGAATATCGTGAAACTTGAAACTCCTAAAAGTATTTTAAATCATGAAATATAACTGACTTAGTCACTGAAGGGGTTGTACTTATAATAACTAAAACCTCACATATTTTTCTGGCAAATATGTATGCTTAGACTTATTAAAATTAATCCAGAGAAATATTTTGATAAAAAGGCATCATTCATTCATGCTCCCTAAAAACAAACGAAATAAAGCAAAATGTAATAATTTTTAAGCCTTTAGTATGTACAAAGATCTGCAATAGAAGCAAAAAAACTCAATCTGCATATGAATGGGTAGAATAATGATATTTTTCTATAGTTTCCAGCACACAATGTATCCACTTCACTTCATGCTTTTTTCTTTTTTCTTTTTTTTTAGTTTATGTTGGTTCATTTAACTGAAAGAATTGGGAAAATCACAAAACAAAAGAGGGGTTAATTGCCTATTCTTGCATCAGAAATACTTGGCAGCTTGTGGTAGCACTGAATTGAATAGAAAATACACTAAGAATTGGGGGATACAGCCTTTAAAAACTATGGTGAATGTGGATGTGTATCAAAATCTCAGGAAAGAAAAAGGAATCACTGGTGCACCAACCACTAAAAGGAAAAAAGTCAGGGAGAAACGCTCTAATCTCTTTTACTACAGCGCGTATTCTCTTGATATGAATAGATAAATTGGTAAAGGAGGAAATGATTCTGGGTGCTGTTTGGTTCTCCTGTCTCTGCTGCAGTTGAAAAGCAGGCATTTCTAAGAACTTGAGAGGCATTTCTCAGCAGTCACCATAATGTTTACCCTCAGGGATTTGGGCCCAACAACTTCAGCAACCAAATTGGCTTAAAGACATTTCATCTCAAAAGGTCTCTGTCATGTTCAAAAAGAGCAAATCATCTTTAATCTACTGTTTAAATTGAAAGTGAAAGACAGTAGACATTAACCTGAGGTCTCCACTCCAGTCTCATTGCACAATTGCATTAAAATGCCCTGGTTAGGATGACAGTCTATAACAACACTCAGTGCTGCTGCTTTCAAATATTAATCATTCTCTTTGTAGACCTCAATGCTGGAATGCAAGTGAAAACACATTATAGCAAATGCAGGTGATAATAGGGGCATTCCACTTGAGCCTTGGGAAATGTTCTAAGCAATGGGGAAAAATATTGGGACTGGAAAAAGACTTAAATAATTGTATAGTCAGGGACAGTTGCTGTCCTGGGTGGCTCAGTTGCTTAGGCATCTGACTTTGGCTCAGGTCATGATCTCACAGTTCGTGAGTTCGAGCCCTGCGTTGGGCTCTGTGCTGACAGCTCAGAGCCTGGAGGCTGCTTCGGATTGTGTGTCTCCCTCTCTCTCTCTCTCTCTGCCTTCCCCTGCCCATGCTCTGTCTCTCTCTCTCAAAAATAAATAAACATTAAAATTTTTTTAATAATTGTATAGTCAGACTACTCCATACTTAGGCAACACAGATCGTCTGTTTCAGATTCTCTAATGTAAGTATGTTATTCCCACTTCGAAGATAAAAACACTGAGACTCACATTTCTCTTTGTTATAACTTGTTGCATTAATATTCTCAGTAAAATAGAACCCAATTGAAGAGAAGATGAAATAAATCACCTAGGAATACACAGAAATTAATATCTGAGCCACGCTAATAACTTTGAGCTCTTCAGTCTCAGGTTTTGTTTAATCTGTCATGTCCTACCGCTTCTTCCTTTTAATTCGCCATGAATTCTTCTAAAAGGACTGTGTTTCAGTTCAAGATGTTAGCCAGAGCAGTGTTTCTGAAACTATGCGGGTATAAAATTGGGTCACGGTACAATGTGAGGCATATGGCACCAGGATATCCGGTGGCAAAGGTAGGGGGCTGCTTGTGTGGTGCTGTGAGGTTCACTGCCATCATGATCTTCTTACCAACTTGTGTCAGCAGCTGCCAGCATTTGTAACATCAGCCACTTTGATTGTAGCTATATATTCAACGTCATCTAAGACTCTCAAATAAATCACTCCTTAGACAAAGGTAAAGAGTCCCAAGGGAAGAGATACAGCCTCAATGGCAGTCATTTGAAACCTTGGGGCTTCTCTGGCTTTGAGCCCTCGTTTGTAATGACCAGTCTCCAAACTTCCAGTCACTTGTAGTATAGAAGGAAGAACATGGGCTGTAGTTTCAGTTACGCAGTTGTACTTGACAATTTTCTTAATCTCTCCGAGACTTGTTTGTTTTATAGGTAAAACCACATTTCATAAAATCCAGTTTACAAGGTTGCTTTGAAGACTTAATATTACAGTGCTCCTGACACAGTCCCTGATAGAGTGAAGCTCGCTAAATGTTTGTTATTTATTGCTTTCTCTTTTTATTTGCCGTGACTGTACCTGGGTGTGAATGCATATGTGGTGGTGGCCAAGGCTGTGATTTCTTTCAGGCAGTATCTTCAAAATGCCTGGAACATGGTAGGAACTCAGGAGATGAGATGCCTCATCTCCTAATAGCTTCTCCTTGTTCACAATGTTCCACGCACACAGGCCTGCCCCTTTTACTTGCCTTGTTCAAGCTCCTTCCTGCATCATTTTACAGCTACTCTTTTCTTTGCCAGGATGCTGGTCCTTCAGCTCTTCATATGGTGGACTCCTTCTTGCCATTTGGGTACCAGTTAATGGTCTACCTCTTTGATGAAACCTTCTTAGTCATAGTCATATATACACAGCTTCCTCCTAAGCAAAGAGTCTTTTCCAGGCCCCAATCCTCTGTGTGATCTTTCAGGCCAAACCACAGACAGTTACAGAACATTGTCTGACAAACTTCATGAACTAGAGGTAGGGGATTGCCTTCTGCACACCATAGTCAGTGCATTGCAATTTTCTAGAGCAAGTTGTAGTCAAGACTTATCTCCCCGCCTGAATGGGCCAAACATTATCATCCTCTCATATCACCTCTGCATTCCTAGCCCAGCCTCCTCCTTTTGAAGTCTTTCTTATTGCAGACCTTGGGTCATGCACACATATTTTGACTCAACATCTTTCTCTCCCCAGCCCTTCTCCTACTCCCTCCTTTCAGTCCATGGATCTATAAAGAGAAAGGAGTCTTTTGTATGGGGCCCCTTTTCAGTGAGATGATTCCCCCATTTGTGCTTCATCCATCTGATCTTTGTCATATGTTGTTATATGGGGAAAAATGGAACATTGGTGGGCTGGTGCTTGTTTTTGGCTTTTGTTTACACTGTTACAGTAAGTGAATAAAGACTTGATTGTTACTCTGTTTGGCTCTTTGTCCTAACTGACCACCTCCATACTTGACTGCTTGACACTAAGAACTCATCACTATTTGAAATTATATTCTTTGTTTGGTGGTCTTGTTTATTGTCTCCATTTCTGACCTGAGTGCAAGCTATATGATTCAAGGGACCTTGCCTGCTCAATCTATTGCTATACCTGCAGTACCTAGAAGAGTATCTGGTATATACTAGGTTTTCAATAAAAATATGAATACTGAATAAATGGCAGCCACCTGCCTTGTAAACTACTTCATCTGGGCTCTTCCCAGCAGGCAAATATATGTTCATCATACTTTTCACAAAGACAGATATAATATTAAAGTCTTTAATACCAGTTCTCAGCTCTTCATTTTCCTGATGTAAGATCTATATTATACAGTATCTATATTCCCCTCACCTAGATCTTTATCCATTGCCTCTGATAAGACCACTTGAAATAACATTCCCTATAGCTTATTATGGTCTATGCTTATAATTTACTTGCCTTGTCTGCTGACTGCTAGGACATTCGTCAGTTGCTTGTTAATTGTGTCCCAGTTTTAACAAAAATTTTTGAGAGAGAGAGAGAGAGAGAGATTGAGAATCCAAAGCAGGTCCACTCTGAGCAGGGCTCAATCTCATGACCCTGAGATCGTGACCTGAGCTAAAATCAGGAATTGGATGTTCAACTGACTGAGCCACCCAGATGCCCCGATTGTGTCTCTTATTAAATATCCCTTCTGTATAGGACTTTCCTCCCCCGTGTCCTGGTAATCCTATAGTTGACTCATGTCACTTGTTAGAAAAGGATGTTAAACTCTAAAATAAGAATCAGCAAATTATGGGCAATGGGTCATATCCAGCATGTGGCCTATTTTATATACTTCTGGGGCTAAGAATAGATTTTACATTTTTTTAAAGGATTGTTAAAAAAAGGAATATAGGATAGAGACAGTATGTGGCCAATAAGGTCTAAAATATTTGCTATCTGGACCTTTGCAGGAAAAGATCACTGAACCATGCTCTAAAATATATCCAGCCAGCTCCAGTGGTGCTGACACCCACAGATCCCCTTGCTATCAGCTAAAAGGTTGCACCGATATGGCCAACTAACCTTCAAAGAAGGCTATTTCCTTAATTATGGGAGGAATTAGCACTACTGCCCTGGCTTCTGTATTAGGGATTTAATCTTTTCAAAGTGACTTCCTTATATAAATATGGGGACCAAGTATTATTTGCTGCTTCACAAACAGTAAGCAAACCCTACTGTGTATTGTACCTGTTCTTCTAATCAGACCAGACAGTTTGAGGCCTCCTTTGGACTTGATAGTACAGGCTTATGACCTTACTTCTCTTCATCTTAGGCCCCGGTGCAATTATTCACATCAGATTACTAGGGAGTTTATAGAAGATGATTACTAAAATAAATGGTACTGAGATAATTTTCTAAATTCATGTTGGCAATTAGAAGAGTGGGCCAAGGTGGGAAGTCAAGAGAATGGTAAAACCAAGAGAGCCAACTTCCTAAGGCACATTCTTCAGAAATACAAAACTGGGTAGACCTCCACTGAATTTTGGAGGTCTGGAAAAGGAGTTTACTGCCTTTAGAGAGTGTAGAAGTATCCTTTTGGGTGCAGAGTAGTGACCTGCATCATTCAACAAATATTCATTGAACATCTACTGTTTACCAGGCTCTATTCTAGATAACAGAAATCAAACAGTGACAAAATAATGATTTTATCTTGACCCATTCTTTTAGCATGGTAGACTGGCATTTGTCCAGTGGCAGAAGGTGTTGTGAAGGTGAGCAAAGTAGAATAAGAGAGGTAGGAAGAGTCAGAGAGAGGGAGTGTTGCTTTTTTTAAAATATATTAAATTTATTGTCAAATTGGTTTCCATATAACACCCAGTGCTCATCCCAAAAGATGCCCTCTTCAATGTCCATCACCCACCCTCCCCTCCTTCCCCCCCCCCCCCCCCCATCAACCCTCAGTTTGTTCTCAGTTTTTAAGAGTCTCTTATGCTTTGGCTCTCTCCCACTCTAAAGAGTGTTGCTTTTTTACATGGAGAGTTTAAGAAAAGCCTGACCGATGAGATGAAAGAGAGCAGAGAGAAGAAGCAAGTGTGAGAGTTGATATTGGGACAAAGAATTTCATGTGAAAGGAACTGCAAAAACCAAGACATTATGGTGGTGGCGAGGTTGGTCTTGTTCAGAGAATAGAAAGGGATGTCAGTGTCACTGAGCAGAGGAAGAAGGGGAGGGTGGAGAAAGCAAAGTCAGAGAGGAAAGCAGGGAACCACATCTGAAGGATCTTATTGCCTTTTATTCTGAATATGATAGGAAGTGACCGGGAGCTTTTAGCATGGGAATGGAATGATCTGATTTAGATTTTAAAAGGATGGTTGAGACTTATCTCTTTGGAGAATACATCTGGGGAGAGGGCAAGATAAATACTGGGATTTTAGCTCAAAGGCCATTTCGGTATTCCCAGAAATGATGAAAGTCAGGACAAGTGTGGTGGCAGTAATCAGTAAGGAATGGTTAGAAACATACTATATTTTGAAGCTATAGCTGATATGTTTTTTGATGGATTGGCTACAAGGTATGAGAGAAAGAAAGGGTCAACAATGACTTCAGAGATTTTGTTCAGAACAAGTGGAATGATAAAGTTGACATTTGCTGAGTCGATAAAGAAGGTTTGGTGGGATAAATCAGAAGTTTGCTTTAGGATTTGCTAATTTTGAGATACCTATTGGACACGTAAGTGGAGATGTGGAAGAAACAGATGGATGTATATGTCGGAGAGAGGTCTAGGCTAGGGATACGTAGTTAAGGATTGTTGTTTTATACTTTATACTTAAAGACATGGAATGGAATGAGTTCCCCCAGTGACTCAGTATCTTTAGAGAAGAGTACATATCAGAGAACCCACCTATGGGTTGTAGATATAGAGGATGTAGAGGAAGAAATAGAAGAGACTGAGAAGGAGCAGCCAGTAAAGTAGTGGAAGAAGAAAGCAGATGTAGGTGTCAGAAACTGTGAAGAGAATAAGTATGACTGATACTGTCAAGTTCTCTTAATATGGAGTAAAATGAACGTTGGCTTTAGCAATGTAGCAGACACAATAACCTTTGGTGGAGAAGGGGGAAGATGGGATTGGTTCAACAGAGAGTGAGAGAAGAGAGTGTAGAGCCAACTCCTTTCCTGAGTAAATTACTCTTTAAAGGAATTTTATGATGAAGTGTCATAAGAGAACTTGGCTAGCAACTAGAAGGCAAATATCTTCAAGGGCAACAGTTTTAAAGAAAGATATTTTAGTACATTTAGATGCTGATGGCAATGAGTAGTAAAGGAAGTATCTTAAAAAGTGGGAAAAAAAAGGGGACAGTGGCTGGAATGGTGTCTCTGAATACATGGTACCCAGACATGGAAGGGATTGACCTGTGAGAAGTGCATGGAGGGTGCCTCCATGACAAAATGAGAAATATAGCTAGACTATAAAATGTGGCAGTAAGAGTGGGTGGAAACTCTTCTGATTGCTTCTATTTTCTCAGTGAAATAGGAACCAAGGTCATCTACGAAGAAAGAGGATGGGAGAGAAAATACTGCAGTCTCCCAGAGTGACTGCAGAACAACTGTGAGCTAGGTAAAGTCCAGGTTGAAAGCTGGGGGCCAGGTCAGGAGACAGGCCATGGTAGCTGCTTATGAGGCTATAGTTCTACAGGCAACGTAGAGCAGAAGCCCAAAGGTGTTACTCCTGTCATGAGGCGTCAGACCACCATTAAGCTTCAGATTTGGGTGATGCTACAGAATGAACTAGGCAAGCATGGACAAGCATGAACATTTTTATGCAACCTCAGTTCTCCATTGAATACTAGAAAATAGCACCTATGCCGATTTCGAAAGGCCTCAGAACAACACCTGTGAGTCTGGAGTGGTTGTTGATTCCTGTAACGCATGGAAGTCGGTCAATTTTACTGTCTTCTTCTTTATGAGGATTGAACCTGGGGGTATGAACACTGGCAGCAGTGTGAAAAACGTGGGGAAAAATATGTAGGTGGTAAGTAATTGATTATCTTTCAAGCCTTACATTTCCTGTGTTATTTAAATGGAGCATCAAATCCTGTAAAACAAAAGAATTTAGGGCGACCAAGTAAGATCTTAGCACTTCCGTGAAACTTCTTACTTTAATTGGTTTTACAGTTAAGCTTTCTAGACCCAGTCTAGTCATCTGTCTGGGACCCATGTTAATAATTTGCCTGGGGTTTTGCAAAATTAATGAAAATGTATTAAATGCCTCCTGGTTAACATCACCACTTCATTGTTGGTTGTTCAGTTATATTCTTAAGACATGGATGTAGAAATTAAACGTATGCTTAGTTTTATCTACAAATACTTTTATCATCATTGTGGCTTTATATTTATAGTGTCACAACTCGAGAATTGGAACAGCATGTTGCTTCAACCACTCTTTTAAGTAAATTTTATGGACAAGAGGAAATTTTTTAAATGCTAGAGTATTTATCTACTGTATTATGTCTTAAATTTGTACTCTATGACCTTTTTTTATTTCATTTACAATTGTGTTAAAATGAGACTTTTTCTCTTGTAACATTTTTAAGTATTAGAAAAGCCTTCATACTCCATGGGCTCTAAAGATCAATCTGTAACATTTAATAGATGTATTGCAAGTACAAAAGGCATATTCTCATCAAACTCTTGATATGGAATTTCCCTGCATTTTATAGCTTTTAATTTTATTTTCTCATTGCCCGGTAAGAATGTTGTTCAAGGTTAGACTTTGTTTTTCCATGGTTTCTATACTCAGTATATTGATATTTGGATTAGAGAGGCATTTGTTACATGGCTAGTAACATGTAAGATTTAATCAGGAGTAGTCATTAGTTCACAATTGATTCTGATGCACACCAAAATCAACCAAAGCTTCCAATTAAATTTTACCTTAAAAATCATAGTAGATATATTATAAATCTATCGGCTGCTGTCTACCACAGAACCAAGTCATATGGGGAGAAATCTTGGACTGGAGCACCTTGTATATGTTACTTAGCCAACCAGACTCTTAGTCTCTTCTTCTGTACATTGAGGAAATAAATGAGATGACTTTGTAGTCTAAGTTTCCCTTACTCTAAGATTGCATGGAGTCATTAGAAGTCACATTAAGTCCGCACATTTATTTTTTTATTTTTTATTTTTTTTAAATTTTTTTTTCAACGTTTTTTATTTATTTTTGGGACAGAGAGAGACAGAGCATGAACGGGGGAGGGGCAGAGAGAGAGGGAGACACAGAATCGGAAACAGGCTCCAGGCTTCGAGCCATCAGCCCAGAGCCCGACGCGGGGCTCGAACTCACGGACCGCGAGATCGTGACCTGGCTGAAGTCGGACGCTTGACCGACTGCGCCACCCAGGCGCCCCAAGTCCGCACATTTAAAAGAAAGGTATCTAATATAAGAGGTGTCTCTAGGTAAACAAGACCAACATTTCCTATACAATTAAATGTTTCTTAGTACTCCCTTCTTGCCATTTCTATCATTTTATTTGTGAAACTAAGCATCTGGACTTTTTCATTGGCTTCCAAGTTGGTTTTTGTGATGTCTATTCTGCCTTCCAAGAACAGGGTGATCATTCATTCATTCATTCATTCATTCAATAAATAGTTATTAAGTCTAGGATTTTCCAAGCACTATTTTGCCTCAGCAGATATAAAAATGAACAAAATGGAAAAAAGAAACCACTTTTTTTTTTTTATGGAGCTTAGATTCCAGTGAAGAAAAAAAGATTATAATAAACCAGGAAAATATATCTGTGTTGGATAGTCATAAGCAGAATGAGGAAAATAAGCAGGGTTGAAATTTAAGGAAAACTGGGGTTTCCCTGGAGGTATAATTTTAAATTAGGATGATCAGGAAAGTCCCACTGAAAAAAAATGACTTTTTGACTGAGACTGGCCGAGCATTTACTGTGAATATCACATTTAATGTGTCACAAAATGTCGCCATAAGGCACTTGCAAGAGAAGGAAAAAAAATGTAGAAATACGAACTCAAAATTCAAGGAAATTAGAGTCAAGTGGAGGAGATGAATGGATAAAGCATCCAGTAAATAAAAGAGACGTCTATAATATAATGCCCAAAATATGAGTCCAGATTCATTCTCTGTCACTTTCCAGTTGTGTGGCCTGGAAAAATTACTTAAAATTGCTAAACTTAAGTGTGTTCATCTATAAAATTGAGATTATAACCCACGTCTGTGTCCTCAAATATGTACAAAGTTCAAATGTGCTTGAACATTTGTTTGTTTCTCATAGACTTAATGTGGTAGCCAGCATATAATGAGTGGGCCCTTAATATGTGTTCAACGATTAAATAAAAGAACAATAGATTATTTTCTGAGAAGTGGTTTTTGTTTTACTGTTTCACCCATTATACAAAAACAGAATATTTTTATGGTAAACCTTGGTTAAGCCTTTTAAATTTATGCTTCTATTTCGAATTATCTGAGCTATAAAATAATCTGAGCACAGCAGCAACTGTGAATGGAAAACAAAACCAGTCTTATTAACAACACTGATTAAAATGTTAAATCTTTGCTCTGTAAATATAAGTTTCTATGAACAAAAATAAATGTTAACATTAAATCTGCAGTTATTTTTGTTAACCTCAAGGCTCCCCTGGGGGCATGGAAGAGTGTTCTTTTGCAAAACGAATGAGTCTATTTCCTTGTGCTACACAGGAAGGTTTTAATTTTGATGCCAGTGAACAACATCCCTGGTACCTAGGTAACAGCTATTTACATACTAGATTGGAGCTGGCGATTCAAATCATTTGTAGATAGAGTAAAATAAGCCATGCCTCCTTTTATGCTGAATTTGACTTAATCAAAAACATCAATCAATTTCCTACTGCAAAAGAGGTAACATGAAAAGAATACAATATAAGTATTCCATGTTTATTTTGCTACTCAGCCATGTAGGTTGAATACAGAGACACACTACATAGTATAACACAGGCAAAATGATGTTACTTTTGATCGCACATTATCACATCTTTTAGTATATTTAAATTAAATTAAGAGCCATGTTTAAGACTGCATAAAAAGCCGCAATTCTTCCATGACATTTCTATACCTAGTCCATTTCCAAAATGGTAAACTGGATACAAATAAAGCCAGGAAAATTGTTTCTGATGCATCTTAGCTTTTGCATCAAAAAATATTGAAATAAGCACTTAAGGCAAATAGTTATCTTTCAAGCTATAGTACCTTTTTTCCTCCTCACAAATCCATCAGCTTTTGAAGAGGAGTAAGACATTCATTTGAAAACAGAGGTCATATCTGAAAAAAGACAGTGCACGCATGACTAACGAAATCCTCTCATTCATGAGAAAAATTTTATTTAAATTTCAAATCAGTAGTGAACCTTAACCAAACACTTTTTGACCAGGAAAGAAAATGAACTCTGTATTACTATGGAGAGAGTTTGTGAAGCATAACATGTGATAGATCTTTATCTTTCTTATGACCTTGCTTACCATTTGAAGGTGCCATAGGTCATGAAAAAGTACAGCACAACTCATAATGTTTAATTCACTTTATTAGTACTCCTCATTCTGTGTGGCACCAAATAAGTAATCTCTGAAGACAATCACAATAATTTCATTACTCTTAAACAAATCCTTGTATTACATACAGGGAAATACTTCTTTGATGTTTAAAAACAAACTTTAATGTAAGTTGTTAGCAAACAAATGTAAATCATATTGAATCACAGAAATTAACTATTCTTTGTTTCCAAGCATGGGGCAGAGCTAATGTCACTTTAACTCTTTATATCCAGCATTTTTTTCCCCAAGATTAGCTGGCCATCTTTGATTTTTTCTTATATGTATTATAAAATTGGCGTGGCAAAGTACTTGTAAAAATATATTATACAAAACTAAAGTTAGTAGGTTACTTGGGAAATAAAAAGAAAGATATTATTAGAAATGGAGGTTATTGAAGTTTTCAGTCTGACTGTGACTTTGAATTAACCTCTGCAGACAAAATTTGACACTGTAAGAAACACAAAAAGGTAGTCATTTTAATATTTTTAGGTTCTGGATATTAAACATTTTATGGGTTAGATAATTAATCATATTTTTTACTTTCTATCAAACGACTGGTATTGTGCATGGCTTGCTATCCTGGAAAAATTTGTACTGAGGC
This sequence comes from Panthera pardus, assembly GCF_024362965.1. Classification (NCBI taxonomy): domain Eukaryota; kingdom Metazoa; phylum Chordata; class Mammalia; order Carnivora; family Felidae; genus Panthera; species Panthera pardus. The sequence goes on along the minus strand of NW_026526688.1, from coordinate 125,336,703 downwards.
CACTGACAATGTGGTTTGGACATATTTTCCTATGGATTACATCAAACTCACAAACTACCAACATCCTAATAACAAATACAACATATCACTGGAGAATATTAAAATATGACTTGTTGGAAGTGTTCTGGAGGCAGAGAGCCATAAATACCATACATTTTCCACCTATAATTTCTGAGGCAGAATCAGGCATATAGAACCCAAAATACATTATTTATTGATGCAGTGGATATAGGAGGACTTGGCTTATATTTGAAGGCAAGAGGACTTCCTAAAAATTTTTTAATGTTTATTTTTGAGAGAGAGAGAGAGAGAGAGAGAGAGAGAGAGAGAGAATGGGGGAGGGGCAGAGAGAGAGGGAGTCACAGAATCTGAAGCAGGCCCCAGGATCCGAGCTCTGAGCTCTCAGCACAGAGCCCAACGCAGGGCCCGAACCCACTAGCCATGAGATCACGGCCTGAGCTGAAGTCAGCCACCCAACCAACTGAGCCACCCAGGCACCCCGAGGACTTCTTAATATTTAACCCCCAATTAGGTGGGATTCTTCCCATAGGGACTTCTCAGAAGAGCAGAGTGGAGTGAAAATATTCTTGGTATGAGTTTGTTCCCCTATGAGAAAGAGAAACAGAAAGATGGAATTGCAAGTACTCAGTATCTCCTTAGTTCATGCTTGTTAGAAAAATCATTCCACCTGAGATGGAGTCAGAATTTTGATAGAGAGGGCAAGAATATTAGCCAGTGAAGGCTGTCTCCACATGCAATGAAATATGAGGATAAACAGGCTAACCCTCGCTCCACCTAAAACATATCGGATATGGAATTACGGAGCCAAAGAAAAAATGGTAGACAATGAATTTGTGACTAAAATTGCAATTTTAATCAATTGCTCCTTTAATCAGTCAAGGAATTCTCATGAGCAAAGGATAATGCTTTAAACAGATGTGTGCTTTATACAGAGCTGGAGCTCAATAAATAATTGTATAATTAATAAAAGAATGAAATAAATGTTCCAACTATACATAAAAATCAAAGTCAAAGTAAATTGAGTTAATTTGGTACCAATTCCAGTTATCTTTGTTTAGGGGTTGGAAAAAGAAAATGAAAAAGAAAACAAGCAATATTCAGATCTCCAATTTGCCTTGTTATGTATTTAATATCTTCATTACTTTTGCAGTAGATGGCAAAAAATGGCCTCAACTCTTCCCTGCTTCCTGTATCCAGTCTTTGTCATCTAATTTTGCAGTGTTCTGGGGCTGACCATGTGGCCTGTTTAGGTCAGTAAGACATAGCAAACATGACCAAACAGAAGCTGGAAAAGTGCTTGAAGGAACAAGCTTGACCTCTCTCTTACCTTGTTGCCATCACCATGCCTGGTCTAGAAAGTGCTGGCATGTAAGAAATGTGTAGTAGAGTCAAATTATCCCAGTTGTCCCATCTGAGGCCTGCCTAGGTAAGTCCAATGTCAATAAAGTGAGTACAACAAAATTCAGCGGATCCAACTGGAAAGCAACCCAGGCACTTGGGCATTGAAAGTTTATTGTTGCTTGCCACTGAGGATTTATGGTTCTTTTTATACAGCATTATAGCAGCAGTAGATAAATGATGTAGCTTCTTTCCATGCTCTTTTCCTCCTTTTCTCTATCCTTCATTCTTCCTTCCTTCAGTGATAAATTAAAATTTATTCATCATATGCTGTGTGCTAAGCACTATGCAAAGAACTGGAGATGCAAGGATAATGAGGCCTTAACCCAATCACTTTATCTTTATCTCTACAATCCCTGTCAATTTTCTCTCTACAATCCATGCTCTCTTATGACTATCAAAATCAATAGGCTATAAAATTAAGCGACTATCTGCAGCCAAGTATAATTTTGTTAATTGTTGAATTCAAAGCCCTTTGAGCATCTAAATAATAATAGACAGTGCTTAGTCATTACTTTTATTGTTGGCTCTAGCCTCATGTCCTAAAGCCTGGGCAAAAAGCCATGTGCAAATCTGTAAGGTTGTTGGTGTCTGAAGTGCATGGAAAAAAACCGGATACTTTAGTAAAGATACTTTAATCATGGGAGTTGCCAGGAAGAAACTGGCATTATGTGAGATGTGATGGCATAACTATTAATACTAAATGTCATACTTTTAATATCACATCTAAAACATACAGATTAATATTTTAATTAAAATCTTTTATTATAAAGACTAATACAAAGGGATTATATAAAATTATAATGTATATTATATAACATGTAATAATTTTAAATAAAATTATGATATTTCTATAAAAATAATATAATTTAATGCCATATGCCTTTTAACCCAGACTCAATAATTATCAATTTAAGGACCATTTCGTTCTATCTATATCCATATTTATCTTTCTAGATTTCATTTTGAAGCAAATCCCAGTCAGTATATAATTTTATCCAGAAATAATCAGTACATATACCTAAAAGACAAAGTCTTAAAAACAATACCATTACCACACTAAAAAAATAAACTTCTTAATATTAGCAAACTCCATAGTTTGTGTTCAAATATTGCCAGTTGTCTCAAATTGTTCAAATCAAAAGACAAAAAGATTTCACACATTGTAATTGGTAGATATGTTTTTTATGTCTCTCAGTTTTAAATGATTGTTTTTATTTCCTTTGCAATTTATATGTTAAAAAACAGAGTCATTTGTTTGAGTTCATGACATTTTGAATTTTGCTGTGGAATCATACAGCGTATCTCTCTGACTCTTGTATTTCCTGAAACCTGGAGGTTTAGATCTATGGATCTAATCATATTTAGATTATATTTCCTTGCAAAAATACTTCAGGGTAGTTTTATGTATTTCCATGAGGAAGCACTGATGCCTCTCTAACATGTATTAATTGTCTAAATCCATCAACTCATTAAGGACTGCAAAATGGTGGTATTCTAATTATATCTCTTTCACTTGGTAACAAGCTAAAACATAATTATGAGGAAAAACTTCTCAAGACATATTTGGTTACCCTGGGATTCTGTTGGTATAGGACAAGGTGGATAAATTCATTCCGTATTAACCAGCTTTCAAAATAATGAATTGGTAACCTTGCATCTTCCAAAGGTGAACAATGACTTTTCTTTCTTTTCCCCCTTTGTATTCTCTCTCTTTTTTTTTAAGAACCTTAATGACCTACATATTTAATCATATTTTATGTATTTTAATTCATTGGTCAATGGGAGATCTTTTTTTTTTTCATTTATTTTTTTTTGAGAGAGTAGTGAGGCAGTGCGTGAGTGGGGGAGGGGCAGAGAGAGAGGTAGACACAGAATCCAAAGCAGGCTCTAGGCTCCAAGCTGTCAGCACAGAGCCTGACTCGGGGTTCAAACCCACAAACCGTGAGATCATGGCCTAAACCGAAGTCAATGCTCAACCAACTGACCTACCCAGGCGCCCCAGTGGGAGATCTTTCAAACTGGCTATTGAGTCCTTTTAATTAAACACCAATAGTCTTTGATACCTTCTTTTACTTTCTGGTTAACAAAATACTATAGACTTATCTTGTACATTTTCTTCCCTAGAAATGGAATCAGATACTTCTTCAAGGAGCCCCTGACACCTTTGTATGGGAAATTATATTAGAGTCTAAGCACTGGTGGCAAGGAAGTTCACCATAGTTTCTAGGCCTTTTCAATGGGAGAGATAACAAATACATATGTGATACTTAATGACTTCATTTAGGCTTTTTGAATTCAAATTTAGGACCAACTGAATTAGAATTGGATACATAACTTTATAGATCTTGTATCTGCATCTTCTATCAACCAATGCTGAAAATTCACTTTCCCTATGACTCCAACATAATTACTCTTCGGCTTTATTCTACATGAAACATTTAACACTACCAATACTATATCAGTAAAACCCTGTCAGCACTGCCACCAACAATTTGATCACATATAAAAGTTTGAAATTATTTTTTTCAGTGTTTAAAATATATGTCACTCAGGAATATATAGCCAAATTTTTATGTTTAGTAATTTGAAATAGTTCCTCTCTTTGGTTATGCCAGAAATGCAGTAAATAATTAGAATATGTAAATATTTAAAATTAAACCTCAGATTTCAAGATATTTCTATGTCATTTAAATTTTCCATCATAATTATTTAAATTATTTTCATTATTTTAAAATCACATTCACAAACAAGATGTAGTGATTAGTCTCCAAAATGGCCCTTAAAGATCTTTGCTTCCTGGTATTCATGCCCTTGTATAGTTACCCAAGGTTAATCAGTATGACCAATAACATACTTTGAAAGTGATGATGTGTGACTTCTAAGGATAGGTCATAAAAGACATTGTGGCTTCAGCCTTCATCTTTTGAATCACTCATGGGGAGAAACCAACCACCATGTCTAATGCATTTCTCAATTCTTTGTTAAAGGGTGCATCCTTTGGGCCCTCTCAAGTAATGGAGTGTTAGTGTGCAGTTGCATATAATATATCTACTTTCACATGTGTTTTCGTAAGCCTTCTGATTCCCCCTTCCACATTATACAAAAGGAAATCAACTTTGTTCAATATAGGCTACTCTCAAATCCATGCTTTAGTTTAAAGCCACTTGCTAGAGCTGCTTTTATTGCTGGAGCCACCATATGAAATCCAGTCTGCGATAAGATGTGCATCCATATCAATCAATTTTTGCTAATTTTTGCCATGATCAAAAATTAAATTCTGTCCTCTGTGGTTTAACACTCATAGAATTCATTATCACCCTCATATATTTCCCAAAGTTTCTGGTGATATAAATTAACAAAATGTTATAATCACTTTGAGTATAAACCATCTTCTTAGACTTCACTCTTGTTTCCTTCAAGCCTACTAACTCTGACATGAAATATAAATCTAGAGGCATTAATGGGTGGTTTGGGTGGGTATTGAAGTGCACAGCATTTCTTTCCATGTTACTGCCTCAGTAAGTGTATTGCATGGTCTTCAAGTGAGGAGAGCTGCTTTTCTCAGACACCAGAGGAAGTGAAGCTTTTGCTGGTAAAGAAGACTTAGAAAAACTAGTGAATTCAGGATGTTCGGCATTAATCAAATTCACCCATGTGTTTCCATTCCAAATCCCAGTGTCCCAATCTTTTCCAATCAGTGCTCTAACTTTCAGTTAGAAATCTGTAAGTTCAACTTATATGTACTTTTTCAATTGCATAATTACATGTTGGGTCTTATATTCAGCAGGGTTTGCTCTGTGGCTGCAAGAATGATTCCATTAGGTCTGCACATATATATATATATATATATATATATATATATATATATATATATATATATATAAAAGCATATACATATATGCCTATGGATATCCCATATATTTATATATCATATTCTATACATATTTACACATGTATAGAATTTATATATATTTTATATACATTATATACATTTATATACATATATTCATTTGTACATGTATGCATTATACATATGTATAAATAGTTTTTCTTATTATATGGCTACTATGCTTTTAATTTTTTTAATGTTTTTATTTTATTTTTAAGAGAATGAGAGAAACAGAGAGACAGAGAGAGAGAGAGACAGAGTGCAAGCAGGGGAGGGGCAGAGAGAGAGGGAGACACAGGATCCAAAGCAGGCTCCAGGCTCTGAGCTGTCAGCACAGCTGACATGTGGGGCTCCAACTCATGGACTGTGAGATCATGACCTGAGCCGAAGTCGGCTGCTTAACCCATTGAGCCACCCAGGCACCCCTATGACCACTGTTCTTTTAATGAGAGACTGGGCTTTGGGAACACTGAATTTTTAGAATATCACATAGGGAAAAAGGTAACTCTAAAACATGAATCATTAATAATAATAATAATAATTAATAAACTTTAAAACTAAAAAAATATGAGATAGATACTTCATATACATTGTCTCACAGAATTCTCAGTACTCTGAAAATTGGGTATTATAATCCCCAAATTAAAGAAAGTGAGACTCAGAGAGGTGAAGATCTTGTTCATAGACGCACAGGAAATAAATGACAGAGCAAAGATCCAAACAATTTTATAGTATTTCAAAGCTTTGTTCCTTCTTTCTATATAGTTCTGCTATCTCAATTTAGGATTAGACATGAAGTATTTCCCAATACATTTATCATCCCATGTGAAGAAACCACACATCTCCCATTTCAATGAGAGTAGGTTAAGGAACGTCTGAGGCAAGCTGACTAGACTCATTCTGTCTGTGTGGAGAAATCTAGGCATCTGTGTGGTGAAAAAGAAAAAGAGTGACTAAAAAATGTGGTAAAAATTGAGAATTGACCTTGCATTTCTGTAGGTTTAAGTGACCAGTATGTTTATACCTCTTTCTAATTACTTAGATGTGATTCTTTGGGCAAAGGTTGGCAGTATATGCCATGCCAAAATGGCTACGGGGCCTTTCAAAGAACAAGTAATTGATGTTGACTTGTAAAGCCTTGAAACCAGCATAAAGCTTCTACATTCGATAATGAACAGAAACATAAAGAACCTAGTGATGAGTGACTCCTCCATTCTTGATATGATTGATTATGGGAGTCACAAGTGATGTGGGGGTGATCACTAAATGGACTAGCCTCAAGGAAAGAAGTCCTTTGTCCAAGAAGATGAGTCTAGGAAGGGGTTATAGCACTGCAAGGGTGAATTATGGCTTGGGTTAGGAAGTGATAAATGAGATCCTTCTGTTGGTATTCAGTGGAGTCCAGTGACTATTCAAGATGCTTAGGGAATGTAACTGCTTCAGGAGTTAGAGAGCTGTTTTTAAGTACTTTGGTTGACATGCCATTCCTGTATCTCCTTAGGAATAGCAAATTTACTACAATTTCTTAATTAAAGTCCTGGTGTCATCTGCATATCACAATTTTATTCTTTCGGTCTCTCTCCAATTCATCCTCCCAGGATTACATATGGACTCTTTCTGAAGAAGAAAATAAATACTAATATTTCAAAAATTGGCCATGTAAAATTGTGAAAGATTGATTCATACCTATATTTGTTTTGCTATAGCATAAACATTGTAAAATTTTACCATGTCCACTTCTAAGATTTTCCATTAATGGAAGGATGACTAATTTTGGTTTATGCTTATGAAATTTGTTAAGTGTGCAAACTACTCTTATGTCCTGTCCTTGTCCACAATCCCTGCCCCCCACACTACTGCCCATGATCCTCAGACCTGGGACACAGGGTTCTGTTCTTTCTGCTTCCCTCCTCTGTAAGGGGTTTGCTCATCTGTCACATTTAGTAGACACTGAGGGACTCTGTCCAACTCTGGAAACAAGGCAGCTCCCTTCGCTCCTTCTTGAGGTTTAAGCTAAAATTGTTGGAATGACCTTATCCTCATTCAGAACTAACTCGTTTTTGACTTCTCAGTGTGATGAAAACTGTCAGAAGAGATCTTAAAAAGTTCCTCCCATCACAGACCTGCTTCTTCTCTTCTTCTTCACTTTTCTTTCTGCCGTCAAGCCTCATCAACCACATGCGTGGCCCTCCTGAAATTTCCAGCTGAATTTCCTGAATTTGCTTGAGCTGTTAATTGAGGCTTCGGGACTTTAAAAAGCAAACAAGCATGTATTTTCCTTTCTTATTTTCATTCTTAAGTAGTGCAAGGTGGGATACTTTCATCTTTTTATCTGGGGTAGACCAAATTAAAATAAAATGAAGAGCTAACCATCAGAAGTGGTTGTCGATTTAAGGGAAAATAAAGAAAATCTAACTGCGTGCAAATCACTGTGCCATACACGTTTCCTCATGCTTAAAGCAGACTTAGCTTTGTGGGCTAGCTGTCACATCTTTTAGGATAATCAAAAAGATAGGAAACCAGATCAGAATCTCTGAAGGCTATTAAGCTATTTGTTAATTTCTATTCTTCATGGGTGGATGGGAGAGAAATTATGGGGCAAGATGATGAGAAAACCCATTAACAGTTTGTTACTTCAAGAAGCAGAAAAATAACAGCAAGGTAGTCATGTTCTGAGTAGTTTCATAATTCAATCATCAAGATGAAACTTCAACAAAATAAAATTTAGGTCTTTAGAGAAGATAATTTTCACTTCTACTACCATTATGTATTCTCATACTAACTGAAGATGTTGTTGAAGAAAGAGTTCATTTTTTTAAATTCTTTTCTTCTTCAAGAGCTTGGATTTAAGAGAAGTGGATATAATTTTTGGCAGTACGTGTGTGTGTGTGTGTGTGTGTGTGTGACTTTGGAGTAGTGTTGAATTTTTTGGTCCTTCAGTTAAATACACCAACATTAAAATGGGGATAATAAGGGGCGCCTATCTCAGTCAGTTATGTGTCTCACTCTTGGTTTCGGCTTAGGTCATGATCTCACGAACTGTGAGATCCAGCCCCAGTTTGGACCCTCCAGACTATCAGTAGAGCCTGCTTGGGAGTCTCTCTTCCTTTCTCTCTGCCCACCCCTTCATTTGTAAATGACTAAAAATGTAAAGATCAAGAATTTCTTTTACTCCATTATATTATAAAACTTTAAGTATATTGCATTTTGTGTTTGCACTATACAGAACTCTAAACTCCACTCAGGTTCAAACATAAGGGAAAGTATTTATTATACAGTATAGGCAAGAGTTCCATGATGAATAAGAAAGTTAATATAAAATAAAATTATTCACACTTTTAATGTTATGTGATTAAAAGAGCAAAGCATTTGGTAAAAATTAAAAAAAAAAGATATATCAGTATTACTCTTTTTACTATAGCCTGCCATTACGTCTCTACAGCCTCTTTTTCTGAAATTTTTCACATTCAAAATTTTAAAGCCCAATTTAATTGGAAGAAATTTCAACCACAATTTTCTCAAGAGAGTTGTTTTCCTCTAAATTGTAGCTTTTACCCTTTATTGGATCACTGATCCGGTCTGGTATCCATTGAAAGTAGTGATTCCTCTGCCTGGGTAAAACTCAGTGTCAATCAAGGGTCCTCACTGAAAACAACTAAGTCAACTCTGGGTGGCTCATGCAGAAACATGATTTACTAAAGGATTACAGGGAACTCACTGAATCTTTGGGTGGGTCAGAAAATTAAGCTTGGGGGCTATGCAATCCAGAACAATGCCTTAAACACACTACAGATCATTGTTGCTCATTTAGGGTGTGTAGATCCGACACTGGATACTACTGAAGGAAACTTGACTTCAGCTGCCTTTGGAAACTAGAGTCAGTTGATGCTATCTTTGCCACAAAGTTTTGATACCTCTGTAAATGAGCATCATGGGCCAGGAAAGTGCCTGGTGAGAAGCAGTGAGTCTGAGCCCATCAGTGCCTAGATGGCAAGAGAAGCTGAAGAAGTATCCTTTTATTTGTTCATTGATTTGGCCAGTAACACGTAAGATCTACTATGTCTAGTAGGCACTGGGAAGTCATAAAGAATAACAAAGAAATAGTCTGTGGATTTGACAAAGTTTCTGAGAAGCCTCAAGATGATTGTGGCTGAGTCAAAAGAATTTTATAAAAACTGTCTCTAAAGGTATTTGACATTGTTGGAAAAAGCTGTAGGGCTGCTTTGGGAAAACAAACTAGAGTAGAGGCAATAAAAAACCAGTGATATCACCCATACATCTACAACAGAAAATGGGAAATCCTATGAAAAGGGTAGGAAAAAGCCCACAAAGTAGTAATAAGGAAATCATTTTTTAAATGAAATTAAACAAAGAATTAACTCACAAAGAAAAATTATAATTAGGCAAAATTAGAAATAGGCATATGTGAGTGAGTGTGTGTGTGTGTGTGCGTGTAGTCTCAAGAACCAAGTAATGAGTTGCAACCTGTATTAGCTCAGGTTGCCATAATAAAATAGCACAGACTAGGTGGTTTAAACAACAGAAATATATTTCTAGTACTTTTGGAGGCTAGATGTTCTAGACTGAGGTCTAGCAGGGTGGGTTCAGTTTCTGTTGAAAGCTCTCTTGCTGGCTTGCAGGCAGCTACCTTCTTGTTGTATCCTTGTGTGGCCATCCCTCCAAGTGTACACAGAGAAACAGAGAAACAGAGAGACAGAGAGAGTGCTCTGGAGTCTCTTTTGATAAGGACACTAATCCCATTGGATCAGGGCCTCTACCCCATGGCTTCATTTAAAGTTACTTACCTCCTTCTAGGCCTTATTTCCAAATACAGTCACACTGGGAGTTAAGGCTTCAACATTTGAATTTTGAGAAGACAAGATTCAGTCCACAGCAAATTTTAAACATATTTTATGTAATGGTGATGATATTTTATAATTTCAGTGATTTTGTGGCTAAGCATTTTAACACAAATACATGTCAATACATGTCATTGTGTAATATGTGAAAGCAGTTTTATATATATGTATGAAATGTTCTATGTTTATAGTACATTTCGGTTTAAATTCACAGCATTTATTCAATAACCATTGTTTACAATAGCTACAAGCTAGTCATTTTTGGTACCCACTAATCACTGAATGCACATGATAAGCTAATACCACTTTATAAATTTAAGTGGGATTAAAAATTGTCTTTGGGAAACCACTTCCAATCATGGGAACCCAATGAGTAAGATGTAATAAAACATGACTTTTATTTTATTTTATTTTATTTTATTTTATTTTATTTTATTTTAGTCTCAGGGATTTCTTGAGAACTCTAAGCCAAGGAACTTGCTTACAATTGGGATATTATTATATAAGTCTGGGACTTACAGAGGACTAGAGGAACACTTTGAATTTATGGATAACGAAATTTCTTGGGAACTCTGAAAAGGACTACCTGATTTAGGATTTGCCAACAATCTTTATTTAAGAACTGTATACCTATGTACACACAATCTTAAGAGAATATTTGCCTTTAATTGCCATGATAAACCCATCCATTCTGAGGGAGGAGTAGCAGTAGGGAAACTTGCTTACTAATCCTACAATCTTCAATACACTACTCAAAACCTAATACTTGTTGAAGGAAGGGCTATAGTAGTAATTGCTCTGAGAACTATAACTCTACTTGACTGTTTAATCTGGCCATGCTGTAGACTTAAAGTGCCTTTGATATAATGTCTTAAGGTAATTTTAAATTCCAAATCTGCCTTAATACAGCAAAAAGACATAATTCAGTATTAAAAATAAATAAAAAGGCAACCAAACAGATATGCAAACAAAAATCTATGCCACATTTATCAGAAATTGCGAACAAGAGTGCTCATTATAATGATGTCAGTCTTAGTGTACAGATCTATCTTCCCCTGAGAGAGTACTTGTATATTTTAAATTATAATGGTCTCATACCATTTCTTCCCTCCCTTCACCTAGTTTGGAATGTAAAATCTTAAGTAAATTTCATTTGTTTGATAATATTATATTTTATTTAGATATCCCTAAAGGTTGATAGATAATTCTTGTTTGCCTATGGCTAGGGATTTGTTTTGATGATAGTATATATTTATTTCCTTGAGATAACACCTACTTTTCCCCATTTGGAGCAGAAAGTCCCCATTGTACAAATTGCTTTCATCAAGGGATTTATTTGCTTATTTCATGGGCATTTTTATTATGGAAAATTCTCTGAACTAGAGCAAGTGTTGCCCATGATGTATTATGAACATAGTGGACAGAGATAGACAGACGAGCCAAGTTTTAACAGATCATGAACATGGATTAAATAATGTTGAATAAATAATAATTTTCTACCAGGCCTTGGAAACTATAGGTTTATCGTTTGCAAAATGATGAATATCATTAATGATAATTTTAAGCAGGATTAACTTTTTTATTGGAGAGGGGTTTTTGGAATAATAAAGTGAAGCTATCAGTTTAATTTCTACTCATTTTACCATAAATATTTTATCTTAAACCTTTACCTGAAAGGTTAATTTGGCTTTTCATTTAGATAGCTAAGTAATAATCTTATTATATAATAGTGGTATTTATTAATTTTCAATGACAAAGGGGAAGCTTTTAATAAAACATGAACCTGTCAATATTCCTGATTATCCCAAGTAATAAAGAGAGGCTTTTGGTTCTATTATTAAGGTACACAATCAATTGGAAGATAATAAAATTAATAAACACTACCTGAATTTTAAATATATTTCATCTATAGTAAAGTTTACATTAACATTTTTGTTTATAATATTGATTTAACTTATTAAACACTATACATTGCAGGAGAATTAGCATACATCTAAAAATGTTTAGTTTTGGTGTGTTTTAGTAAGTTACAAATTTTTCTTAATATTCATCCCAGTAGTGTGATTAAGATTTTAGAATAAGCCCCTAAAATTGAAATGTTTGTGTGGTCATTCTTTCACAGTTCTCATACCTATTTTTTGTTGAGATATTTGATAACCAAAACAATTGTCCCCAGAGATGTCCACACACAAATCTTTGGAACTTTTGAGTATGTTGCATTATTTGGCAAAGGAAAATAAAAGTCATGGATTGGATTAAAGTTACTAATCAGCTGACGTTAACCTGGGTAATGCACCCTGGATTATTGGATTGGATTGTGTCCAGTGTAATCACAAATATTTTTAAATGTGGAGGAGGGAACTAGAAGAGGAGGTCAGAGTGATTCTATGTAAGAAGGACTTGACTCACCGTTTCTGGTTTTGAAGGTGGAGAAAGTGGCCACTAGCTAAGGAATTTAGGTGGTCTCTAGAAGCTAGAAAAAGTAGGAAATTGATCCTCTCTATGACATTCAATTTTATGCCCACCATCACCAAACCATACGATTATTAACACTAACAGTTCAGATCATCACTTTTAATATTTATTTACATTAAAGAATTTTTTTATCCTAGAGAATTAACTAAAGATTAATTCATAGCTCCCCATTTCTGGTGACAGAAAAAACTGTAACTGAAAAAACTTCACACCGATATAGCACTTTATATTCTCAATGAGTCAAGTGATTAATTAAATCTTAACACTCTTATGAAGGAGACTGGGTATTTTTATAAATGAGAAATATTACAGCAAAAGTCTTAAATCAAGTCATTCTCATTGTCCAGGAATACATGCCTCCCAAATTAAAGATTTCTTACAGGGAAAATTACTAAAATTTTTTCCCTAGAAGATAATAAGTAATACTATAAAATATATTTCTATACTAAATTTCTTAAAAAATGTGATAAATTTATGAGTAGAAAGAAGTTAAAGAATATGTAAAATACTGTGTGTAAATGTGTGTGTGTATAAAATTTTTAAGTGCAGTTAGAAAATATGAATGAGGCTCTATGAAGCATTAGTTCTGTGCAATTATGATAGATTCCCTTCCCCAGCTCCTAGTCTTGTTTTCTGATCCAACTATATTAACTCCAGACTAAAAATAAACCTCTTTAATGTATTGTTGTTTAAGTGCAAATTAAAATTAAAAAATATATATAATAGCAAAAAATATATGTTTAACGTATTATGTTGAGATTTTAAGGAACAAACTATAACTTGAACACATCTTAGCATTTTTCTAGAAGGACTGCAGTAGCTCTTCTGAGAGAAATCATCCCATCTTTTTAAAAGAAACTTACGTAGTAACTAAAAAAAGGCATTTAATTATGATCTGGGGAGCCAGGCAACCATGTACTATGAATCCCATTTGGTTACAGGATAAGAAACATTTGTTGATTTTATAAAAATCAAAAAGAAAGAAAAGAAAAAGAAAAGTCACTAGTAATTCTGTTATTATCTCCCTAAATACTACTTCTAATAAGGACAGATTTCCTTCTAGTTGTTCCTCTTTCTTCCCAATGTAGCTGCCATGTGGATCAAGCATATCTTGTGGGATATAATCCCAAAACGTATTTAATCTTGTCTTCTCCTGTCTTTTTGCATTTATTCTGTCGACTCATTCTTCTCCTAGTCCTACTTCTTTTCCTAGGTGGAATTTAGGACAAGTCCCCAGGCTTATCTAGTCACTTTCAGATAACAAAATATTCTCCAAATAGTAATTAATATTTTCACTGATGTGATATTCAATATTTTAACCTCATTCAAAATACTAGGTATTTCACCCTTCTCAGCTTGGGCTCACTGTAGGTTAGGCAACTGCAGGAGGAGAGAGAGGTGCTTTCTTCTTTGTCCCTGACTGATATCTTTGTCCATCCTTCTTCATCTTGTCAATCACAATATTTGACCCCTGCAGGGGAGTGGGAGAGGCAAGAAGAAATGAAGGGAGTTAGGCACTTTTTTATTTGACTAATACTGTTCAGAGCTGAAATGTGCTCATTGAGCATGGAGATGTTTAAAACTATTCTCTCATGGGCTACTTTTTTGTGTTCTTTGGAGACTGCTTTGCATCACACCTCTGCCTAATGGGAGTCGTCATATGCAGTTTCCTTGACCGGGTTATGGCCTCTCCCTCTTGCTTTCTTTGCCTGGTTTTCAGTGTTTTACTGCTACATAAGCTCTCTCTCACTGTTGGGATTCCATTGTCCCTCTGGGTGGCAATCCTTGGCAAGATCAATGCAAGCCCAACAGGCTATCTCTCACTTGAGACCCAAGTGTGGTTCCTTAGAAATACTTTGTCAGGACAATCTTGGGGAAGCAAGCAGACAGCAGTGCAGAAGCACTTCTTCCCTTAGAAGATAAACTTGTTAGAAAATTACTCATCCTCAAATTTCTCAGACTCATTCAGACATCTGTCCACCATGTACACCAACTGCAGGTGACAAGTATTAACCTCCTTGGTTAGTTTTCTCTTTGTCCTCTGTCTTTAGTTGAGGTGAAGGGAAACTTGCACTCATTTTCCTTTCTTGGGGAAGAGAGTGGATGAATGCCAAGCACAGCAGCACACCAAATGCTCCAGCCAACTCTTTCCATCTTCTACTTTCTCTCTTGATGTGAATGAGAGGGTTGAAACAAGTGGTTTTCCACAACCTCCTTTTGCAAGTTCTACATTATGGTTTCACAGTTCATTTGGGAATGTAGCATCTATTTTCTTGAAGCTTGGCAGAAAATAAAATATTTTTATTTTAATATTGTATTACACGAGCTTTAAAAAATGAACAGGGGTGCCTGGGTGGCTCAGTTGACTGAGTGTCTGACTCTTGATCTCAGCTCAGGTCAATGATCTCACGGTTCTTGGGATCAAGCCTGACCTCGGGCTCCGTGCTTCTAGCAGGGAGCCTGCTTGGGATTCTCTCCCTCCCTCTCTTTCTGCCCCTGCCCTGCTCTCATGCTCTCCCCTCTCTTTCTCTCAAAATAAATAAATAAACTTAAAAAAAAGCACATTTATGTGTACTAATTAAATGTATAGTTTTCTTAACAATCTTGTGGTTGAATTGTGTATCATGCTTTATTTGATTAAGTTCTAAACACTTGCCATTTTCTACATGTTATTTGAAAACAGAATTTTAACAGCTGTATACTATTTAATAGCACAAATATACTATCAATTATTCAATAATCTTCCATTGTAGGACATCCACGTGAAATCTGATTTTTAGTATTATGTATTACATTATAATGAACATGATTTTGTCAACTTTTCTTTCTAAAAGGGTATAAAAATTTATATTCTCACCGGTACTACTTAAGAAAGTTCATTTTTGATAAGCTTGACCACATTTTTTTTTTCAATTTAATATGTAAAAATGGTATTTTATTGATTTTTCCATTTGCATTTATTTAAGTGAAATTGAAATGTTTTTGCATGATTATTTTTCTTTTTCCCTATTTGATATGCTGTGTCTCTTAACAGGTGGGTTTATTTTCCATTAGTTTTATATCTATATTGACTTTTAACATGTCATTTTATAACTTCTGGTTGTAATCCTTTTCCTTTCTTTTCTATTTGTTTACGTATCTTTTACTTCTTTTGGCTTGAGAAAGCTTTTTTTGTTTCCCCTCCTTTAATCCTTGACTGTCTTCAGCTATAGACTGTAGTTGTTCTTTTAGAGGTTATCCTAATATAAAATCTTCACCAAAATTTCTTTTAAACAAGGCCTATATTTAATTAGTAACTCTTTCTCCTGAATAATACACCTAATTTAAGAAAATTTACATGCCTAGTGAACAGTCCTTTATCACATTCTCCTAAATTTATACTCTCCTAAAATGTTGTACCAAGATTTATTTAAATACAACAATATGTTTGAACAAAAGATGGTGGTTTACTGGATTCTGCTAGTTTCAAATTTGTCTTACTAATGGCATCTTCTAGTAGTTTTTCATGAAAGAATGTGAATGTCGAGCCCTTTAGGTTATCATCAGACAATAAAAATACAATACAAACCACAAATGGGAGCCCCATATGTAATCTTCTATTTTGTAGTAGCCACACTAAACAAAAGATGAAATTAATTTCAATTTTAATATTTTATTTTATTTAATCCAATATATCCAAAATACTATCATTTCAACATATAGGTAACAAAAATGTTAATGGAATATTTTACACTTTCTTTTACTAGGTCTTTGAGATTCAAGGTGCATTGTATACATGTAGCACATGTCCACGCAGAGTAGATTTCAAGTGCCTGATAGCCACATACGACATGTGTGTGTATTGGACAGAGCAGTTCTACGTCTTCAAAAGGCCTTAATTTTAAATACCTAAAATGAGAACAGTCTCATATATATGCCTATTATTACACTCTACTGAACAAAGAACATTCGATTGCTCTTTCTCCTTCCCTGATATTCTAAGTTTCCCTCTGTTATTTCCTTTCTGATCAAAGAACTTCCATTAGCCACACAGTTAGTCTGGTTTGCTGGCAGTAAATCATTTTAGTTATCTTAACCTGAAATGTCTTTATTTCCTCTTCATTCCTGAGGTATACAGAAATTTGTTCTGAGTTGAAATTCTTTCAGCACTTGAAAATGTTTTGCCAGTTCCTTCTGGCCTTCACGGTTTCAGATGAGAAGTCCACTATCATTGGATTTGTTGTTCCTTTATAGGTAATGTGTCATATTGTATTAGCTGTTTTCAAGATTATTTTTCTTTATTTTTAGTTTTCAAAAATCAGATTATGATGCTGTTTGGTATGGTTTTCTAGTTAAAAAAATTTTTTTTAACATTTATTCACTTTTGAGAGACAGAGGCAGAGTGTGAGCACGAGAGGGGCAGAGAGAGAGAGAGGGAGACACAGACTCCAAAGGAGGCTCCAGGCTTTGAGCTATCAGCACAGAGCCTGATGCAGGGATCGAACTCAGGACCCCAAGATTATGACCTTAGCTGAGGTCGGACACTAACCAACTGAGCCACCCAGGCGCCTTGATGTTCTAGTTTTTAAAATTTATTAATCTTCTTGAAAATGAAGGTTTGTACCTCTTGCCAAATTTGGATATTTTCAGTCATGACTTCAAATATTTTTTGGGATGGACACATTTTTCTCTTTTTCTGGTTCATTAATAACATAACTTTTAGTTCTTTTTTATTGTCTACATGTCCCTGAAGATTTGTTCATTTTTTAATTTTCAATCTATTTTCTTTCTGTTGTTCAGATTGGGTAATTTTTATTGATTAGTCTTCAAATTGATTGATTCTTCTGTCATCTCTATTCTACTAAACTGCATATCCAGTGAAATTTTTATTTTGTTTTTTGTGTTTTTTTATTCTAATTTCCATTTGGTTCTTCTTTATATTTTTAACCTTCTAATGTTTTGTTGAAATTTTCTATTCTTTATCCTTGTTTCAATAGTGTTTATAATTGCTCATTGAAGTATTTTTACGTGGCTACATTGAAATCCTTGTCAGATGATTCTGACAGTTGATTTGCCTTGGGGTTGATGTCTATTATGTTTTTGTATGCCAGTTGTGATTTTCCTGGTTGTTGGTATGCCAAGTGTTTTTCAAATATACCCTGGACATTTTGGGCATTATGGTATTAGGCCTTGGATCATATTTAAATCTTCTGTCTTATCAGGAAGTCACTGTGTTTAGGTTCAACATAAAAGTTCTGGCCTACGTTTGTGGTTCCAATGGTAATTTAGTTTTCCATCTTTGCAGTGTTAATCTGTTCTGTTTTGTTTGTGTGGTACTCAGGGGCTAGTCAGAAAGCCTCAGTGCTTTTCTGAACAGTTGCCCAGCTCTTGAATATTTTATAATGCTAAATCTGGTCAGTTTCTCATATGAATTCCTCAGACATCAGCCTAGGACTTCACATATAGGTTTAAAGAATCACTTTCATGAGCTCCCTCTCTCAACACTCTAGTTGGGATGGGAGGGAGTTTCTCCTGCCAGTGCAGGGTGGTGGTATAGGTCCTCCCTTTGGCCTCCACTGATACAAGCATGATTGGGGTAGTGTAATGCCACCTGCTAAGGCTGGGCAAGAATTGTCAGCCCAGGCTCTCCAATTGGCCCCTGATAACATCCCAAGGGGAGGGGAGGAGCTCTGAGAGAAGGGAGGGGTGGTGATGGTGAGGTGGTGACAGCATGTTTTTCCTCGTGGTGTTGGCTGAAGAAGGTTTCTATCTTCCAGGTTGCTGTTTTCTTGATTCTTTGGCTGGAGAGAGAAGTCTTTTCTTGGGCTTTTTTTTTTGTCTGTATCTTTTGGCCTTTCTGGGTGCCAGCTTCTTCAGCTCCCAAATGTTGCATTTCCATTCAGTATACATATTTATTTAAAAAGGTCTGTAATCTAATAGCTAATCAAGTTAAAGAATCTTAGTTGACATAAAAATAATGACCTTTTACAGTAAAATTCTGGTTTATTAATTTGGTAACTGTTCTTCCCAGATAAGGAGTGATTCTCATTTAATTAGTTTTCCTACTCAATAATAAAGTCTTAATACTAAAAGTAAGATTCAAAACTTGAAAATAATTCATTACAATATTTAATCTTTCAAATGCTTCAACAATTTGAAAGAAATGATAAGGATTATTCAGGGCTTATGCTGTTTAGAGGATTCAATGATGTTTAATCATGTTCTACTAGAGTTAATATTACATGTGAATGAATGGACTTGTTTATCAGAAGACTTTATGCCTGATACTGCAGGCATTTTCACACTGTTACAAAGATGTTTAAGATGTTTCAAACATGTGTTCATGAATCACTTACATGTTTTTAAGATTTTTGGATATCCCTAAAAATTGCACATAATTTAAAAAAAGGTGTAATACATTCTCACATATTTAAGACTTAGACTAATAGATTATTATGCAGACTTTTGAAAGTTATTTTATGCATAACAGTTGCCTCCTGGTAATGTGTACAAATATATTTTTTGAATTTGTAGTATTATTTAGCATAGGTACTCTTATAGTCCTGACAGAGCTGTTCTAGGTCTTCATGTAAATATAGGACAAATATTTGATATTTGATATAAAATATTTGATATTTCTTAAATATAGGAAAATGTATTTAAGCAATTAAATCTTTTATAAACATATTAGGTATCAGAAGAAATATTTTGGTTATTTTGTTTGCCTATACAAATTGTCTGATGTGATACTTCAAATGTACACATTTTCAATTAATGCATTCGTTAAAATGAGTAAAAAATTTACGTGTGCAATGCTTTTCAGTACTTTAAATAGTCTGAGGTTTTGATAGTTGTGCTAAAGGAGGTGTTATAGAATTATGACCAGCAAGCTTTGTTCTCAGCCCAGTTCCATGACTGACTTACTGCCATCATCAGATTATTCCTTAGAGCTGTATGAGGACCCTGGTATGGGACCTCTCACTTTCAAAAACACATGTTGTTGTCTCAAAAGCATTATGCATGCCTTAAAAAATGAATATTATAAAATACAGGGAATTATATTCTTTAAAATTTTTTTATTATTTATTTATTTTGAGAGAGAGAGAGAGAGAGAGAGAGAGAGAGAGAGAGAGAGGCAAGCCCACACAAGCGGGGGAGGGGCAGAGAGCGGGAGAGAGAGAATCCCAAGCAGGCTCTGTACTGTCAGTGCAGATCCCAGTGAGGAACTCCATCTTACAAATCGTGAGATCATGACCTGAGCTGAAATCAAGAGTTGGACCCTTAACTGACTGAGCAACCGAGGCACCTTGGGGAATCATGTTTTTAAGTGATTAAGATTTCTGGAGGAAAAGGAAATATATGCTCTCACATCTAAGATAGTCTTCAGGGATTCAGTCACCATGTGTGGGGACAGAAGCAGTACAATTCTGTTCTGATAGCAGTAATGAGGTGGGAGATATATCCAACACAGGCCAGTTAATGTAGAAGTTGCAATACAGGGAGCCTCTGCCTCAACTTCCAAAACATCAATACATCAAAAATGATGCCTAAAATCATGTTGCATATGAGAACTATAGCTGTTCATGGTCCAGCAATACCCAAATTAACATTTAGAGTCTATCACTAGGTATCAGGTCATTTGTTTGGGAATGTATAAGGTGTCATATTCTAGAACTGTTGAGGAATGCCATTTGATTTTACCTCTGATTCATATTTAGTCACATCTCTAGTGATATTGCAAGGGATATTTCAGTATGGAGATGATATAAAACTCTTTACTTCTCAACAACAGAGACTTCATTTGTATTTTTGGCCTCATGAATCTTGTGTTTGAAGATATTTTCTCTAGCAAATCACCAGATGAACTTGCAGACATTTATTTATTAAACAAATAATGTCGATTGCCTACCATAAACCAAACACTCTTCTAGTTCCTGCAGACACAGTTCTTTTCCTGGAGCTAAACATATTTTCTCATTTCATAGTAATAAAAATATAAGCAAATTTCTAACTGAGTTTCTGGTTATCGAATAAAAACCAAGGTTATTATAATGGCTTTATATAACACAAGCAAAAGCAAAATATATTGGTGTCTTGCTTTCCTTCTTTAGCTTGTATATCTTATGTTTCTAAATTTTGAAAATAGCCCAATGTCCTTTCATTAGTAAGTCCAGAACCTGATGAGAATAGAGTATACCTGTGATGCAGTTGCCTTGTAGCTTGAAACTCTGTTGATTTTTATTTTTAAAATTTTAATGTTTGTTTATTTCTGAGAGAGAGAGAGAGAGAGAGAGAGAGAGAGAGAGATAAAATGTGAGCAGAGGAGGGTCAGAGGGAGAGGAAGACACAGACACAGAATCTGAAGCAGGCTCCAGGCTCTGAGTTGTCTGCACAGAGCCTACTGTGGGGTTAGAAATCACAAACCACAAGATCACGATCTGAGCCAAAGTCAAACGCTTAACCGACTGAGCCACCCAGGTGCCCCAAAGCTCTGCTGATTTTAAACAGTTATATAATTTGACAGAATTTTATCTTGATCTGTTCTATATTTGTTTTGTTACATAGATGCTGTATTTGCCTAAGTCCTCCAGGGAATGTGATTGGACACAGGCTCTACAACTCTAAAATTGCTCGTGTCAATATCTGTCTTATATTTTCCCTTCCTACTTTTCACTATATTGTGGACTTTTAAATACTATTCCTATTTTTTCAAATTTTAATAAAATATAGTATACGTAGGGATTGTGTGCATGTAATTATTGTATTATGAGATTCTCAAGGACAAAACTGTACAGGATGTGTGTGTGTGTGTGTGTGTGTGTGTGTGCGCGCGCGCACACTAAAGATATTCAACAAAACTCTGTCTTTACTCTGAACATTTCCCAAAGAAGTATTGTTTGTTTAAATCCTCTTGACTGAGATTTATGTTGCTGTTGTACAAAATCCATTAAAAGAAATTTTATATATAATAAAAAAGTAGTGGCCTTCAAAATCATATAGCCTAACCTCTATTTTCAATTTTTCCCCCAAATTTCTTAATTTCATCTATCTATCTTTTTATTGTATCTTTGCAATTCATAAATATAATTTTGACAAACCACTTTCTTCTATACTATCTTAGTGTTATGGAAGGTTGAATTTTGGGGGTCCCCAGTGACAAAGGACCCTTGATAGTTATGGCATTGTGAGTCCCCTCTCATAACAATGCCAGGCATGGCCATGTGACTATCCCTGGTCAATGAAACATTAATATTAAGCATTATGTTTTCCTCTTGGAATATTTTAATTGGGTTCCAGATACCATAATATATGAGGAGTATCAAGTAGCCATACGGGGTGGTCCACATGTACAAGAACAGGGGCCCCTGAATGACTGTCTCAGTTGTCAACTATGTGAATGAAACCATTTGTACCTCTTACTTTGTCCAGGAGCCTACCTGATAGCACACTGTAGGGGAGGAAAAATTCCTTCTGAACAAAAATTCACTTCTGAACAAGTGATTGGAGCAGAAAGTTTTTATGCCTTTTAGACAGAGAAATGGTAAATTTGTGAAACAACAAAGGGTTTGGGGCTCAAAAAAGTAAGTTCTGAGGTGATAACTAGGAAGATACATGGTGGGGTGTGATACTATTGGAAGATAAGAGATATTTTAGCAAGTTTGTTTGTACAGACCCATTTCAGTGTTGACTCCAAGTGTCTTGGTGATAAGGATGTTATTGTCTTGCTGGTAAAGAAAGGGCACTTTTCCATGTGAAATTTCATGGGTTGTTCTAGCCAGAAAAGGGGGAGGTCAGAAAGTCCTTCCTGCATTTGCTGTTTATTGAAAGTGCCTTCAGCTGAAAATAATCTGTATACCAAAGTGGCATATTTCAGGGTGGCATATCCTGAACTCCTTCAACATGAAGCAGAGGGAATTCATGGTCAATCCACCAACCCATAGAATGAATCACGAATAATAATAAATTTCTATTATTTTAACCCACTGGGTTGTAGAGTAGTTTGTTACCGAACCAAATAACCAAAATATGGCATTTCCCAGTTTTTTTCCATAGCTGGATTTTAGTTCTTCAGAGCACCTATAGCATGGCTACCAAGCCAAAATATTTCAAAATGCAATATATGCTTTAGACAAAAACAAAAATGAAAAAGAAATGGCTTATTCCCAAAAGGTAAGCTTATAATTTAGTAGGAAACCTATGGCATATGTATATCAATTTGAGGATGAAAGTGATATTTCCTGAGAATTTGAGAGGTAAAGGACTATGATGGTTGAAAGATGAGTGATGATGTCACAGAGGTTGCCATGTGTGGTTGCTGTGAGAATATACCACTCCTCTCCTGCTGAGGCAAAGAAACTTTCATAAAACTGTTGCAGTAAGCTTCTCTTCGTATGTGATTCTCCTTCCTTCTACCTTTCCTTCACATGTTTCTGACTTACATGTCTTTGCCTTCTTCTTTTTCATCTTTAGCTTTCACAGACCTTCCTGCAAAAATGCAAAAAAAAATGTTTTGCATATATAATTACATCTTGGAGTTTGTTTCTCAGAAAAACAGAACTAACACACCATGTGTATTGAGCCTTTAAAAGCAGAATTTGAACACCTTGAAGAGGAATGGCATTCAAGGCAACAGAAATAATGAAAGTCTTGAAAGAGAGAAAGCTTGAGGACTCATATGCAGAGCAAAATTTGACAAGAGCATAATGAATAGGAAGAGGAGTCAAAGGAATAAGACAAGAAAAATAGGTTTTGGTCTTCAATGCAAAGCAAAAAAGTTTGGACTTCGGAATAGATAAAGGGGAGGCATGGGAAGATTTTCCATGTCCAAGGGAGTGACATGACCTGAGTAGTACTTTAGGAAAAGTAATCTGCAGCAGGCTGAATTAGGAGATAACAGATGCAGAGTATGAATTAGACTGTTATAGTCTCCTGTTTCTTCCAGTCAAGTAGGGAGTCAAATAAGAGGTCCAGCTTGTTAACCAGTGGAAAAATTGGCACAACCTTGGCATAAGGAATAATAATGACAATGGTAATATCCTTATATTTCTACAATCCTCTGGAATTTATAAAAAGGTTTTTATATACATTTAATCTTGTCACAAATTTAGAGAGTTTCTTTAATCTCCATTTTGTAGAAGAGGAAAGAAACTAAAGTTCAGAGACAGGGAAAGATGATGTAATTTAGTTACAGCTGAGTTTATAGATAGCAAAGCCATGACTTAAGACCAGATCTTCTAATTCCAGGCCTCTGGCTCTTTATGGTCATACCAAGTTTTAAATCTGTGAAAGACATGGAGATAAAGTGAGTTAGCTAATAGAGATATTAGAACTTATGGGGAGAATTTAAGGTTAAAGATGGTTCTTTGGGATCCATGTCTAAAGAAAAGTTGTGGGGGGGGGCGCCTGGGTGGTTCAGTCAGTGGAGCATCCTACTTTGGCTCAGGTCATGATCTCACCATTCATGAATTCGAGCCCCACGTTGGGCTCTTTGTGGACAGCTCAGAGCCTGGAGCCTGTGTCTCCCTCTCACTCTCTTCCTCCCCCACTTGCACTCTGTCTCTCTCTCTCAAAAATAAATAAACATTAAAAAAAAGAAAGAAGGAAAGAAAGAAAGAAAGAAAGAAAGAAAGAAAGAAAGAAAGAAAGAAAGAAAGAAAGAAAAAATTTGGGGGACTCCATGGGAGTTGATGGGAAGAGTATTAGTGAGAAAAGAGTAGCCTGAAAGTTCGCATGAAAATTGTAGTTCAATACTTAAGCAGTTGGATGAGGATCATGATGGGGGTACTAATTCTGGCCTATTCTTTTGAGATGTGCAAATCCTCTACAGGAGGACTCTGAATTGAGGCTTTCATACTGTCTTGGCCGAACATTTCACAGAGTTGTGTTGCAGTAAGATTATCTTCCCACGTGATTCTCCTTCCTTCTACCAACAAAAAACCAAATTCTCCTTTCTTCTACGAAACAACTACTCATTGAATAGCTACCACTTACCAGCCTAAGATAAAAAGTAAGAAAAATAGACAAAAATGGCCTACATCAAGAAGCTTATGGCCCAGAGATGTTAAAGAAATAGGCTGAAGATTTTTAACAGTCATTAATGAGAGGACTGGTTTGACTATCTAGTTACTATGACCACGCATTATATTTAGTCACAGGGAGAGAGGTATGGCTTCACTTCACTGTAAAATGAAGCTGCATCTCTTATTTTTGCTATTATGCTGTATTCAATTTACAGGCATAAAAACCACTCTTGTATTCTTGATTGGAAAATGTGAAAGCAATTTACCTTTGATGAGTTAATGTACAGCCCCCAGTATATATATTCTTATAAACGTACACAGCTTTTTGGGATTTACGAAAAACCATATCTGTCTCTTAAGATATGCAAAATTTGCCTCGGTGTATTTTTGATGACTTGAAGACCTATAATCATAAAGCAGATTTTTTTTTATTACAGGATAATGAATATGGTTGTTGTCTTTTATAGAATGCTGTTTCTTGGACCTTTGTTTCTATGTTCTTACTGCTTTCCATCCTACCCAGACATATTTTCAGACCCAAACAAGTAGGAGCAAAAGTATTTAAACCCTATTCATAATTAACTATTTTGCTTATGAGAAATGAATCACTTAGATTTAGGTCATCAGATATTCTCTTTTACTCTCCACAATTTTTTTTTTGAGAAATTACAGCTTTGGATATGCTCTCCAAATTCTCCTGTGACAAACAAGAAGATATATTCTTTGGAATTATTGAATCTCCTTTTTTTATTATCATTATTTTTAAGTTTATTTCTTTATTTATTTTGAGAGAGAGAGAGAGAGTGAGTGCAGGGGAGAGGCAGAGAGAGAGGGAGAGATGGAGAATCCCAAGCAGGCTCCACATCATCAGCACGGACCCGAAGTGGGGCTCAAACCCACAAACTGAGATTGTGACCTGAGTTGAAAGCAAGAGTTTGGCATTTAACGGACTGAGCCACCCAGGTGCTCCAGAATTACTGAATTCCTAAATTGTTTAGGTTCGTGATTTCAAATACAGAAAGGCATCCATCTGTGTAACACACATACATGTACATACATACACACATGTACTGTACAGACAGGCATATTCCTCTTCTACCATAAAGCTGAGTTTGCAGTCAGTATTTTCTGCAAGTTAAATAAATCACACACACACACACACACTAACACACACACACACACACACACACACACACACACACAAGTTCTATGTACCAATCTGAAATTATGGCTTCAAATAGTAAATGCTATAAAAACCTTAATTGCAGGGGCATTAATGGGAGCTTCTATAATGGGAGGAAACTGTCCCCTGAATAATGTCTCTCCAGAGAGACTTGCTGACTACGTACCTGCTTCCAAAAGTGGAAGCAGTACTTGTACTTCGTTTCATCCCCTCAACCTTAAAACTGCTGAGAGTCCTCACTCTTCTCGTTTTGATATATCTCTTCTATGAGTGACAAGTATATACATGAGATAATAAAATGTGTTACAATAGTCTGCTTGGCAGTGTTTTTGCTGATGTATTAATTCATTTCCTTTCACGTGCTATATCACCATCATGTCTAACTAGATTTTATGTGAGGGCTCACTGAAGTGAAAATCAAGCCAATGAATCGTTTAATATGAACTAATGAAAACCAGATATAAAGGGCTTTAGTAACTGTTTTGGAGCTTTAATTGTCAAGTGGATGTAAATGCTGAGCACTACTAAGTAAAGGACAGTAATGAAGAAACTGGGATCACTTTGTGGTAATTGGTTTAATTAAATAGTCATGTAAGCAGTGATGTCCTAGATGAAGCCACCCAGACAGGAAGGAGGAAATGTTTTCTCCAAGATAGGAGAGGAACTTTGAAGGAAAAGGGTACACCATTATGTTGACTCGTCTTTGCCATGGTTTGAGAGAAAATCATTATTGGTACGTCAGAGCCATTTCTATGAAGTTCACTTTGTTCAGAGAAATCCACAAGGATATTTATAATTAAAACAAAATAGAAACAAAATATTTCAAAACGTCTGTTGTTTGTCTATGGTACTGGTATGATAAATTTGTGGGTTGCCATGCAATTGGTTGTATGATGAGTAAAGAGGCACTATAATGAAAGCTATAATTACACACATAGGCTGTTCCTGGATTTTAAAAAAAGAATTTTTATTGTATTAAAATAGTCATTGTCTGTAATAGCTGATTCGGGTAAAGGAGATCAGTGGGTGTTAAGACCATGGAGTGAAAGGTTTTTAGGAATAGCATATTGGTAGGATGCCAAAGTATCATCCAACAGATAATTTACTAAATACAATTTACTAAGTACTTTATATTGAAGATATCTATAGATCACAGCCTCAAATAGTAATCTAATTTGGCATCATAACTGGTATTGCTTCTTGATATGGTATAATAATGAATATAAAACATCACTTATGTCATATTTGTGCCAAAATACTTGCACTGAATTTAATCATGAAGAAACAATGACAAATCCAGAATTTAGAGCACTCTGCAATTACCCTGGATGCTAAACCAAAGACCAAAAACCAAAACCAAAATGCAAACCAATCCCATGATGTCACAAAAAACAAAACCGAACAAAAATTCCAAAAAATGAAAAAAGGCACCATTCTACCTTGAAAGAAATAACATCAAAGGCAGTGATTGATTCTTCTTAGATAAGAAAAAATAAAACAGATTATACAATACTTATTTGGGGGAAAATTGACCTATATAGTGTATTTTGTGTAGTATTACATGAATATTGACTTGTCTACTATGTAATGGTGTTGTGGTAATGTACTGATTGTCTTATTCTTAGGATTTATATGCTGAAGTAGCACTTAAATGTCACGATGTCTGCAACTTTCTGTCAAGTGGTTCATAACAAGAGAAAAAAGGGAAGGATAAAGCAAATGTGGCAAAACGTATACAGTTTGATTAACATATCTGAAGAGTAGGTGAGTGTTCATTGCACTAACGTTTCAAATTGTGTGTAGATTTAATATCCTCAAGAGAAAAAACTGGGAAGATTGGCATGACATATGGCTTTTTTTAGTTAGAGAGGAGTGTATTTGGAGCCTGCTGAATAGGTACACGCTAAGAAGAATTTAAGCCCCCTTACTACCAAGTATTATTAACTCTGCTATTTAAACAGTTATATATTGATAAATTAGATATTCAGAGTGGCAATTATTTTCTGAGAAGTCCTAACCCAAATTTCCCATGAAATAAGATTCAGTGATGTCAATTGTTTTTGCTCCCTATCACAACTAGGAATTACACTTAGATTTCCTTTTTAAAATTTTTTTTAAACGTTTGTTTATTTTTGAGAGACAGAGATCGAGGGAGCAGGGAAGGGCAGAGAGAGAGGGAGACACAGAATCTGAAGCAGGCTCCGGGCTCTGAGCTGTCAGCACTGAGCCCGACGTGGGGCTCAAACTCACCAGCGTGAGATCGTGACCTGAGCTGAAGTCTGATGCTCAACCGACTGAACCACCCACGCACCTCTACATTTAGCTTTCTTAAATTATACAGATAAAAAATATTAAAGGGATTAATTATTGAATCTCTGTAATTTAGATCAAGAAAATTTTATCTCTGCACATTTTAGAGAATGTCGAAAAAAAAAAACAACCCTCATTCTTAAAAAGACATATTCACATACATTTTCTAATAGGAGCATTTAAACAGGTTTAGAAAATGAATAAATGAGTCATTTAGTTATTTTGTTCACAGCATTTATTTGACACATTATGTTTATTAATTTTATTTCCCTTATTTTTGCAAATAGATTCTTCTAGATGTTTGTCAACAATCATGCATAAAAATGATGTTAAGAGCATATAACCACCTCCTTTTTCATGGCAAGTCTTTTCAATGTAACTCTTTAGTACATGGAAAAATTTTTGTGCTTATATACACAACCTCTTAAACAGTTAGTATTGATGACCATAGAATTGCAAATATCCATTAAGCTGTTTCTCAAAATAGTGAAGTGCCTCAGTGTGGAAGCGGCTTTTAATTTGAGTCTGATTACACGAACTTTATGCTTTGCTAACCTAGCTCATTATCATAAGTGATCTGGGAGAATCCCAGGAATGTAAAGATGGTGTAATGTCAGGAGATGGATTAAATACCTCCTCCGCAGCTAGTGTTCCAGTCCGGCACAATCATCTCTCACCTGGCATATTGCTATTGCATCCGAACTGGGTCCCCTTCATCCCTCCTGCACTTTTCAGTCGCTTCCCACCACAGTGATTCTGTTAGAACTAGTTCAGAACATGTTGTTCATCTACATGAAACCCTCCAATGCCTCTTTACCTATTTCACAGTAAAAGCTGAAGCTTCTCCTGTGGCCTGCAAGGCAGACCATCTGCCCCTGGTTAGCTTCCTGACCTGGTATCCTACCAGGTTCCTTCCTTCTCATTCTTCTTCAGTCATTGTGGCCCACCATGTTGCTTTCTGAGCGTACCAGAATGCTTCTGCTTCAGGACTTTTGCATTTCCTATTTTTGCTGCCTGGAACATTGTTCTCCAAGATACCCCCATGGCTCATTCTCTTCCTTTTTTTTTTTTTTCCTAGCTGTTATTCAATGTCAGTTTTCTTCACGACCCCTCATGCTAGTGTTATATGGGTCGAATGGTGTCCTCTGGAAAAAAAATACATGTGGAAGTCCTAATACTCAGTACCTCAGAAAGGTGTTCTAATTTGGAAATAGGATCATTATAGATGGAATTAGTTGAGGTGAGGTCATCCTGGAGTAGAGTGGACACAGAATCCGATATGACTGGTGTCCTTACAAGGAAACCATGTGAACTCAGAGAGGACAACATGTGACCATGAAGGTGAGGCTGGAGCAATCCAGCCGCAAGCCTAGGAATGTGGAAGATGGCCGGCATCGCACCAGAGGCCAGGTATGAAGAGGCAAGGAAAATCTCCCTGACAGGTTTCAGAAGGAATGTGGCCCTGCGGACACCTCGATTTCAGACTTCTAGTCTCCAGTGCTGTGAGACAATCAATTTCTATTGTGTTAAGACATCTGGGTTGTGGTGCTTTGTCCCAGCCTAGGAAGCAAATAGAGCTGCCCTCTCTGCAATTGGAATTCTTGGAATTTCCCGTCCCCTCAACCTGCTTTAATTTTTGCCTTACCACGTGACATCATCTAACTTACCATATTCTACTTATTTATATTATATATATATTTTTGCCTTGCTACCCACAAACCTTATCCCAAGTGCCTGCAGTCATGAGGCCAGCGTTTTTTTCTCTTCTCTTTGTTGCTCTCTCCTTAGCACTTGCAATAGTTCTTGATGCTGTACAGAGCCTCAGAAAATATCTCTCGACCGAAGCAATGAAGATATGAATGAATGAGGGAATGAGCCAGGTAATTTGTTTCGTCTCCATGGGGAAGAGTAAGGGGTGTTTCAAAATGACATGAGTGTTTTGGAAAATTGTTCCACTTACTGCATAAAATATTGTAAGTGGAAAGAAGCATTTCCTCTTATAAAATATTACACAGCAATTAAATGTAATTTTTGAAGAGTTTAAATGACATGAGAAATTCTTACTGTTTTATAAAAAATGCAATTTGTGAAATAGTTTCTACAATATAATCAGAGCTGTAAAACAGACACTGGTGAATAAAGAAGAGACTAGAGGAAATATTCTAAATTTCTAAGGATGGTGTTTTTACTTGGTGACACTATTTGTGATTATTATTTTTTTTATTATTCTGAAACTTCTGTACATTATGAAATTTAGGTAATTATAATTGACTTTTAAAAAATGCTTTTATTTACCTCAGTTAGCTTCATGGCTGCCTGTGACTTTACATAATATCAGGAACGAATTCAGGAGTGAAGATCTGACAATTCTGTGGTGAACATCCAAAACCATACCACAGAACTAAGCCACTAAAGTTGCCACTGTTTCTGCCACGTTCAGTAAGTTTAAAAACAGAAACTTCCACCACACATATCTGCTCAGAACCTTGCTACCCTGACTCCTCCAGTCCTTTAGCCAGATGATGCTGAAGTTAGAAGCTCCTTGTTGAATCAGGGAACCACAACAGATTCAAGAACCTGAAACTTTTAACCACAATCTACAACAACAAAATAGACATGATATATCCTGCCTCTATCTTCTTGTTAATTTTAATTAAAGTTTCCTGTATGTGATCCGATTGGCAGTGCCTAAATTATACTCAGGTTGCTAACTGCAAGGGAGATTGGGAAATGTTGTTTTAAATTCTACTACCTCTGTGTATTAGAAGTTAATTGGAATGCATGGTGATTGACCATTAGATACAAAATAACTACTCATAATGGAGACAGTGGTTTTTGTACTCTCATTTCTAATGTATACCCATGGTGAATAGGATATCCGATATATGGGCAATGGTGAAATAGAAAATAAGACATGGTTAGGAATTACTCTCAATTAAAGAAACTTTCTTTAGCTCTTTGATTCATGGTAAGTGGAAAATGTCTTCCCTGATATCAATATTGTGAAGGAGATCCAAATTGCTTTCAGAGAATGTATAGGAGTATAATTTAATGAAATTGAAGAACAAGTTATTGTTGGCTATTTTCATTCGTTATATGGCCAATTTTTTAGACTTTCATTTTTCAGTATGCAAAATTTTTCCTTCTCCCTCATGAAGATGAAACTAGGCGAAATACATACATTTGGTCGGATGGGGACTTAATTTAATCATGAGTTTTTTTTTTTTTTTTTTTTTAAACAGTTTTTAGGCTGTAATACAAGAGCAGTGAAGTCCCTAGAATAATAGAAATCAGGCTTATGATAAATGGGTTCAGGCTCTCATTATGGATGGAGGAAAGCTAGGAATCATTGCGACAGATGGGGTAGATAGCCTTACAATACTCTACCCACAAAAGTGTTAAAGACCCTTTGTCATTTATGAATACAGGGGGAAAACAGAGGTAAACAAAAGTAACTATATTCTAGTTCTTCCCCTACTACCTCACCTCATTTGCCCTCAATAATCTTTTGTCTTGACAATGTAACTAGTTGGCAGACTGGCCAACAATAGGCCACCTTTAGTATGTTCAAAGAAAGTGCAGCATTGGGATTTCATTTAATTCATTCCTATTTTCGTAATCTTTATTTGTTAGTTGAACGTTCGTTAGGCCTCCCAGGCAGCCTATCAATGTGGAAAATCAGAAAATATTGGCAACTTATGGCAAATAAATTTTACACTAAATATAAATTTCTTCTATGCATGAGTGACTGGTGCGTTTATGATATGAAGGACTGCCTTTATTTTAAGAAGGTGCTTCATGGGGATGCCTGGGTGGCTCAGTGGGTTAAACGTTTGACTCTAGATTCCAGTTCAGGTCATGATCTCACGGTTCATGAGTTCGAGCCCTGTGTCGGGCTCTGAGCTGAAGGTGCAGAGCCTGCTTGGGATTCTCTCCCTCCCCCCCTGCCCCGCCGCTCCCTCAGCAACCCCCCCCCCGTAAATAAATAAATAAACTTAAAAAATATTTTAAAAAAGAAGGGGCTCCATGAAATAAGGAAAGACCTCAAGAGTTAATAAGAAGTTTGAACTTTATGAAGCAGGGAGTGATAGAATTAGAGCTAATTTTTGAAACAAGTAGAAATGTGACTGCAGCCTGAGTAACCAGTTAATCAGGGCTTGGGTCCCAAAAAACATCACACAGTGCCACATTCTGAGTTTCCCAAATAACACAGTGGGTCATGTAATGAATGAAAACAAATTGATATCCAGAACCACTCTGTTTTCTGCTCAATACTTTCTATTCCTCTCTCTTGCTTTCTTTCACAGTTCTTCACTTCATCCTACTTCTTACCCCTCAGCCATCCATCTGCCTTATGCACCAGTTTAATGAAAATATAGGCCCTCTTGGGCTTTTGCTCTGTCTCCCTCCAGACACAAATTTTACCTTTGTCTCTTGACAAGGAGAACTCTGGACTAATTATTTAGGAACGATTTTCCACTGTTGTTTCACATTTCTATGTGTCTGGTGAACATTGCACCCAGTGCCCTTTGTTTTGGACTGTCTTTTTGCATAGGTTTGTACAGCCAATCTCCTTGGAAGCCTCTGATAGTGTCTTCCTCCAGAGCAGAGGGCAAGTTTGCTTATAGCCTTGGGATATAGAGATAGTGTCTTCCTCTAAAACGAAGAGCAAAGTAGACAGGTTTAGTGTCCATTATAAAAAAATTCAATTTTCTTGAGTTCAGGATTCCACTCATGTAAAGCAATTCACATTTGCAGGTATCCATCTAGGCTTTCTGTGTCACCTCATGGATTCAGGGGCAAAAGGAATCCAAGTAAACATGATGCTGCTCATGCTGTTTCCTGCACTGTGAGCAGTGCTGTTCTGTGTCTCACCCAGGAAGCTGCTATCTTTTCCAGCATCCTTGAGACCATGGCAGGCTAATTTTTTAGCTTACAAGGAATATGAAATCTCATACTGTTCATTGGTTTTTTTCCCCCTGTCTTAGACTTTAACAGTTTTATTGAGACATAATTCACCATTTTCAAGTTTACAATTCAAAATTTTTTATTGAGTTGTACAACGATCAACACAATCTAATTTTAAAACGTTTTTATCACCTCGATAGTAGGAAACTCTGTATCCTTTACCTAGCACCATGCAATCTTCCTATCCCTTGCTCCAGTCTAATCTTTGTCTCTTTATGTTTTTCTATTGTGGACTCTTAATAGAAATTGAATCATAAATATATACATGTTTTCAAGATTCATGCATTTAGTGCTGTTTATCAATACTTTATTCCTCTATATTGCCAAATAATATTATGTTGTGTGGCTATGTCAACTTTATTTATCTATTCTTTAGTTGATGGATGCTTGAAGTCGTTCGATTCTTTGGCTGCTATTAATAAAGCTGCACATTTATGTACAAGGTTTTGCATGAAAATATGCTTTCATTTCCCTTGTGAATATACCCAGGAGTGGAATTGCTATGCTTAGGGTAACTCTGTGCTTAACATTTTGAGGAACTGGTGGGAAATTTTCTAAAACAACTGCACAAAGTTGCGTTTCCACCAGCAAGTTATGAGGAATCATTTCTCCATATTAATGCCAACACATGCTATTTTCTATTTTTTAAATAAAATATTATAGTTCTCCTAGAGTGTGAAATGGCATCGTGGTTTTGATTTACATTTGTCTAATGATATTGAGTATCTTTTCACGTTCTTACTGGCCGATTTTAATTGAGTTATTTGACTTTTTATTATGAAATTATATTTTATATTTCTAGTTCTGAGTACTTATCAGCTATATAATTTGCCGATAATTTTTCCCATTCTATGGATTATCTTTTCACTTTCTTGACGGTGTTCTTAGGAGCCTCAAACTTTTAATTTTAGTTAAGTCTAGTTAATTTTTAATTTTGTTACTTATCCTTTTGGTATCATATCTAAGAAGACTTTGTCTTGCACAAGGTAATGAATATTTTTTCCCATTGTTCCAGACTCATTCTTTACCCCTTACATTTAAATCTATGCTCCCTCTTTATTTTTATTAACTTTTTTGACTTATAGTTTACTTTGTCTGCGATTAGGGTAGCTACTTTAGTTTTCCTATGATTGCTGTTTTCATGATATAATTTTGCTTTCTTTTGTTTCTAGCCTGTTTGTAACTTGGAATCTAAAGTGTATTTTCTATACAGCATATAGGGGGATGGATCTTAATATTTTTTATTGTCTGACGAACTTTCTTTTGATTGGATTAATTAATTCACATTTAGTGTTATCAATAAAATTGAATTTACGTTTGCCATTTTATATTTTTCAATGTCTTGTGTGTTTTTTGCTCCTCTGTTTCTACTTTACTGCTTTGCTTCTCATTATTTTGTAGTATAGTATTTTTTTTACTTTAATGATTTTTTTTAACCTGCGTTACTTGGGAGTTATTTTCTTAGTGGTTGCTCTAAGGCTCACCACAAGTATCTTCACTCATCAAAGTCTGCTACAGATTTACATTAACTTAATTCCAGTAATATATAGAATGCTACTCCTATCTAGTTCTATTTCTTCCTCTCCCTTTTTGTGTTATGATTGCACATCTATCATCTATCTATCTACATAATGATATCTATATGTTGCAAACTCCTAAATGCATTGATATAATTAGTTATATAAAACTACATATACACACATATGTATTTGCATGTCTTTGAAGCTGATTAAAGAAAAGAGAGCAAGTATATATTTAAATTTATTGTTACATTTACCTTATTATTTACCATTGTGGGTTCTACTTATTTTCTTGTAATTTAAGTGGCTTTCTGGTGTCATTTCCTTACTTTTTAAAAATTTATTTCTACCCATATTTTTATGCTACTTTTGTTATATATTTCTATATTTATAGGTCCCACAAATTTTTATATATATTGTTTTATACAAGTACTTTTCAAATCAGTTAAGAGAAACAAGGAGGATATGCATAAATACTGTCTTTTATAATGACATAATTACCTTTGATAGCAGTTTTAATTTTTCATGCAGATTTTAATTACTATCTGGAATTGCTTGCCTTCAGACTACAGTATACTTTTCCTTTTTCCTTTTTGTTTTTAAGTGTTTATTTATTTTTGAGAGAGAGAGGGAGAGAGAAAGAGCATGAGCAGGTGAGTGGCAAAGAGAAAGAGGGGGACAGATGATCTGAAGCAGGCTCCATGCTGACAGTAGTGAACCCAGTGCGTGGCTCAAACTTACAAACCGTGAGATCATGACCCGAGCCAAAGTTGGTTGCTCAACTGACTGAACCACCCAGGTGTCCAATACTTTTAGTTTTTCTTTTAGTGAAGGTCTGCTAGCAACAAATTCTCTCCATTTTTGTTTATCTGAGAAAGTCTTTTTTGTAATTTTTAATGTTTCTGTAATTTATTTTTGAGAGAGAGAGAGAGAGCAAGAATGAGTGAACAGGGGAGGGACAGAGAGAGAGGAGGACAGAGGATCTGAAGCAGGCTCTGTGTTGACAGCAGAGAGCCTGATGGGGGACTCGAAATCATGAAATTATGACCTGAGCCAAAGTTTGACGCTTAAGCAACTGAGCCGTACAGGTACCTCAGAAAATCCTTATTTTGCCTTCTATTTTGAAAGATAGTTTTCTAGATATAAAGTCTCCAATTCACAGGTGACTCCCTTTCCCCTAAGCACTTTGAATATATCATTCCTATAGCCTGTGACTTCCATTGTTTCTGACAAGTTAGCTATTAATAGTATTGGGTTTATTTTGGAGGTAATGAATAATTTTTTTGCTGCTGCTTTCAAGATTTTCTTTTTGTATTTGGACTTCCACATTTTTACTGTGATATATCTGGGTGTAGATCAATTTATGTTTATCCTACTTGGAATTCATTGAGCTTCTTGGATATGTGGATTGTTTTTCATCAATTTTTCTTCCAATTTGGGAAAATTTTACCCATTCTTTAAGTATTTTTCTTCTGTCTCCTTCTCCTTCCCCCCGGTACTCTTGTTATGCATATGTGAGCATGCTTAATGGTGTCTCACATTTTCTGAAGCTCTGTTCACTTTTCTTTGTCTTATTCTCTCTGTTCTTCAAATTGCATAATTTCTATTGATCTATCTTCAAGTTCATAGATTCTTTCTTCTGCCAGCTCCAATCTAATTTTGAATCACCATAATGACTTTCTGTTTCTGTTATTTTAATTAAAAACTCCAGAATTTCCATTTGTTCACTTTTAAAAAATAATTTCTTTTTTCTTAATACTCTCTTTAATGAAACCTTGTCATCAGACTTCCATAACTTCTTTAAACATGATTTCCTTTAGTTTTTAAACTTATTTATAATTGCTTTGAAGTCTTTGTTAAGTCCACCTACTGGAACTCTTCAGAGATACTTACTATTGCTTGCTATCTCCCTCCCTTTGTATGGGTCATGCTTTCTTGTTCTTTGCATATCATGGAATTTTTGTTGTTGTTGTTGTTGTTGTTGTTGTTGTTGAAAACTGGGCTTTTAGATACGATAGTCACTGTGGATAATTTTCATATTCTCCTGTCAGAGACTTGTTTTTATTCTTTCTTTTAATTTATTTAGTGACCTAGTTAGTCTGTTTTGGTGGAGTCTATTTTCCTTGCAGTGTGCAGCCTTTGATGTTACTCCTCAGCATGTGGAATAATGTTGGCAAGTGACCAATGTTTTTGGGATAACAGTGGTTTCCAAAGCCGTCTTTAACTGTCTCTTTCTCTCACCTCTCTGTTACCCTGTCTGCCTTTGTTGACATTACACCTGGCTGTTAGCTTCCACTAACTGACTGAGGATGATGACATTTGCTGACTGTGTGCCCATTCTTCTTCCTATGCATAGGTCAGAACTCACAGTGACTTACAGTTGTTCCCTGGCATTAGACACAATAGGGAAGATTTTATTTATAAGACTTTATTTCAGGGCATATTTATTTATTTTTAAAACTTACTGCTTTTCTGAAAGTTTAAGTTTCAATGATGGGAGAGTTTCCACATACTGAAGCAATTTTGCTCTCTGGTACAGAAAGCTTTCAAGTATATATATTAGAAACTGCACTAGCTATACTTGGTCTTTGGAGGAACACATTTTAGCAATAGAAGTACAATTTGGTAGCAGCTAAGGGAATGTCATTTTAGCTCTAAGTTACTATAAGTACCACTTGGTCTGTTGGAGAAGTACTCTCTGGAGAAAAATTTGCTATTTTACCTGTACTAAATGCTTAATGTTTTTAAAAGGTTCACTGTGCATTTATTCAAGGTTAATTTAGAGTAATGATTGCAATGCATCCAATCCTTCTCTGGATGACAGAGTTTGAAGGGTTTTTTTTTTGTTTTGTTTTTTATTTTTCTTCCCCTCAAGAATGTTTTATTGTCCTACATAATTACCAGTTCTTTGCTAAACCTTTTCTGTTACAGGTAGGAAATAATACTTTGGATGTTTTCAGTTCTTCTCATTAAAATCATTGACGAACAAACCCTAAGCATATGGCATATTACATGCATTTACGTGTTCTTCAGAGTATGCACAGTTATTTTTTTCTGACATATACCATTTGTTTATTATTATTATTTTTTTATTATTGTTATTATATTAACAGGCTTGAAAATACACTGTTTTTTGTTAAGCGTTAAGTGAACTAGTTTGAATATGCGAGTAGAAGTTCTAGCTAAAAGAAAAAAAAGCAGGCATTTTCTGTAAAACATTTTAATTATCAGAAAAATGTTTACTTTTCAAGGAGGAAAACATTTTATTAAGAATTATCAAATTACAAGAAAATGATCAAACTACTGAAATTTTACTTTTAGCTGTGTGTAGTAAGTAGTCTGAGTTGCATTGGGATATATTCTGGAGAAAACATACTTATGGAACCACCTATGTCAAATTAGCATTGAGAATTTGTTTAAAATGTAGCAAAGACTTCTGAGGTCTGTTAGTGACATTTTGCTGTTCTTTACACGAAAGTCTTTTTTCTTGCTTAGGTACGAACACTCACAACAGCAAAAACATCCTAAATCCCTCCCTATTCTAGTGGCAATGAAAATAAACAACACTTATTATGATAAATAATAAACAGAAGAAACATTTTTATTTTCAGAAAAACCAATGTTGTAGTTGACTAAGAATCAACAAAATAAATTATTTCCTCAGATCTGTTTTTTTCTTTCCTGTTATACTAAATGTTTCCACAATCTGTCCACTTCCCATGTCAGAATTTTAAAATTATTCTCATTTTTCCCTTAAACCCCACATGTATTCAATCAGTTATTAAAGCTGTCAGTTGCATATTAAAATTTTGTTTTAATGTTTATTAATGTTTACTTATTTATTTTGAGGGAGATAAAGGGAGAGGGCAAGGGCAAGCATGAGTAGGAGGGGGTCAGAGAGGGAGGGAGAGAGAGAGAATCCCAAGCCGACTGCACGCTGTCAGTGCAGAACCTGACGCAGGACTCAACCCACGAACTGTGAGATCATGACCTTGGCCCAAATCAAGAGTTGGATGCCTAACCAATTGGGCCAGCCAGGTGCCCCTTTATATTTGTAATACTCTCGAATCTATATCTTCTTTCTCTACTGTCATTGTCTTGGCTCCTGTGTTACTATCTCTCAGCTAGCTTATCATGACAATGGTCCCTTCCTGATCTCCTGGCTTCCAGATGTCTCCACATGAATCATTTGCCAGAGGGACATTTATAAAACATCTGTATCATTTTCTGGCTTTAAAACAGTCTACAGTTCCCTGCTACCTTCATGATTAACACACAGTTCCTTGGCGTGGCATGCAAGGCCCTTCATGACCCAGACTCATCCTTTCTAGTTTCATCATATTTCCATGCATTATTCTTCAATCTACAAATCATTTCCAACTCTCTGATTTTGCCTTTTTAAAAAAATTTTCTTCTCTTCCCCTTCCTGTCAGTCTTCCCTCCTTCCCTTTCTCTGTCTCTATCTCACTTTCTTCTTCCCTTGTGAAAATATTATCTTCTCTGACAATGGCCTTTGTGCTCAATCCTCACCTGCCTAATTCCTAGATTGGCATATCATGTGGCTATCCCACCAGTTTTTCACTAAAGTATTTTACTTTCCACACTCAGAGTGATGTTTCTGAAACACTAATATCACTCCCCTAAGTTATGGCATGCACTTCTAAATTACTGTAGCCCTCTGTGTGTTTACCATTTCGAAGTCAAACACATGGCTCTGAACTTCTTCAGGGCGAGGATTATGTTTTGCAAATGTTTTCATCAGTCATTCTAATTCAATACCTGAAACATCGTTGGGGCACAATACATGT
Source organism: Panthera pardus (assembly GCF_024362965.1). Classification (NCBI taxonomy): domain Eukaryota; kingdom Metazoa; phylum Chordata; class Mammalia; order Carnivora; family Felidae; genus Panthera; species Panthera pardus. The sequence continues at coordinate 125,297,270 of NW_026526688.1, read as the reverse complement.
TTAATACGCATGCTACTTTTTAACATATTTTCTGTTAGAAAAAAAAAAGAAGTTAGCTCTTTCAGATGTAATCAGAAGTTTTTGAGGAAATCACAAAATACAACATCAATAAATATGACTGCATAAAATTATTAATCCTTGACCTACAGTCCCTCTAAAGAAAACACAGACACACACACACACAAGTATGGAAAACATAACTGAAATAGAAGCAATAAATGGATCTTGTGTTTATATGCAGAACTCTGATGGGCCAACTTCAATAACTTGGAAGGCTATCAAAGTTCTCCTTCATTTCTGGTGGAATATTAGCCATAGGTCTTGGTCTTAAGGATTCATGTCAGCCTTTTGTGTTTGTTTTCATTTGCTCTTCAGTGGAAAGTTTGGAGAGATTCTAGAGAGATGGCAGCCAAAAATAATTTTAAACTAACAGGAGCTGATTCTGTTATCTTCTTTTTGTTTAATTGTTCCCATGGATCCGTGTATAATCCCAGAATATGACAGTTACCAGATTATAATATAGTTAGTGCTTTTCTTCTCCGCCATTGAAGGCACATGCTTCATTAATCTCTTTATCTTTTGTGCCTGGCCCAGAGATTGGAGTTTATAAGATATTCCAAGGTATGGGGCGCCTGGGTGGCTCAGTCGGTTAAGTGTCCGACTTCAGCTCAGGTCATGATCTCGCGGTTCGTGAGTTCGAGCCCCACATCAGGCTCTGTGCTGACACCTCGGAGCCTGGAGCCTGCTTCGGATTCTGTGTCTTCCTTTCTTTCTGCCCCTCCCCACCTTGTGCTCTGTCTCTGTCTCTGTCTCTCTCAAAAATAAATAAAAACATTAAAGGAAAAAGATATTCCAAGGTGTTTTGAATGAATGAATGGATTTTCTAGTTTGCCTGATATAATGTGGTGATTTATAGTATGCTTGCAAATTTTGATTATAAAAAAAAAGGCCATACACACTTAGCCATTTATTCTGTTTTGTCTGTTTCAGATGATTAAGCCCTAAGGGAAAAGTCACAGGGATGAGTCAGCATTTTACGTGTAGTAGGCCCACTGTAACACCCCTGTAAATCCCTCTAAACAGGATTGTCTTAGTAAATGATACATATTCATTTTAAAAAGGGAGGGAGGCAAACCACAAGAGAGTCTTAAATACAGAGAACAAATTGAGGGTGGATGGGGGAATCAGGGAGAGGGGGAAATAGGTGATGGGTATTGAAGACGGCACTTGTTGGGATGAGCACTGGGTGTTGTATGTAAGCCCATTTGACAACAAATTATATTGATAAGATAAAATTAAAAAAAGAAATCAAGATATTCTAAAAATAAATAAAAAATAAATAACAAAACAAAAAAGTGAGCAATAAATCACTTTTAGCATATCAAATTCCACTAAAGATTCAAATTACTATATATTATCAAATAAAATCCTATCATAAGTAATTTATATCAAATTAAAAATTGTTAGCCCCTAAATGCTTCTTAATCAAGGTAATCTATTTGCAAGATTTGGCTAATAGGTGGACTTTGGATTGTGTTGTAGTGAAAATTGTATCTTGGAAAAATAATTTTATCAGGTTGGTGAACTATTTAGCCATGTTTCTGCAGGTATTACTTTGAAAGATATAAGAGAGTGTTTTATATTCAGTCTTATGATAATCTATGGAGTTGATTATGTTGAGATACCCGCTACAAAAAGACAGTTCCATCAGTGTGTCACCTGCTAGTTTCTAAGCGTAAGAGAAATACAATCATGTGATTGATTAGTAGCTGTGTTACAGGTTGAATTGTGCCTCCCCTCCCCCAAAAGATATGTTGGAATACTTACATGCAGCACCTCAGAATGTGACCTTATCTGGAATAGGGTCTTTTGAGAGGTAACTAAGTCAATATGAGATCATTAGGGTTGGATCTAGTCCAATATGACTCATATCTTTTAAAAAGGGCAAATTTGGACAGACATGCATATAGGAGAATGCTGTGTGAAGATGAAGACAGAGAATGTGGTGACATATCTGTAAGCCAAGCAGTACCGAAGATTGTCAGCAAACCACCAGAAACAAGGACAGAGGCAAGGAACAGATTCTCCTTCACAGCCTTTAGAAGACACTAACCCGGGGCGCCTGGGTGGCTCAGTCACTTAAACACCGGAATCTTGTTTTCAGCTCAGGTCATGATCTTGTGTTCTGTGAGTTCAAGTTCCACATCAGGTTCTGCACTGACAGTGTGGAGCCTACTTGGGATTCTCTCTCTCTCTTTCTCTCTTTCTCTCTCTCTCTCTCAATAAATAAATAAATAAGCTTTAAAAATATATTAAAGAAAAAGAAGGCACTAATCCTGCCAACACCCTGATCTTGGCTTTCCAACGTCCATAACTGTGAGACAATAAATTTCTGTTGTTTAAGGCACATAGTTGGCAATACTTGGTTATAGCAGTCCTTGGAAACTAATAAACAGTAAATCCCAAGTAATGAATGGCACATACCATTTGTTCATAGATAATACTCTGTATTAGTTCAGGCCCTCTGAGAAACAGATGCCAAGAAGGGATTAAATGTCCAAGGTGTTTTAGTAGGAGAAATGCTGGTATGAAGGATTAGGGAAGGAGCTAGGTAAGCCACGACACCTGAGTAGGGCCTGGAGAGTCATCTGATAACCGTGTAAATCTGACACTACATGAAAAGAAGATGGAAAGATGATAGGCAGACGTATCTTAGATTGCCTTGCAGTCTAAGGAAGGCTCAGTTTGGCAAAGCCATAGTGGTATCTTAGGGTCAAAGTCAACTGTTAGAGATATGTTGGGTTTTCCAGTAACACGTTAGCCTTAGTATCCCTGTCATATTCATTTACTGATTCTGAACAGCTGAGGGAGGCATACACTAGGCTTAAATGAGGCGATGGATTTCCAAATGTAGCCTGGGGTTCCAAATGTAGCCACTCCCTGAAGGGAGAGGTCTGGAAGGCCCATTCTCATGGACCCCCAAAATGCTGTTCAAGTGACTCAAGAACATACAGAATTCAATCCTTGAAAGAAAATGAATCGAATGTAAATATCTGTATAAGAATAGAAAAATTCAACCATGCAGAATATAGGTTAGGGAAGAATAGGTTGTGAAAATGAATCAATCCTGACGTGTAAAGACTCAACACAAAAGAAGCTTTTATTGCTTCCAAGGCAGTTTAGTGATAAGAAACTCGGGAGTATGGGTGAAGAGATTGCTTTTCTGTGCTCCACATAGACAATGACAGACACAAGTAACAGTAATCTACAATCCTAAATATGTGGCTTTCTAATTTTCCCTGGGGCAGGGATTGAGGTCATCATCCCAGTTAGCCAGAAGAGGAAATATGTGGAGAGTTATGTATATGGGAGATTTTTATGGTGAAGGTCTTGAAATGGCACATGTTTTTTCCACTTGCTTTCCATTGGCTAAAACTCAGCTACTTGACTCAACCCAATTGCAAAGTAGACTGACAAACATATTTGAGCTATGTGCTTAGGAAAAGAGGAGAATGGATCCTGGTGTACATCTGGCCATCTCTACTGTACTTGGAAGTGATCTAATTTCCAAGTATGTATACATCCAATCATGTATTTTGGCATTCAATAAAAAGAATTCTAAAGGATTAACTGAAATTCTTAGTTTTTATCCAGCTGTTTGGCATTATGCAAGTACAGAAAATAGTCATTCACTAATGCTTTTAGGATTAAAGGTACCTACAATATTTGGATACATACTATTGTAACATAAAGTAAATAACTTAAGCATACACTAAGAGGATAATTACAATTTTATGTTTCATAATTCAATAATTTCCCCCCCAGTTTTTACAAATAGAAAATGCAATTAAGTGTTCTAGAAATAGACTTACAGATGGTCCAAATGAAAATGTATGGAGGTGGATAAATCCGACATGTTGAATCAGTCCTATAAATAAATTCCCTTTCAGTTGAGTTTTACAGGTTTCTAAGAGCATATTTTCAGGCTCATCTTTTTTTGGATTATCTGTATTCTACGTATGTATGCATTCATAGGCTTGTAATAAAGTTATAGAGAGCTGAAGGAGTACAAATTATATTTTAGTAGCAAAACAGTAAAACAATAATTAGGAATAAATAAGGACTAATTATCAGTCATATTACTCTTTGTAGAAAAACAATATTAACCAAATGCAGATAAGTATCAGAGTTCACAATGTTATTTGCTTATCTAGTTCTCCTGAACCCTACCCTATCCTTGCCCTACTGTGCACAGTAATGATTCTGCCACTGGTAGACAGCCCCACCTTTCCCAGGACAGTGCTGAATGAACACAGGCTGAAATAAAGCCTGGCAATTCTTAGCATGATACATATTTTCAGACAGACCTAGATTGGAAGTGCAACTGTACTACTAATTAGATGTATGCCCTTGGAAAATTGACAGGTTCTTCAGACTCTCTAAACCTCAATTTCTTTATGTGTAAAATGGGAATGAAGACACCTCCTCCTACATTTTCTGTAGGGAATAAATGAGATAATCTATGCTTAGTGGTTATCACAAAACTAATGTATGGTTACTGTTCCATCATGTTAGAATTATCTCTATTATTTACACACACACATGCACACACACACACACACACACACACACACACACACACCATTTACCCTAGTTAATGGTGTTAATGGTGTCCAAACAACAGTTCTTAGTTTAGACTGAAATGTTTGACAATTTCATTGACCATGTAGTGTTTCATCTACATTATCAAATGCTGATCCCTAAATATACTGTAGGAGTTTGATCCCTCTGTTTAGTCTGGGGTTGGGGCTTAGATTTCACAGAGGTCTCCTCAGTTTTTGTCTTAAGCCCCAGAAAACCAGCTAGTGTCCCGCTCTCATGCTTCATTTATATGAAACTTTTTGGAGGTTGGACTAAATTCATTGCTTTTTCCTCCTTATTTTACCAGCGGTTCCAATAATCTACCTTACTCCTTGCTGGTCAGCCAGATTTGCATCTCAGAGAGGGCTGCCAATGGACTGCATTTACCAAGGCCCAACTTTTGAGGCTGCTTTGATTTTATTTGATTTTTTAATTTTATGATTATTTTTTAAAACCTTCCTCTGACTTGCTTGCCCTGCCTTCAGTGTGCCGTGTCATCACCCCAGTGTCTTCCACACAGCTTGGCCATTCTTCCCCTTTGCATAAGAGATATGACACTTTCAAAGTAAATTATTTATATCTGTTATAAATAATTATTTTATTTTTATGATCACTATTTTTTTCTGAGGTAATTTTATATACTGTTTTTAAAATCTGTATATCCGATTTAGTAACAGCTGATGCATAAGAGTCAATTCATAGGATAAAAGATGATAAATTCATACCTTTGTTTATCCCATGTTTTGATGGTTACATGATTATATTCCAGTTTTGATATTTTGATATAATTTTTGATGAAAAGTTGAGTTGGAAAAACCAAAATGGCATGCAATTTTCCATTTAGGGCTTCCCCCCCCCCCAAATTTCATATATATTCATATATAAAATATAAAATACATATGAAAACATACATATTCATATATATATGAAATATATATAAAGACATATATTTTAATATATACAAATATATATGAATATAAATATATATATTTAAATAAGAATACATCTGTCCTTTTATATAGTAAATTTATTTTAACATCACTCCACTTTGAAACTACTCACATTTTAATTATTAACTCAAGGGGAAAATTCTGCCTTAATGCAAATATTTTTTTGCGTCATATGAGTATTAATTCTTTTATCTGATCATTCATTGTTTCATTTCATTACCCTGTGCCAAGATATCATATTTGATGTTGGTTTTTCAAAAAAAAGAATAAGACAGATACTGTCCATATTTTCAGATCATACACTCTTGCAGCCCATGAAGCTAAAATAATTATCTTTAAGTGGAACACATTTCATCTGTGAGATCGTTCATTCTTTCATTACGTAATTACTGAACATGTATCCATGCTACATACACTGACTGTTTCCTGGGTTGCTGGAACACAGTAGCCAATAAGAAAATCAATTATTACCACTTTCTAAACCCACCTTAGACAAAATCAAATTGTTGTCTTATATGCAGTGGAATTCAGAATACACAACCTCAGCCCTATAGAAACAGGGCATCAGAGAGATGGGAGGAGGGCTGGGTCTTCCAGGGATTTTTCTGCTGCAGTGTCTCTGTATGACTCTTCCTCCTCCCTATCATCTCCATTCTTCTACTTCCTGGGATTTAGGATGAAATGGCAAAATCAGGTTCTATTCCAAACTCAGTTCCTCTCCAGCCATTTTGGTATAGTGAAGCAGTGAACTCAATAAAGCAAATGCCTGCTTCATCTTTTTCTGCAAATACTATAAGCTTGAATGGAAAGGAAGTCCTGCCTATGTAAAAAAAAAAAAGTCTCATCTCCTGGATTGCCATTATGAACCTATGAAGTGATAATAACTCCTTTTTGAACTGCTTTCTAAGTATTAAGAAATATAAAAAAATTTAATTGTCCTTGATTATTATATAATCCTTAGGCTACTCATTAAACTCAAATAAATGGGAACACTAATCTCAAAGACTGTAACTAATCTCAAGGATTATAACACTAATCTCAATTCTTATATGAATTGTTTAGGGTGTCAACAAATTAGGACCCCGATGCTCTTAAAATGGACTTTGTTTTAAAGGGGTCAGTCAGAATCATGCAAAGGATAATGCTGTATTATTAGAACTTAATAATGATGTCAAGAACTAAGAGACACAGCTCCAGCTATTTGAAAACTTTTCTTCACAACTGGAAGCATTTGTCCATATAATTCCAAATCTATGAAAGTTTCAATTTTAGCTACCTACAAATAATTTAGATTCTCAACTTGTCACTTAATTTTCTATAAAATTCACATTGGAAAAACCAGTAAAATTTTGATATTCACTGATTGGGGGGGGTGAGGTGAATTTCACCCTTAGAAAAATAAGGTAATATTTAACTAAATTTGACCATTAATGATATCACATGTTAGATTCTGATATTGGAATGTTATATTATTTTTTCAACTCTGGTCTCACTATAAGTTAGGGACGTGCATTTTTATACCAATTATAAGATTATTGTGCATATATTTTCCTCCATTCAATTTGACTGCAAATCAGTGCAGCAGATCCAATGACAAAATGGTATAGAATGTCCCTTACACTCTTTCCTTCTCCCTCTTTCCCTGTCTTCTTCCCTTCCTCCTTCCTTCCCTCCCTCCTTCATTAGTTTGTTCCTTCTTTCCTTCCTTCTTCCTTCCTTCTTTCCTTCCTTCCTTCACCCTCCCTTTCTCCCTCCCTTCCTTCCTCGCTTCCTTCTTTCCTCTTTCTTCCTTAGAATTGTTCTCATGCATTATAATTGTTCTCTAATAATTAATATTTGTTATAAGGATATAAGATTAAATAAGGATGACCTTTTGGCTCATACTTTTAATTTAGAACTCATTGCTAGGTCAAGATGAAAGCTGGACCTCATCACTGACAGATTTCAGGAGTGTGTGACATTATGTCTCTTAAAGATTTCATCTCATGTACTGTGTTTCTACCATAGATGACATAGCCTTCAGCTTGAATTATGTGGGGGAGAGAGGAAAGGAATAATTCAGATTAAGCCTTAAAGAAAATCTAAGGTTGAGCATAGCACTCAGCAGAAAAATGGTCCCATTAGCTTCTGCATGGGCTGCTTCCTAGACTACACATACAGTAGGGTTTTATCTGACTCCTTGTCTCCAGGCATCTTTCCTTTAACTTAGAATGAATAATTACTGCTGCTTTTAAGACTTTTAAAGAGAAATCACAAAAAAATACCATTTTTCTTTTTATAACTGTGTAGAGAAACAAATGGAAGACAACAAAGCTCTTTAAGGCAATGACTTAAATTAACTATGCTGGACAGACCCCAGTGCTATTCAGAAAAATAGACAAGGAAAGGGATTCAAATTCTCTTTAAATTCAGCAGGAAAAACCCCTCAAAATACTCTATAATCATAAAATATTTCTCTGTTAACATTGCAAGAAAAGTATTTCTTTCCTGGGCTATTAATTTTATAATTATATAATGAGTTAAGAAAGAGAAAATTACATGCATATATACATATATGCATAATTATATATGCCACATAGATGTATACAGTAGTCCTCCACTTATCTGTGAGGGAAATGTTCCAAGATTCACAGTGGATACCTGAAACTATAGATACTACTCAACCCTATATATACTATGTTTTTCCCTATACATACATACTTCTGATAAAGTTTAGTTTATAAATTAGGCACAGTAAGAGATTAACAGCCATAACTACTAACAAAATAGAACGATTACAGTAATATAATGTAAACATGCCTTGCGAATGCTGTCTCTTTTTCTAATTTTCCCTCTCAAAATATCTTACTGTACTGCACTCACCCTTCTTCTTGTGATCATGAGATGATAAAATGCCTCTGTGATGAGAGGAAGTGAGGTGTGATGTTGTCTTAGGCTATGATTGACCTTCTCACTATACATCAGAAGGAGAATCATCCATTTCTGGCCTAGTGATTGACCTCAACTATCTGAAATCACGGAAAGCAAAATGGCAGATAAGAGGCAACTACTATATACATATATTATACATGCACACGAGTACACACTTTCATACATCTGTGAATTTATCATGATTTTCTCCGTGTTTCACTACAGTAACACACTGAAATTGTAGCAGCATCAGCATAGAGAATATCATTAAGTCATCCAATATATTCCCTTGCTGAAGAGAAGTTGGTGTCTATAGAATATTTTCCAATCTTTTGCCACTTCATGGTTAAATCATTAAGCCACAGGGACTTCATGGATTTCCTTTGAAAGAGTGTTCCATAGGCTGAGACATTTGTGTACAGGGATTTTATCATTTAAGATGATTATTACCTTCATATCTATCAAGAGAGATTGTAATTATAAGAGCATCCTAGCTGATCATATTCTGTTTGTTGTACCTACCAAGTTGTTTACACAGTTTCACTCTAAAACACCTGGCTTGCTGGTTAGTCATGCTCTGAGATTTGGGTAAATTATTAGTCAAATAATTTTTTTATTTAGCTTCAAAAGAAAGCCTTATTTTGGAAATCTTTCAGCTCCTGATGTCCAGAAATCCCCATACCATTCAGTGGTTATGGGGTCCTAAGTGTGGGAGCCAACTCTCAACGAGATCTTTATCCCTTATGGTAGCCAGTGTAGAAAGGAGGTACTTCATGAAGCAATTATTGAATTAAATCCAAAACTTGTCTTCTTGGGCTGAATTTCTATTGAAAATATAGCACTTGCAGTCAGAATTTCAAAGAGCAGATGTGTTTATTCCTAAAAATGGGCTCTTCTGTTAGATTCCAGTTAGATTGTCTCCTACATCAGGTATTATATCATTGCTTGCTATATAGGGTATTACCTTAATAATTCATGGTTATGCTCACTCTTTCAACATTCTTTTTTCCCTACATCTATGGTTATTGGAAGATTTTGATACAGTCTTCAGCAGCGCACATAAGACGGGGAGCCAAGGATAAAATTGTGGGTCATAGTAAAATAGAATAAAAGCCTCCTGGGAAACAGAAATAGAAAGAATCAGCACAGTCATATGGGTTAGCTTTCTAGATTTTTTTTCAATTCATAAGTGCCAAATTATTTTAACATTACATATTTAGTTGAACTAAATATTATACTTAAAAGTTTCATGTAGAATGGAATAGAGCTATACAATTTTCAGAAAATATCTCTGCTTACAATTGAAGTATATTCCCCCACTGCGTTAGCTGACATTGTTAAAGATTCTTCTTTAATGCTATGGTTTTCTTCTTCATTCTGGAAGAGCTCTTCAGCTTCTAGGTATTCAAAACTTGTAACATCAACGTGGGCATAGTTACAAGTTCTTTGTGGATATTGACCCAGGCTATTATTACTATTAGGGTCATCACAATACTTAATAATAAATTTCTATTACAACTTTATTGTCTCCTTTGGGTAAATCTCCAGCTTGTGGGCCCACAAAACTTACAACATCTTAGACAATAACTTTCATAAGGTCTTTGTAGCTACTGACATGACACCACACCATGAGCGTTCATGGTAGCAGTAAATAACAAATATTCATTGGACTCTTATGACAGCCCTCTCTTCATCTGCTACTTTAGATTCTCCATGATTTTGATGCAAGACCAAGCAGGACCTTTTCACAGCTTTCAGAAAATATTATTTCATGAAGCAGTTTTTGATTTTGGAGTCTTAACCAAAAATGTGTGAGATTGCTGGAGGGACAAGATAATGCTGTGCATGAATTCCACGAACAGATTTTCACTTACCATTATTTTTCCTTGGCCATATCAAGGGTTTTCTGATCCTCAAATAACACCAAGTCTAAACTATTTTTCTTGCAGGCTTTCTTCATGATTTTAAATTCCTCTTCTCTCTATCACACAAGGAAATGTTTTGATTATTCTACCATTATGTGAGCCCTTGCGATGGTACCCTTCCACCAAAAGCATTTAACTTGGTGTTTTACCCTAACAGATTATTCCCAGAAAGGAATGCTTTGAATTTTATCTTTTCAATATCACTACACATAAAATGAGTAAAATCTGAGATAAGAGTGAATTTCAATTTAGCATGTCTTTGATATGATACCATGCTAGGCACTGAAAGAAGCTAAGTTTAAAGGAGAATGATTCTTGACTGCTATCTATTAATGTGTAAAAACAAAAAAAAATTCCTCCAAACTTAGTGGCCTAAGAAAACTTTTATTATCACAGAGTTTCTGTGGGTCAGGAATCCAGGCATGGTGTGGCTGGGTCCTCTCACTGAGGGTTTCTGACAAAGCTATGATCAAGCTGTTGGTCATGTTTGCAGTATCTCAAAGTTCAACTAAGGCAGTATATGCTTCCAAGCTCATGAGTACTTCTTGGTGAGATTTAGTTCCAGTGGGCTATTGGACTGAAGGCATTATTTTTCCTGCTCATTATTGGCCAAAGCTACTCCCACCCCCATTGATTGCTAGATGAGCCTCCCTATAGGGCAGCTCACAATATGGCAACTGGCTGCATCAAAGTGAGTAAGACAAAGATAGGAAGGGGCATTAGGAAGGCACAGCCTTTTATAACCTAATCTTGAAAATGACATCACATATTTTTGCCATATTCCATTCTTTAGATGCTAGTGCCTAGATCCAGCCCACACTCAAAGAGAAGAGATTACACAAAAGCATGAATACCAGGAGTCAGGAGCTATTGTGTGCCATCTTAGAAGGCTGTCTACCAGAATTGAGAAAATAACAGCCAAAAAGTTGATATAAAATATAAATCACAATTTATAACAATAAATGATTTAGCTCACCATCTTCCTTTTAGCATATAGTACCTACTGAATATTGAATATTGCTGTTGAAATAGATGCCTGAATCCCCACCGCTTTCCCATTTTAGGGACTCAAGTTCTCATTCCTTCCCCTACTGGGAGGTTTGGCTGACTGATGCCTCTCAACTGTGTCCTTAGAACTCTGCTTCAGTTGAAGACAGCTCCATTGTCAAAGGCCAATCCCCTTCTTGGGGATACCTTACATCTAATGACTGATCAATTTTCCATTTTAGAGGTCCATTTCCCTTGCCTCAGTGTTGGACAGCTCTGAAGGCCCATCCCAGCTGCAGGGCTTCTTTTAAGTCAGCTGAGATCATCGGTGTAACTGTACCGCAGTACAACTCAGCCTCTGTCTACCCAGTCTGGCTCATTTCAGTGCTCTACAAGTGATCCCTAGAGCACTCCCCAATAAATTCTCTGCATTTGAATCTGTGACTCATGGTCTGTTTCCTAAGGAAACTCAACCTGCAACATCTCTACTTTTAACTTTCTGTATAAGGGGAAAACAGCTAACATACAAATACTGAAATGTCAGTATGGAATCTGTAGACATTTTATTATATTTACACCCCTCTTGAAAGGGATGTTGAAGGGGATTCTTGACTAAGAATCTCAAGTCATGATGTCAGAAATTTTCACTGCTCCCCGCTCTAAAGAATTTTAAAAAAGAGTCTAAAACCAAGCACTTGATTTTCATCAACAATTGCTATAATACACAGCCATTTTCATTTACTACAGAAGCCATTATTTTGGATATAGTTCATTATATTCTTTCAGTCCCTTAAAAATAAAGCTTTAATTGAAATCTTCACCCAGTATTAGTAATGAATAAGTTCATTTTCTTATACACTGATTTGGCTCATACTTCTAATCCAGACTATGGAGCAAATTTGTCACTTGCTGTGGGAAATCATCAGGAGCAAAACGAAACCAAAACACAAAACACCAAACTCTTAATACGAAATGTGAAGTTTGTTTGAAAGTAAAGTTATGCTATCACATTATATAATAATTACAATAATCCTCACAATATGGTTACTCTATACCATAATTTCCCTACTTTCTTAAGATGGAATTCACACAGATCTTAGTGAAATGTGGCAATTAAGATGATGAGAGATGGAAAAGGGTCTAGGAAGTGTCCTTAAGCAAGATTAAAAGGGAACACAAAAGAATTAAGTTGAAACACCGTAAGTGTTGGGATTTACATTTTTATTATGAATTTCCCCTGGACTTCTTGCTCTCTGATCCATTTGTCCACTTTTCAGCTGCATTGCTCTCATCTCCGGGAGGAAGCCTGGCCTCCGAAGGCTGCGTTTTCCAGTCCCTTGTGGCAACTGACTTGTAGGGAGATTGGAGGAGGCTGACAAGCAGGGAGGAAATATGGTGCCTCTTGCCCTCTCTCTGCATTGGTGGTGTCTTCAAAAGTGGCTGCTTCTCCTCTGTGGCTCCAGCTCCTACTGTCTGAGGTTAAGCAGCCATACTAGCCTTTTCTATCCCTCCAGCCCGGCTGTGCTAGCTGGTCTCTGTTGTTGCTAGTATTTGGATTGCTCTACCAACCACTTTGGCTCTTCAGCTTTTTCTGTTACCTGTGCAGTAAAGTCTGCTGTATTTCCATGTGATTTAAAGTAGAATGATAAGTAGAATGATTTATGGTTGCACCTGGGTGTACACAACTACCTGAACTACACGCCTGTTTGTTGCAACAAAAAATCCCAGACAGACACAAGAGGCCTTTTTACCATGAAGGGAAAAATAATTAGTCTTCAAAATAACCTAATATGATGCTATTATCGTTATCATCCACATTTTACAGAAAAGAAAACTGGGCTCAGCAAGGATAAGTACTTTGCTTATGATCACATATAGAATGCATAGCTTACTGTGCGTTGTGTGACTGAAGTCGTACAACTTGATGGAATCCTGATTCCACCTCATGTGAGCCAGGCAAATTACTTAACCAACCTGTGCTAAGTTTTCCCATCTATAGGATAGGGATTTTAGTCATAACTACCTCAAAAAAGTATGAAAATTGAAAAAATGTTAAAAGTTGCTGGCACATAGCATATGCTCAATAAAAGCTGGTTATTATTATTATTATTAGCCATGTGGCTTCAGTATTGTTTTTAATTATTTGAAAACACAAACCAAGTTACAATTATTCCTCCTAGGATTTATGGCTCAATGTTTAAGTTTTGAAAAGAAACATTTACAAATGTATCACATGACATCATATTGAACAATAATTTTTAATTTAGTTAAAAATCTATTCCTCTACCCCTGATTATCTGGACAGTTTAGAAGAGCAAGATTGATTTCTTTTGTGGAATAGTCAAGAGCTCCACAGTGGCCTAAGGCACCAAATGATCGCAAACCATCATCCTGCAATTAAAATGGCCAGAGCTGACCTGCTCTTTATTAAACATTAATCTTTGGCTTCTTCTGAATGCACCAGTGAGTTCAAGGTCTGGATATGTATGACTCATGTTAGCTCTGTGCCATTAAGCTGTTTTATAGGAGAAAACTATTCTTCATTGCATTGAGCCTGACACTTGAGATTCTTTTTATAATTTGAAAATTGGCAGTTTGGAGTATATTTAAATGAAAAATGCTAGCTATTGTAATCACCATTTGCTGATAGAAAAAATGATTTCACCATTCAAATAACTGTAGAGTACATACTATGGCCTCAGACTACCATGGACATATATTAACATTTTATGTATAATATTAAGTCTTTTTATAATATTTTTTATTCTCAGTATTTATGCTTGGTAGCATTCTTAACAGTATACAGACTACACGAGTAAGTTAAATTATGCTGTTTATTTGTAATAGTGTGAAACAAAAACACAAGCCAATGCATATTTTGTAAATAAAAATTTGGGGCTGATTAGCATTACAATTGTATATTTTACAATGTTTTTGAGGCATGGGTGTATCTCTAAGCAACACAAAATAAGTGTGGGTGAAATAATTAATTGGAGTAGTGGGATAGGTAATTGTACTAAATATTAGTTTTTGTTTTTTATTTTAACACTCATATGCTTTTACCATATGCAAATATCTAATTGCTTTCTATAGACATTTCCTCTGATTTCTTCCACTGTATATCTTTTACACGACTACAAAGGCTAACCTATGACAGTCTTGTTTATTTTGACTGTTGAATAAATATTTAGGAGATTTTGAAATTAACTTGGTAACTGGGTGCCACATCACTATTGGATATTAATTTTAAATTTGGGAGTATTTTATGGTGTTTTTGTATGGTGATATTTTAGTTGAATCTTAGCAGAGTCTTTACATATAAATGGATGGATATAGTACTTTTCTTTTTATTATTTTTGCAAATGATTAAAATTACACTGAAAACACTTGGGCCAGAATTGTTGTCCCTTATGCATATTTTTGCTCAAGCAGTTATGGGAAAACAGATCTGTTTACTGATGTCATTCAAATAGAGGAAGCTTCTTTATTAGTGATAATCTGTTATAAAAATGTATAATATCCAGTTTTTTTACGATGCAGATAATCAAAAGGATATCCAAATTTAATGACAATTTCAAATTAAACCTAAGTTTTTAAGTTAGTGTCTCTGAAAAGAAATACAATGCTCATCTAACTATAATGCTTATCTAACCTTCATATATCTTAGGTTTTTAAACTAAATGTACAAACAAACATGATTTATACTGGAGTGGAAAGATGCAGACTAAGTTTACACTAAGGATTTGTAAGGATGAAATTTATGAGGACAGGGAGGGTTGAAGGCAACATTAAAAAAATCCATCATTTTCTTCAAAATTTGAAATTTACAAAAGAATGAACTACTCTTCCATAATTCAAAATAAAACATAAATATTTTGTGCAAAATTTTTCATTCATCACATATATCGATTAACATAATGACAGCTTAACTGAAATCAATGTAACAGTCTGACAAATCTAAATACTTTATGTGATATAAACCAACAGATATTCCCTTAATGCTTTTCTTACACCAATCATTCTATTTGAAGAGGTCACCCATCAATGATGAGATCATTTTTAAACTAACAGGAAAGAAACTTCAATTGAATTAACCTCTTTGTTGGACAAGTGGGGAAAAACCCAAAACTGAAGTCGAGAGGGTCCAAATGGCTTTCCCAAAAACATTTGGTGTGCAGACCAAAAGCCTGTTTTTATCAACTGAGTATAGACTAGCTCAGTCATGCAAGTCACTTATCATAATGAAATTAATTCTTGCAATTACACGTAGACTACCGAAGCTTCTAATATGGATTTTTAGATCTAGATAGAAATGGGCTCACTTTCAGGCTTTGCTTATCAAGCTATTAAATCTTGGGCAAGAGCCTGAAATTCCAGAGACTTCATATACTAAATATATAATTTATCTGTAATGAAGATCACTATGCATGTGAGAGTTAGAAATTGTAAAGCCAAGTGGTAGCAGTGCTTGATTCATGGTTGTGGCTCAATACTTGGTAATCCGGGAAAATCTGCTATTTGAATAAGGATCGAAAAGATTGTAAGATAAAGAAGTTACTTGGTTTATTTTATATTCCCCTACATTTCCTGAATTATTTTCTGGTTGCGTTGTTGTATTAATTTCCTCTTATGCATCAATCTCAGAGGTCATGTTGATATTTACATTTCTGATTCCTCCCAAATTTGGTGCCCTCCCCATCGCATCTTTATTTTGCCATTGTTGGTAGATCATGCAGAATGTATGCATGTGCTGGAACTGTGTCTATCTAGGAGTTAAATGTCTTTGATAATAGCTGCTAAGACCCACATCTATTTGTGATCATTGCCCCCATTAGAACCGCATAATGTATGACAAGAACAAAATCTCTTGATCTTAAAAATGATTTCTATTATGCATTATTATTAATAATAGTAATGACTGTTGAGCATGGAAGAATAAACTTAGGAGCTAACTCACATCCTGGAGTTCTGTATAAATTCTCTCTTATTAGTTCTAAATATAAGATATCGGAAAAGATGCCATAAGGGAAATATGAGGATAATCACACCCTGACAGCTTCCTTGCTGGGCTTGTTTCTAGCTCAAAGAGACTTAATCAGTTTGTCAAGTAGAATTCACAGCAGTAGCTCAAGAATCTAATAACACATATGATGTATACCATAGACATATGCAACATATTAGGGAACAGAATTTGGAGAACATCAGTGCTGGGTATTTTGCCTCTGTGAAGACATGATAAAGGTAGTGTAGCTTTTCCTTCTGTCCTTCTGTGACTCAGTCCTTCTGAGACTCATCTCTTAAAATCTTGTGGCTGCGTGGTAGATATTTTTGAGGGCCATGGCAGCAGCTCTGAACTTTATTGTGGTTTTTGTTGCTGCAATCCAACTAGGTCACAAGCAATTTCAACAAAAGCCTTTTAATAACAACCATAATGGTTACTATTTGTTAAATTCTTATGAGGTAAAGACTGTGCTAATGTAGGAAAATTGTCTTATATACCTCAATATGAATACAAGGAATAAGCCATATTGTTATTCCATTTTACAAAAGCAAAAAAGAGACTATAAAAAGTCTATAGCTAGAATTGGCAGAAACAGGATCACGTTTATCTGTTACCAAATCGTAAGATCTTGGGCTATACTGCTTCCTGCCCAATCTGTCTTAACTTAGTTGTTATTACTGTTGTTGTTGAGTATTTGTCTAAGTCAGGAGATAGGAAAATGAAAACTGCATTACAGTCGATGTTCATTCTGAGATATCCCTTGTGAAGTTGATTCCTGTCTGTTCTGAAGCCTACCTACTGGAAAGTTCAATTATTTAGAATACTATAAAGATTTTATATATTAATTTCTGTGTTTGAGGCTTCTGTCTAAAGCATTTTCAGACTTGAAAAAGTGTTTTAAATTTTCTAAGATTTTGGGATATGGTGAAATATGATTTTTTGAGCAAAGACTACACTATAATTTTCTCCACATGCATGAACTAAAGACATAAAAGATGCAGATAGAATAGAAATCAAAGGAGCATTGGTGTAGAAAAGCTAGTGGCAAGCAAAAATTTAGCTCCAGTAAATGAATGGCTGATCCATCAGTCCTTTCCTTTGAAGTTTTGATCTAAAAGAACAACAACAAAAAGAAGCTGAGGAAGAAAAAAAAAAACAAACTTGTTTCACAAAAGTAAAACTAAATCTAAGTTAGGTAATTTCATCTTTTTTTAAGCATCTGAAACAAGTCACCTGTAGGATGAAGTACAGTTAAGCAACAGGACACCTTCTACTTTCTTAAATGAGAATGGAAGGAAACCATTTTTAAAATAAGCCAGTGTCAAAGGAAGTGTCCCTTGATTCACTCATGGCACCAAGCTGGTCAGATGCTGTGATCATTAATGCACTCCAGGGCAAACTCATTTGACATTTCCTTAAGAAATACAGAGAGATGTGAGGAATAATTTAAAATCAGCCTCATGTAAACATCTTGGGTTTGTCTTGATTGTGTAAAGGATGTTAATCACACTCATTTGGAGAAATGTGCTAATATGATACATATAAATGGAATTAAGTTTACTGAATTACACAAACACTCGAGAGAGGCAAAAACTTACAAACTATTTGGGGGTTTAACAAAATTGCAAAGGGAAAATAGGTTTAGATACTCCATTTATTTATCAAATGTTTACTGACCTCTATGATTGACAATATGGGGGTGACTTAAAAGAGGGAGTAACCCCAGAGCTTTGAAGGATAAATAGGAGTTTTCTAGAAATATGAGAATTGTAAGGCAAAGGAAAGAGGAGAAGAAGAGAGTGGAGAAATAATACAAAATAATACAGGGTTCAACCATTATGTGAGCATCTTGAATCACCTATACTATAATCCCTTGGAGGGTTTGTTCAAAATGAGGTTTCTGTGCCTTGTCCCATGCCAACTCAATCATAATCAGTGATGGCAGAGAGCAAGAATTTGCATTTTTAATGGGCACACTTAGGCTGTTTTTTATAAACATTACAATTTGAAAATTGTTGCTGTAGATAATAGAAGTATGTAGCCTCAAGCAACCGAACTGCATGATCTATTTTACATTTACAAAGAATATGCTGATAACCTATAAGTAGTAAGAATGAATTGCAATTGAAGGAAAGAGACCTGTTAAAAGACTAGCGCACTGATCTTTACCTCTCTTTCCCTTTTCAGTGGACTTCAATCAGGCTTTTGTTCTTAAACTCTCTCGTCAAGGTTACCAAGGATCTTTAACTTTCCAAATTGTGAATTCTCAAACTACATCTCAACAGCCTGTGAAAATAATGATCACCCACTCTAAAACATTGAATATTCTTGACTCTTAAGAAACCACCTATCATTTTATTAATATGGCATATCACATTGATTGATTTGTGGATGTTGGGAACCATCCTTCCAAACCTGGGTTAAATCCCACTTGGTCATGGTATATAATCCTTTCAATATATCATTGAATTCTCTTTGCTAATATTTTGTTGAAGATTTTGCATCTTTGTTCATCAAAGATATTGGCCTATAATTTTCTTTTCTTATGGTATCCTTATCTGATTTTGGTATCAGGGTGAGACTGGTCTCATAAAATGAACTTGGAAGAGTCTCCTCCAATCAATTTTTTTTTTTTTGGAAAAGTTTGAGAAGGATTGGTATTAATTCTTTAAATGTTTGGTAGAATTCACCACTGAAGCTTCTGGTCCTGAACTTTTGTTTGTTGGGAGGTCTTTGATTACTAATTCAATCTTACTAATCATTGGTCTGTTCAGATTTTCTATTAGTTTGTGATTCAGTATTAAGAGGTTGTATGTTTCCAGGGTGCCTGGGTGGCTCAGTCAGTTAAGTGTCTGACTTTGGCTTAGGTCACGATCTAGTGGTTTGTGAGTTTGAACCCCACATCAGGCTCTGTGCTGACAGTTCAGAGTCTGGAGCCTGGATCCTGCTTCAGATTCTGTGTCTCCTTCTCTCTCTCTGCCTCTTCCCTACTCACACTCTGTCTCTCTCTCCCTCAAAATAAATAAACATGGAAAAAAATTTTTTTAAAAGAAGTTGTGTGTTTCTAGTAATTAATCCATTTCTTCTAGAATGTGCAACTTTTTGGCAAATAATTGTTCACAGTAGTCTCTTACAATCTCTTGCATTTCTGTGGTATTGCTTGTCATATTTCCTCTTTCAATGCAGATTTTATTTATTTGAGACTTCTCTGTTTTTTTCTTCCTTTCATTTTTTACACCCCATTAACACAATGAAAGATAAAAATAAGGCAATCATCTCAATACAGAAAAAGGATTTGTCAAAATGCAACATCCATTCATGAAAAAAATGCTCAACAAAGTGGGGATAGAGAGAATGTACCCCAACATAATAAAATCCACATATGACAAGCCCACAACTAACATCATACTTAATGGTATAAAGTTGAAAGTTTTTCCTGTAAGATCAGGACAAAGACAGATGCCTATTCTCACGACTTTTATTCAGTATAGTATTGGAAGTCCTTGCCAGAACAATTAGGCAAGAAAAATAAATAAAAGGCATTTAAATTAGAAAAAAAAGAAGTAAAACTCACTATTGACAGATGACACACTATCCAAAGAAATCTACAAATTCAATGGAATCCCTATCAAAATTCCAGTGGCATTCTTCACAGAAATTTAAAAAAAAATCTTAAAATGTGTATGGAACCACAAAAGACTTTGGATAGCTAAAGCTGTCTTGAGAAAGAAGAAAAAGAAGAATAAAGAAAGGAACCAAGAGACCTTACTCTTGTTTACTTCAAATTATATCACAAAGCTATAGCAATCAAAGTAGTATGGTATTGACATAAAACCAGATACATTGATTAATGCAACAGAATAGAGAGCCCAGAAATAAACTCATACATATATGGTCAATTCATTTATGACAAAGGAGCCAAGAACACACAATGGAAGAAACAACAGTCTTTTATTTTTTTTTTCTTTTTTAATGTTTATTTATTTATTTTGAGAGATAGAGAGAGAAAGCATGAATGGGGGGAAGGGCAGAGAGAGAGGGAGGGAGAATCCCAAGCAGGCTTGGTGCTAAAAGCACTGAGCCTGACCTGGGGATTGATCTCATGACTGTGAGATCATGACCTGAGCTGAAATCAAGAGTCAGATGCTTAATCAACTGAGCTACCCAGGTGCCCCAAGGGCAGTCTTTTCAATAAATGGTACTGGGAAAACTGGAAAGCTACATGTAAAAGAATGGAACTGGGCCACTATTTTATACCATACAATCAAAGTAACTCAAAATAGATTATAGACTTGTATGTAAGACCTGTAGCTATAAAACTCTTAGAAGAAAACACAAGCATTAAGCTCCTTGATGGCAGTCTTGGTAATGACTTTTTTGTATTTGACACCAGAAGTAAAGGCAACAAAAAGCAAAATAAACAAGTGGGACTACATCAAACTAAAGTCTTCCACACAACAAAGGAAGCCATCAACAAAAAGAAAAGGCAATGTACAAAATGGGAGAAAAATTTTCAAATTGTATATCTGATAAGGAATCAATATCATGATATAGAAAGAACTTGTACAATTTAATAACAAAAACCCAAACAATCTAACTATATAATGAGCAGAGGATCTGAATAGATGTTTTTTTTTCCAATAAGACATACAGAGATCACCAAAGGATTTATGAAAAGAAACTCAACATCACTAATGATCAGGGAATTGTAAACCAAAACCACAATGAGATATCACGTTATAACTGTCAGATTGGCTATTAACAAAAAGATGAGTTGGCAAGGATGTGGAGAAAAGGGAATCCTTCTGCACTGTTGGTGGGAATGTAAACTGGCACAGACACAATGGGAAACAGTGTAGAGGTTCTTCAAAAAGTTAAAGTGGAACTACCATATGATCCAGCAATTCCACTTCAGGGTATTTACCTAAAGAAAATAAAAAACACTAATTTGAAAAGATACATGCACCCACATGCCCACTGCAGTATTATTTACAATATCCAATATATGGAAACAAACCAAGTGTGAATTAACAAATGAATGGATAAAAAATACAGTAAGTATATTCAATGAAATATTATTCAGCCATAAAAAGAATTAAATCTTACCATTTGTGACACCATGAATGGCTGTTGAGGGCATTGAGTGAAATAAGTGAAATAAGTCAAACAGGAAAAGACAAATACTATATGATCTCATTTATATGTTGAATATAAAACAAAAGCAAACTACCCCATGTTCCAGCAATTGCATTACTAGGTATTTACCCAAAGGATACAAAAATAAAGATTCAAAGGGATACATGCACCTTGATGTTTATAGCAGCATTATCAACAGTAACCTACACACAGACATACACACACACACACACACACACCACAATGGATTATTACTCAGCCATCAAAAAGAATGATATTTTGCCATCTGCAATGATGTGGATAGAGAGTGTATTATGCTAAGTGAGAGAAATCAGTCAGAGAAAGAAAAATACAGTATGATTTCACTCCTATCTGGATATTAAGAAACAAAAACAAAACAGATGAACATATGGGAAGAAAGAGGGAAAGAGAGAGGGAGGTAAACCATAAGAGATTCTTAAAGATAGAGAACAAACTGAAGGCTGATGGAGGGACATGGGTGGGGGATGCGCTAGATGGGTGATGGGTATTAAGGAGGGTACTTGTTATGGTGAGCAATGGGTGTTAGTTGGAAGTGATGAATCACTGAATTCTAATCCTGAAACCAATATTTCACTGTATGTTAACTAACTAGAATTTAGATAAAAATTTGAAAAAAAAGAAATAAAAACAAAAATAAGCTCATGGATACAGCGAACAGACTGGTGGTTGCCAGAGACATCGGGTTGGGGTGGGTAAAAAACGTAAAGGGAGTCAAAGGTTTAAATTTGCAATTATAAAATAAATAAATCATGGGAATGAGATGTATGGCATGGTGACTATAGTTTCTAATAGTGTACCATTTATGAAATTGCCAGGAAAGTAATCTTAACAGTTTTCATCACAAGAAAATAGAATTCTCTAACCATGCATGATGATGGCTGTTAACCAGACTGTGATGAAAATAAAAGAAAAAAAAATTTAAAAATAGAAAAATAACTACCACCAAAATACAATGTTTTTATGAACTTATCTTAGTAAGAGGAAATGGAATGCCTCAGTACTTATTTTTCCTACTTAGATTAATAGTGTGAATTAAAAAGAAATAGCTGTACAAATAAAACTAATCAATTGAAAGAAAGAAAGAAAGAGAAAGAAAGAAAGAAAGAAAGAAAGAAAGAAAGAAAGAAAGAAGGAAAGAGAAAGAAGGAAAGAGAAAGAAGGAAAGAAGGAAGGAGAAAGAAAGAAAGAAAGAAAGAAAGAAATAAAGAAAGAGAAGGAAAGAAGGAAGGAGAAAGAAAGAAAGGAAGAAAGAAAGGAAGAAAGAAAGAAAGAAAGAAAGAAAGAAAGAAAGAAACAAAGAAACAAAGAAAGAAAGAAAGAAAAATACTATCTGGTATTCATTTTTGTTTTGCTTTATAGGCTGTTCTTTCTCCTTCTACTTTACTGATTTTTCCAGAACCTTAACCTTTCTCTTTTATCTTTTTTTCTCTTTCTATAGTTACTCTTTGTTGCTTTAAATCATCATTAATATTGATAGACTTCCACACATGTATCTCTAGACCCTCTCTTTTCCTTTTCCTTTACACTCATACGTCAAGTAGCTACTCAAAACCTCTGCTTTGATGTCTAGAGGAAATTTCAAATGTTTATGTTTAGAAAGGGACTCCCATTTCATGGTTCATCCATCAACAAGCTTTCCTTAAAGTACACGAAAATCTGATAACTTTTCATCAGTTCCATGACTATCATTCTAGTTCACATTGCCAGCGTCATCTATGCCTAAACAATCATGGCAGTCTTCTAACTGATCTCTCTATCTCTACCCTTGCTTCATATGGTAAATTTTCCATGGTGATTCTGAGTGAGCTTTAGGAACATAAATCAGAAAAATGCAACTCTTGCTCAAAATCCTCCAATGGTTATCACACTTAAAATAAAACTCAAAGATTTACCAAGGCTTGCAGGTCTGCTACTTCTCTTGGCAATATCCCTTATGCTTATACTTTCAGTGCTTCAACCACAGTGGTCTTGATGTGTAGTGGGTCAAGTTTGCTTTTATGCAGAAGCTGGCATTGATGGTTTCCTCTAGCTAGGATGCTCTTCTCCCAAATGATCAGCAAGTCTTTCTTTTTCATTTGATTCTGGTCTCTTTATACATATAACTTTCTTTGAATGTCCTATCACGATGCCTTGCTTAAACAATTCTCTTTCCATGTTACTTTATATCCCCTATCACTCTTTACTGTACTCATAGCATTACACTATTTAACGTTGTATCATATAGCTATTTGCTAGTTTTTTGTTTTTTGCTTTTTTTGCTTCTCTTTCACATAACAGTATAGATTCCATAGGAGTCAGTACTTTATCTTGTTCACTTTTTTTTTATTCCCTGTGCTTGGAACAACATAACACATAGAAGCAAAGAATATTTATTTACCGAGTGAATCTTTCATATGTGAAATATTGAAGCCCTAGCCATGGCATTGTAAATAAGGATGGTGACAAAAGATAAAAGGATGATTTTGCTTTTTGAAATTAGAAGTCATTTTAACTAACATTACAGTATAATATGAACTAAAAAGAACTAGAAAACATCTGAAAAATGTCAGTATTTCTATTATAAAAATGGTACTACAAAGAATAGAAGGGTTAATCTACATAAAAAATGGGATGTATTCAAAACTTCTGGGTTTGAAGGATACACAAAAGTGAAGCTGCTATGGAGAAACAAAGGGTAAAAAGGAGAATAAAATGGGCAGAGATGAATTGCAGAGACATTCTGAGCATAGGGATTGACATTAAAGATGGTGAAGATTTGGGAAAACTGCAAATAATTAATCAGACTGAACCATGCGGTAGGAGATTAGGGAAAACGGAAGGCAAAAAATAAGAGTGGAAAAATAGTCTCCTCTCAGGTTATTTGTAGCCTTGAAGACCATACCTAAATTGTTGGCCACTGATTTTAAGGGCACTGAAGAGTTTTAACAGGGAAGGGACAGTGCAGAACTGAATAGTTTTGAAGAGTCACATATATAAGCAGTATCTCACCTACAACCATGGTGGCTAAAATGGGACAGCTAATACCACTCCTTGCTTCCCGGCATCCAAGGTAAGAAAATGTGGCATAGCTAATTGGATGCTTCTCCCAGGGATTTTGATTCCTGAGGGACAATCATATGTTTTTCATGGTGGTGGTGGAAAACTCAAGAGTCCAGGGTAATGGTGGCTAGCGTCTGCACATTGCAATAGCCATTAGGAATACTGACCACAGCATTATTAGTCCTTTGAACTTTAAAAGGCCTTTTGATATTTATGTATAGAGAGGGAGGAGAGAGAGAGAGAGAGAGAGAGAGAGAGAGAGAGAGAGAGAGAAGGTGAATGTTGCAGTTCTCAGAACCAGAGAAGTCATATATAGATCCATATTGAAAGAGAATTAGATGAGGAAATACAAAAGATAATTTTGATTTATTTTGCTTGAAAGTTTTGTAAAACTTGCTAATCAAACTTTAAACTTTTGTGAAAATTGCTGATAGTGAAACGTGATGTTAAATGCCATCCTAGTGGTTTCAACAATTGAACTTCCTAAAATTGAACACCAAATTTTATTATATTCATGGTTTTCAACTCATATTTAACAAATGCTTATCAGATTAGAAGATTTTAGACAGTTCAATAACATGGTTTTAAATATCATAGATAAACTCATTTGCTTAAAAAACATGATATACTATAGATTCACCCACCCATACAATATTTTGGACATCTCTAATAATGTCTATTACTCTGAAACAATTTAATTGACATTAGTGAAAAATTATTCTTTGGCAGGAATAGAGTTACATAATGCTATTAATACCATACACACTTTGGAAAGCAGGACATCTAATACCACTGAAACATTTTTATGTATTAATTACAGCTAAACCACTATGGATAGTTCATAGCAAGCTTTTATCAAATGAGACAAATAACATCTGGAAGTAAAATTCTAGAGGTAAAGAACACTGAAATTTCAATTCAGTTGTTGGAAGCAATAGCAGATATATTATTTTCATATAAAAGGGAATGTGCAGGAGGGAGTTCTCTTCTGAATAAACTGACAGTATTCATGATTTAGCAGAATCAGTTACTTTGTAATTGATTCTGACTACAGCTAGCATTTGAACTTTAAGCATTGTGATCTCAGGAGTTTACCTAATGGCACATATGAATTACTTAGGGTTGCTGCAAAAACATGTGCAATGTGTTCAATAATGACTCCCTTTGCATTAAAGCAACGGTCCTTAAGGTAGGCTTCATGAAAGGGTGCAACCATGACCTTAAGATATGAGATTACTTTTCACAAAATACAGGGACTGGGGAAAATTCAACCTCTCGTACAGAAGCTCATTAACCAAATGGCTGATGTAGCACATGGCAATAGGACTCAGTAGGCGTTGGTGAAGGAAGCTGAAAGTTTGATAGTGGAACATCTTACACATAATTAAATATGGATCCTTCCTAATCAATAGTGAGGGCATAATTACTTTTCTCAAGGTTAGTTAGGCAGGCTTGTTTGATGGGACAGAAGCCAGAGTGAAGGGAATCAAGAAGACAAACTAGAGAATCATGCATTTTGGAGCTGAGGAGGCTATTAGGAGCTTTGGCACACTTGAAAACCAGACTGCAGTTTTATCAGTAGTCTCATTAGGGAACCATTAGACAAGGTCAAGAAGGCCTGTGAGAACTGATGGGTACATTTAAGCAATGTCCTCCTGCTTCACCAAGTTGTTCAATAGTAGGTGCCAGATTTTCACGTCTTGAACGAAACATCTTACATGAGCATCTCCTTAAAATATTGCTCAATTCTGCCTTTTAAAGAATATCATCATTTCTCTGGGGAAACTATCGGTGATGAATTAATGAATGCTCCTTCCTAATGCTGATGAACCCCAACTGTTCTAACCACTGACTCTAATTCATGAGGGAAACAAATATGTGCTTAAGTATGTGTAGGTGTTTGTAAATATGTCTTCCCCAAACCACATCCCTGTGACGGAGAAAAAATGAAGAGAAAGAGTACAACAGCTTAGTCTCATCAAGTGTGTGGGCTGGTTAGAATTCTTAGAAATATTGCTAAGTATTATATTTTTCCTTCTTTCCTTTCTTTCTTTCTCAATCCCTAAATACTTATTGAGTACTTACTGAATAATTTATGAGCCAAACATTGAATACAGAAGGTAAACAATTAAATTGAAAGATGGAAATGATAATCATGGTGATAAGGCCAATAATGAGAGTCTGCCAAGCTAAGTGTGTAAGAAGGCTCTCTGTTATATAACAGTGAAAGGATGATTTGAGCTCTTAGTCATGTGAGACTCTAAGACTATCTGCATATTTGACTTTAGATAGAACAACTTATGAAAAGATTTCATATTTATTCCAGGAACAAATCATGTGAATTGGTCTTTATAAAAGGATAATACTTTACTGAAATTTTTTTTTCCTAAACATATGTGATAAAGTTCTTATTTCAGAGAGATTTTTTTTCCAGGAAACTTAGAAAATTCTTAAAATAGTCTAAAATTCTAACAAATATATCCCTTAAAACACTTGCTTTTCTTACTTATATTTCCAAAACTTTCATTTGTTCCTTTAAAAGCCCTGGAAAAAATCATTGCTTTTATAAAAATGAATAACTTCTATGAAGTGGTCAAATTTGGATCTTCAGAATATATACATAAAACTTTATAACCTTTGATATTAGATAAAGCCTGAGAGAGTCTTTTGGGTATTTTTTACTAGCTTTTATTTATTTATAAATTATTTATAAACCTTTCCCTCCACCATGAGATTTTTCTAAAGCACATTAAACTTAAAAAAAATTAGTTTGTTATAGGACTAGAGAGGGTACTTAGCAGTTTTTAATAATGAATATCTCTTATAATATTGTGTATTGATAGCACCATGTGAAAATGTTGTGGTCTGTAAATCTTATGGTACTTTTGTAAGACACCATTGGCTACTTGAAAAGGCCATTCCCTCCTTCTCTTTTGCTAGCATAACTTCATTCCATTTTTTTTTCAAGTATCAGAGATCTCAGAAAAAATGAGTCCCTTACCTAGCTTAGGTTTGGAAATTTAGTCAATGACATGCATACACAGAGAGAAAGACAGAAACAGAGAGAGATAGACAGAGGTGCAGAGAGGGAAATTTTAAGAAATTGGCTCACATAATTGTA
Source organism: Panthera pardus (assembly GCF_024362965.1). Taxonomy (NCBI): domain Eukaryota; kingdom Metazoa; phylum Chordata; class Mammalia; order Carnivora; family Felidae; genus Panthera; species Panthera pardus. Next base: position 125,269,517 of record NW_026526688.1, on the reverse strand, counting down.
GGATGGCAAGTTCAAAATCTGTGGGGCAGGCTAGTATGCTAGAAACTCAGATAGTAGATGCTCAGATGCTATAGTCTTAAAGTAGAATTTCTTTTTCTCAGGGAAATGTCAGTTTTTACTCTTAAGGTCCTCAACTGGTTAGATAAAGCCTACCCACATCATCAAGGGCAATCTTCATTTATTATATTTATTTATTGTCAAGTTAGTTAACATACAGTGTGTATAGTGTGCTCTTGGTTTTGGGGGTAGATTCCTGTGATTCGTTGCTTACATACAACACCCAGTGCTCATCCCAACAAGTGCCCTCCTCATTGCCCATCACCCATTTCCCTCCTCCCCCGCACTCCTCCCCCATCAACCCTCAGTTTGTTCTCTGTATTTAAAAGTCTCTTATGGTTTGCCTCCCTCTCTGTTTGAAACTATTTTTTCCTCTTCCCTTCCCCCATGGTCTTCTGTTAAGTTTCTCAAGTTCCACATATAAGTGAAAACATATGATATGTGTCTTTTTCTGACTGACTTACTTCACTTAGCATAACATTCTCCAGTTCCATCCACGTTGCTGCAAATGGAATGATTTCATTCTTTCTTATTGCCAAGTAGTATTCCATTGTATATATAAACCACTCCTTCTTCATCCATTCATCAGTTAATAGGAAATTAGGCTCTTTCCATAATTTGGCTATTGTTGAAAGAGCTGCTATAAACATTGGGGCACAGGTGCCCCTATGAATCAGCACTCCTGTATCCTTTGGATAAATTCCTAGTAGTGCTATTGCTGGGTTGTAGGGTAGTTTTATTTTTAAATTTGAGGAACCTCCACACTGTTTTCCAGAGTGGATGCACCAGTTTGTATTCCCACCAATAGTGCTAGTGGTTTCCTGTTTCTCCACATCCTCACCAACACCTATTGTTTCCTGAGATGTTAATTTTAGCCACTCTGACCCGTGTGAGGTGATATCTCAATGTGGTTTTGATTTGTGTTTCCCTGACAATGAGTGACGTTGAGCATCTTTTCATGTCTCTGTTGGCTATCTGGATGTCTTTGAAAAAGTGTCTATTCATGTCTTCTGCCCATTTCTTCACTGGATTATTTGTTTTTTGGATGTTGAGTTTTGTAAGTTCTTTATAGATTTTGGATGCTAATCCTTTATTTGGTATGCCATTTGCAAATATCTTCTCCCATTCTGTCGGTTGCCTTTGAGTTTTGTTGATTGTTTCCTTTGCAGTGCAGAAGCTTTTTATCTTTATGAGGTCCCAATAGTTCATTTTTGCTTTTATTTCCCTTGCCTTTGGAGATGTGTTGAGCCAAAAGTTGCTGTGTCTGAGGTTAAAGAGGTTGTTGCCTGTTTTCTCCTCTAGAATTTTGATGGTTTCCTGTCTCACATTTAGGTCTTTCATCCATTTTGAGTTTATTTTTGTGTGTGGTACAAGAAAGCAGTTTAGTTTGATTATTCTGCATGTTGCTGTCCAGTTCTCCCAGCACCATTTGCTAAACAGACTGTCTTTTTTCCATTGGATTCTTTCCTGCTTTGTCAAAGATTAGTTAGCCATACATTTGTGGGTCCAGTTCTGGGTTCTCTATTCTATTCCATTGGCCCATGTGTCTGTTTTTGTGCCAATACTATACGGTCTTGATGATTATGGCTTTGTAGTAGAGACTAAAGTCCAGGATTGCGATACCTTCTGCTTTGTTTTTTGTTTTCAACATAAATTTGGCTATTCAGGGTCTTTTGTGATTCCATACAAATTTGGGATTGTTTGTTCTAGCTTTGAAAAAAATGAAGGGCAATCTTCATTTAAAATACTGTAAATGATTAACATATTGCAGATATTAATCACATGTACAAAATACATTAGTATTTGATTAAATAACTGAGTGCTGTAGCCTAGACAAATTAACACAAAGCTAAACATCACCATATTGCTTGATATTTTAATAATGGAAAAAATCTAGGATGTCTGGTGGACAGCATCCCTGAGTTGAGTCATTAGTGTAGAAATTTAAGGCTTTTCCTCATGTTCCCAGAATTAAGCCTATTTATAGACACTGAGGCTCTCAACTGGGGAGGGGTTGAATCTCTTTGCAGAAGAATCCTGCAATTTAGCCAAGTGTATTTTGTAAATCTTCTCCCAGACCTTCACCAGAAAGGCCATTGATTAAGGTAACAGTTTAATGGAGGAAAGAAAACACCCAGATCTTCCAGGACTTAGTAGAAATGCAGTTTGGGTGATGCTAATATCTGAAGGTCCAAAACTCCATCATAGTCTATGGTAGATTATGGTAGTATGGTGATAAATGGAGTCTTGACACCACATTTATTATAAAATGGGTCCAGTGGACTTAAAAATATCTTATCATTGTTTTTTTCCACTTCTTTATGTATAATGTTCAGAGTAGATAATTTAACAACAAGACCTCTACATTGGTTCCCTGACATAGGAAGTAATGATTGTAATTGAAGCTAGGGCAAAGTATAAGTACCTGGAACTACCTCCTCTCACAAATGTGTCTAAACCAGTATTAATCCTGTCTCCTAGGGGGAATTTTAGAGATTAGTTTCACCTTAAAAACTTGGAAGATACAGAGTGGTGATTCCTGTGATTCCTCTTAATGAATCTAATCTGTGAAAAAGTTAGATGACTTTCCAGAAAGACTGAATAATCACAAACTTAATCAAATGGTGATAACAATATCAACCATAAGGTATTTTTTTTTTTCGGAGAAAATTAACTTGGTTCCGACACCTGGTATGTAATGACTGGGCACATGCTTTTTCTCAATTCTACTTTATACAGACAATAACTAGCTACCTTTACCAAGGAATGGCAGCCATAACCTGAAGTCTGCCACTATAAAGTCTGCAGAAATCTTGATGATCTTGGTAACCCAGAATATCACACTCATCCTTATATTAATGACATTATGCTAATTAGACCAGAAATTATTGAGTGTTGTTAAGGTACCCTAGATACCTTGGAAAAAGATGGGTGCAAGCAAGGGGGTAAACAATAAACTTCAAAAAGGTTCCGAGGTGATGTCAGTCAGAGCAACAGAGCAACAGAAGCGATAGAATACATATACGGGGGTGGGGGCGTGGGGGGGTGGGGTGGGGGTTTAAGGAATTGGCTCACCTGGATGCCTGGCCATTTTTTGTTGATTCTTTTCAGTCTATCCCTTTAAATATTGCTTCACTTAAGTCTTAGTTAAATCATTTGAGTGGAATTCTGTTTCTTACAAGACTCTTACTGATACACTCTCATGTCCAGAGAGGATATATTTATATATGTTTGCCTCAGCCAGACTGAATACTGAAGTGGATATTTGTAAGGTAGTAAGTATTTGTTGACTGGTAATTATCGCAACAATCACCATTTATTGAACTTCAATTATCCATCATAAATTATGCTAGGCATTTTATGTTTGTTTCATTTAATACTCCTATTAACCCTAAAAGGGTTTTAGAGTCATGAAAAGAGAGATTCTAAGATGTTACTTGGGTGGGATGAAATACCTAGAAAAGTAGTGGCATAAGAATTTGTACCCAGATCTGTCTGAAATGCTATTTCACCATGCATAATAAGCAAAATCTCATTCAATTTTTTGATATTAACTTTGAAGTAAATATAAACAAAAAATTCCATTATTTTCTGCATGACATACTCAACACCTATGCAAGAAACTCTAATTCCATTATTTTCTAAAACATATAATCCTTCTTTTGCTTCTAACTTGCCACATACCATGCTATTCACAAGATTTGATGTAGGGATGCCTGGGTGGCTCAGTCGGTTAAGTGCCGACTCTTGATTTCAGGCTCAGGTCATGATCTCACAGTTAGTGGTATTGAGCCCCATGCCGGTCTCCACACTGACGGCACAGAGTCTGCTTGAGATTCTCTCCCTCTCTCTCTGCCCATCCCCCCCGCCAAATAAATAAACTTAAAAAGAAAAAGATTTGATGTATTGTCCCCAAGTTAGTACCACTAATTCACTGAGATTTAATAAGTAGCATTTGGCATCATTTCTCTAGTATACTTGCCTCACAGAAGGAATGTGTTCTATATTAAAAGAAGTATAATGCACGTATTTCCTTAGAGATCTCTTAGAATTTTTTAATATCACACTAAAAACAGAAAAAGAGCCAACATGATTTTTAAAACTTGGGGATATTGTTGGCACTCCACTTGGCTATGAAAAAATCTAATGAAGAGTCAAATCCTTTTTTACAGTTTAATGTGGGAAATCTAGTGCTATGGCTCCGGCAACTTTCTAGGCCCCTCCTATTGATGGTTATGTTTATCTATATTGCAGTAATAATTGTTAGTTATACAGAGTCTTAAAAAAGCTGGCCCGTGGCTCTTGTCTTGTCACATGAGACAAAAGATGGTCATGAGTAGAAATGGAATAAAATCATTAAACCCTTATGTCATTTCTTAGGAAGCAATGTAACAGTGTGGAGATCAGATCCAAATCTGGTAAATTTTTGAGATCCTACCGAAAAGGGCCAAATGGGGGAACTGACAATAAACATTCATTCTTTCCAGAAGACCATGACCCATACTTCCACTGGGGGGTGGTAGGTGAAATTATATCCTGAAGGACATGGATGACATCTATGTAAGAAGCTGCAAAAATAGTCCATTTTTCATGGTTTTCATGGAGTGCCCCACAATCGGCAAGCTTGTTTGATCAGAGGACCCACTCAGTGAGCAAATAGCTATACTTTGCTTCATCTAAATTTAATCTAAATCCTACCTTTCATTTTATATAAACTTGCCACTTTATTTTTCAAGAAAGAAGCTCCATTCCTAGGTGCAGTTTCTTCCTTGCATAAGTGAAAGCTTTAGATGAATCATTCAGCTTTTTTAAAAAAATATTTATTATAATGTAATTTCCATTACTATAACAAATAAGAATTTAACAGTAATGTCAGTGCAGGTAAGAATAAAGAATAAAGAAAGTGCAAGGTTAGGGAGCAATTCAAAAACAAAAGCAAGGAGATTGCAGAATGTAAGGAAACACTCTGAAAACTAAAGGTTAATGACCTGTTGAAAGGATGAGAGAGCTGATGTAAAAGAACTCCTCCTAATGGCCAAGCTGGAATAACTCAAGCAACAACATGAAAAAACCTACTGTTATACCCCACAGTAAAGAATAAACATCCATACAAACAATATCTATACTAATAAGTGATTCAACAAAGAAATGGGGAAGAAGAGACAGATCTATACAGAAGAATTCCAAATAATTTAAGTACAATGATTATCCACCTCTTTCCAAGAGATGGGGATTGACACTCAATCCCTCACTTTCCTGCTCCAGTATGGATTCTGTTTAGTGGCTTGCTTCTAAAGAGGACAGTGTGAAAACAGTTGGGAAACCAATAACAATTTTACATGGAGTAAGTTGCAAACACTACCTTGACCAGGTGATCAAGGTTAATGTCACAAGTGATAAGTTATGTATCCTCGATATGATAAGAATGGCACTTCACTTCTATGGTCTTCCTCTCAAAAATATATAATACCATTCTAAAAATGAGAAAAAAACAAACTCAAACTGAGGAATTCTTCAAAGGATCTAACGTGCACTATTTCAATGTCAAGGTCATCAAAAGTAAGGAAAATGTGTATGACAAACTGTCACAGATCAGAAGAAAAACAATGCCTAATGTATTGTGGTATCCTCAATGGGGTCCTGGAATAGAAAAAAGACAAGAGGAAAATACTACTGAATTCCAAATAAAGTATGGAGTTTAGGTAGTAATTATTTACAACGGTTGGCTCTTGGCTCTTGATAAAACAAATGTTTCATAGTAGCATAAGATGTTAAGCATAGACACAACTGAGTGAGAAGAACATGGGAACTCTTTGTGCTATCTTTGAAACTTTTCTGTAAAGATGAAATAAATCTAAAATAAAAAGTTTATGAGAAAAATCAGAAAAACATATCAAGGAGATTACCAGAGATCTTTGCAGTCCTAACCAAACTTTTGTAATAAAAGTTTTATTTTTTTTTCTTCTTTGCATTGTTACTGAGTAAACTCTACAAGTTTCCAGTTTACATCGTTCAGCACATTTTAGAATTAGAAAGGAAAGTTATAGCATGGAGTGAGTGAGCTAGCATTCAGCACATTGCCTTGTATAAAGTAAACCCTCAATAAATATTTATCAATTGATTGAATAAGATTGCAAATTATTTTTCACCTTGATGTAAGGTACTTATTGTTTTGTTTTGTTTCTTATGTAATAAGCAGATGGGCATAAGTGAGGGGCTTTTTAACATATGGAAATACTAACTTCCGAAAAACCTTATTAGTAAATATCAATAAATAATGTAGTAGGTTAGTCATCCAAGGAAGTAACTCCTCCTGTGAAATGGTCTCTCAGTTTATTCTGGAGGAGATTTGAGAAAGGTTCAATTAATCAGTGTGATTGGAGAGTAGAGTCAGGACTATATAACTGGAATGGAATTGATATGAAAGAAAGATAGGTGGATCAAACGATATTAACATCCTTCCAGATAGCATAATTAGCCAAAGCATGAAGAGTGGGGACTCCGAGAAGAATAATGGCATCATTTCCCTAGCACTTTCCATGGATTCCTCAGGCATTTATAGCTTGATGTCATTAACTATTAGGTTCATTCAACTAACTCTCCTTGCTCTGATTAATTTTATTTCCTATGTAGATTTTTAGTGGAAGGAGAATACTCTGGGGTGCTTTGCTGGTTACAGTTCTCACAGTACGTTTCCAGATGTGCATTGTGGTCTACTCACTAGTTTCTTGGGCATTGGGTTAACCTAGTTTTCCTCTTCACCAAATATGTGTAATATTATTACCTACGTCATACAGTAGTGTTGAGTTTAAAATTAGTGATACAATGCATAGGTTGTAAATTAGCAACATGCCTATATGAGTCGTCCTTATTTCTTAAGACGTTGTTTATAGTATTATTGTCATTGCTGTTGTTATTGAGTCATTCTCTAGCTCCATCCTGAATTTGGGCCATTCTGACAAAATTGAATTATTTACCCTGAAAATCTGAGAACTAGGGATCAAGTGACCACCCTCTGATGGAATGCAACCTTTCTTGGCTGCCTATGCAGCTGGTTGGCTTTGGCTCCCACCTCTGTCTCTGGTCTCCCTTCCAACACCAGCACCTGAGGATAAGATACTCCCTACACACTCATAAAAGCTAGTAACAGGTAGATAAGCTACTTTATAGGGATCCGTTAATTCATCATGGAAATGAGGCACCTCTGGAGTGGAACATAAAAGTTATTTAGCCGGCAGGTTTAGCAGCTGTGATAAATGGTGTGTGTGATTTAAATTTGAGTAGAATTGTGTTTAATTGAAAATTTGGCCACTACATGAAACTTTCACTAAAAAGATTAGTATGACATTGAAGGGCTGCCAAGGGTGCCAAGAATGAGGAAGAGAGCCATGTAGGTTAATATTTCATGAAGCAGTCAGTGTTTTACAAAGGGGACTTCTAGAAAATATGTTCCAAGACCATTTTCATCAGAATCACCTGGGGCATTTGTTAAACTGCAGCTCCGTTGGCCTCGAAGTCAAGTTCTGGTGGATCCAAATCTCCCTAGGGGCATCCACCAATTTGTGACTTTTGTAAGGTTCATAGGTAATTCTTACACACCGCAGTCGAAGACCTGATTTAGCTTCAGACATCAAGAAAGAACACTTTGTTACCAATGTGGGGACAGATTTTATTCCCATTGTGCATGTCTTTTCAGGAAGTCTTGAGTTTAAAACTTAGGTGGAAAGGGGGACTATATGATGTTCAAAAGATTGTGCCTTGCTTATCAATATTTATGGTAAAATATTTTGGAATGTGTTTTGTACGCTAAAAACTGTGCATTTTAAATAACAGATATTTTAATTACAAAAGCCTTTGGTTCAGAAAGGTTATTTGATTTGCATACAAACAACTAAGCAAGGTGTCTGTTTCTAGATGAACAGCAATTCTACCAAGCCCGATTATTCCTTGTTTATATTTGTCAGAATCCTGTATTTGAGGTGTTTTTTTTCTTTGAATAAACATTCTACTGAATACATATCAGAATCAAGCTCTATCAAGCTGAATCTCATTGATAATGATAATGATCTTAATTTGTTTAATTTTCTCAGTACGGACATGACAACAGATTTGCTTTGTTCAGTGTCCAATATTTGCAACCTCTGTAATAGTTCTATGAATCCTGATTTGTGTTTGTGCTTTCAACTTCCACAGAATGCATTCTAAGGAAAAATACACCAGACTGGTTTATTTGCAATTAAATGTCCATTCTAACACCAATTCAATGGAACCAATCACAAACAATAAGCCAGTGGAAACCAGCAGGAAAATGATTTCCCTCTGGTCACACTGAAGGAGAAGACCTTTGAGTCAGAGAACCATTGTAGTACCTGTATGACGTTGAATACACTCTATGAGCTTTCTGAGCATCAGATTGCATATCTAGAAGCTGGGTCGATCAAATGTGCTAACGATATTTGTAAAATGCTTGGCACATAACATGCTAAAAGAGGGGTGGCTAAAAGGAGAAGAAAAAGGAGTCCGGACAATAATGGAACATTGCAGGGCGGGTTGCAACTTCTGGGCCTTTGCTTCCTACACACAACGCAGAACTCTTTGAGCGCCAGACATCCAGACTCCTAGTGAGTACCGGTACCGTTACATTATCAAAAATAAGAAGAGAGAAATAAAAGCCGTTTTGTGGCACAGCTAGAATTCTGAGTAATTTTGTGATTTTTGAATTGTAAAATGAATAAGAATGTTATTTACTTCAAGAAACCTTTCCCTTGTACCACGGCTGGATGAATCTAGAATTCTTAAAAAGGCACTTTACTGTGAGAAATATCCCTTGATGCAGCTGACCTTATATTTCCTGTGTTACATTTTTATTCTTTGACTTCACATTTCCTGACTCCCCTTTTAGACATAATGAATAAAAAGTGTTCCCACATTTCATATTATTGTGCACATTATTATTTCTTATTAACATTTTTATTTTCACAAAAAGAGAACAAAATGCCATTTTCCATGAAGAAAAGGAAGGGATAAGGATTTTTACACCTTAAAAATCTTTACAGCTATTAGGATCATTACTGTGCTTTCTCAGAAACAGTCCATTTTAAGGGAAAGGGCCTTTTAACCTTTTTCTGATTACACAGTAGTAACCATTCCCTAATGAAATATGTTAATAAAACTTAACTGATGACTTTCAATTTTGCCAAATGAGGATGAATGAAAGGTAGTATATTCATGACATTGAACTTGTGCCTTTTATGGTACTTTCTGAAAAATCTGTGTACTCCCCTTAATTCGGATTCAGATAACAAGAGATTAGAAAATCCACTCAAAAGCAGTGTGCAGTGTTTGGAAAGAATTTCAATGTTTTAGAAATAGGAAGAAGGCCTTTGATTTGATGATTAACATAAATATAAATTAGAATACAAGTCATTTTCAGTGTAGGAATGCTTATTGACCCTGACTGAAATATGGCCCATAATGTTAGATAAAATGAGAACAGAAGGAAGGAGCTTAACCTGTGGGACTCTGAGAAAAAAAAATACTCTGGAGCTTTTCCAACATTTTTCTTTTTTTTTTTTTTTTAATTTTTTAATGTTTATTTATTTCTGAGACAGAGAGAGACAGAGCATGAGTGGGGGAGGGGCAGAGAGAAAGAGAGGGAGACACAGAATCCGAAGCAGGCTCGCTGCTCTGAGCCATCAGCACAGAGCCTGATACGGGGCTCGAACTCACAAACCGTGAGATCCTGACCTGAGCCAAAGTCGGTCGCTCAACCGACTGAGCCACCCAGGCGCCCCTCCCAACATTTTTCTATGCAACATACAGAACATTTTTCTTAGCAACAAAATTCTTACCAACATAGTGTCTGAGACTGCCTGACTGTACAGTCACTAATATTTAGCCTTACTACCTAAAAGTTATTGCAAATTACATAAGCAAAAATTGCTTCTTTTTTTTGCTATGTTTATTTGATTATTAATAAGATATCATGTATTTATTTGTAATTTGCAGTTCTGTGAGTTGTCTATTAATGAGAAATGCTTATTTTTAAATTTGAGAATTAATGTTTGTTTTTGTGCATCTCTACATCTCTAGAAGTTTTATATATATATATATGTATATATATATATATATATACATATATATATATATTTAAAGTTTCAACTTTTACTACTCAAAACCATTGCAAATGTTTTCTCAAGTTTATCATCACTTAAAGTAAGTTTGACACTTTAAAATACAACTGTAATTTTTAATATTTAAATTTTCTCTTTGGTAAATAAGTGACTATAGAATATAAGTTCTGTTAGGGCACAGGTTTGACTATCTTGCATTGTTCCTTATCTTTAAGCTCTATCACGTGCCTAGCCTGTAGGATATGATCAGTAAGTATTTTTAAGTGAATAAATATTTTTAGGTTTAACAAGATTATCTACTCATAATTATGGCAAAAATGGAATTCTAGGGAAAATTAACTGTTACCTTATCATGACTATTGCCATGAGATAGCTTATTATAGTGGATTTCCATGCATATTTATAGACCTGACTTCAGGGAAAAGAAACAAATTATATCCAAATAGAAATAAAATATTTTCTTCCCCAAATCCTTCTCTCTATAAATTTATTTTTTCAATAAATATTGATTACCTATTCTATGCTAATCATGGAAGTTTCACTGACTTACCAGTAAGGATTATTTGTAGGCAAATTTTGATTGTCTCAGACAAAAAAAAAAATTACTAGAACTGCATCAAATTCACATAAAATAAACAAAACTTGGAGTTTCAGAAGTCGGACTGAAAGACAATTAGTAACCAAGGTTACTCAAGAGGTTACATGGGCACAATAAAATTTTGGTCAGTGTAGTGCTATAACTCCTGTAGATATCATTGCTGATGAAGTAAAATGGATTCTAACTCTCCTTTTTTCTTTGTCACTAAACCAAGATTCAAAGACAAGAATACAAACATCTGGTGGCCAAATCTAGGTCACACATTTCACCCTGCTATTCAAAGAACAGCAAGAAGCAGAATTTGCCTCCCCATCCAGTTTCTACAGAGTACTACGAGTGTCATAAGACTCTATAGAGTGGGTCATTCACTGAATTAAGGGTTACTGGAAGACAAAATATGACAATATCCTATAGAAATAGAAATGTTCAACAAAACAAATATTTATTTTTCTCCTTTAAAAAATGTTTACTTATTTATTTTGAAAGAGAGTGAGAGTGCATGGAAGGGAGGGGCAGAGAGAGAAAGAGGAGAGAGAAAATCCCAAGCAGGCTCCATGTTGAACATGGAACCCAATATGGAGCTTGATCCCATAACTGTGAAATCATGACCTGAGCTGAAATCAAGAGTTGGCGCTTAATTGACTTAGCCACCCAGGCATTCCTCATTTTCCTTCTAATAGCTTATCATTTAGAAGAAGAAGAACTACCATATATATATATATATATATATATATATATATATATATAATCAGGATTTTTTCAAGTGACAGAAATCCACCACCTCCTAGTACATGGCATAAAGGATTTTAGCAATTAAGTTACCTAAAAAGTCCAGATTATGTCTGGCTTCAGAGGGATTTAGATCTAGTTTCCAACAGTGTATTCTGTGTTGGCTCCTCAGTCTCCATTTCTAGGTTCTAATTTCTCTAGTGTTGGGTTCATTTTTAGACAGCCACTTCCCCACAGGGTAGGAAAGCCAATTCTCCAGAAGCCCCAGTGAAACAAAGTCTTTGTATTTTATTTTATTTTATTTTATTTTATTTTATTTTATTTTATTTTATTTTATTTTATTTTATTTTATTTTATTTTTTGATATCTTTTTAAATTTTTCTTATTTTTTTTAATGTTTATTTAGTTTTGAGAGAGAAGAGAGACAGACAGAAGGGGAGGGAGATGCAGAATCTGAAGCAGACTCCATGCTCTGGGTTGTCAGCACGGATCCAGATGCAGGGCTCAAAGTCACGAGCCGTGAGATTGTCGTCAAAGTCGTCAAAGTCGTTAACTGAGATAAGCCACCTAGGCACCCCAAGTCTTTGCACTTTAAAATCTCATAGACTCTGACACTGTTGATATTCAGGGGAAGATCTAGAGAAGGAATAAACAACCCAGAGGGATCTTTATACATTCTTGGAAGTGATCATGATAAAGTTCAGTGAGAAAACTGGATGAAAAGTTTTCCTCAATGAAGAGACATTGAAAAAGACCAACTTCCGTATTCAGAGTTTTTATTAAATCTTGATAGTCAGGTTGGGAACTTCCACTATGTCTGTGTGAGGAGCTCCACAAAGTTTCTTCCCAAAAAACAATGCTAAAACTGGATAAACATTTCAAAACAACCGTCTCAGGACTCTAAATATTGACCAAATGCATACCAAAAAAAGTGGAGAAGAATTCAAGATAAATAACTGAATCATTGTGGACAAAACATGAAAGACTCTTAAGTACAGAGAACAAACAGAAGGCTGCTGGAGTGGTTGTGGGAGGGGGGGATGGTCTAAATGGGTGAGGGGCATTAAGGAATCTACTCCTGAAATCATTGTTGCACCATGTGCTAACTAACTTGGATGTAAATTAAACAAATTAAAAAATTTTAAAAATAACTGAATCATTGTAAGCATAATGAGTCTGTGGCATTTTTGCCTGGTGAAGCTCACTTCCCCTTTAGATCTGTGGCATTCTGGCTATATCAGGACAGGAAAGATAGTAATGACAAGTATCCTTGATGCTGGAGAGGGATGAATTGGTTGGGAGCAGAACAGAAAAAAATTAACTCTTGTAAATGTTGTCAAAAACAATTTTTATCTTGGTGGCAAAACTCAGGGAAGGCTAACGTTGCAGATACTTGATTGTGATACTGGGTGGAGCATGGAATAGATCAGCATCTGATCCAGAAATTTAACAGGGAGATGCAAAGAATAAGACAGCCACAGAAGGACTTAATATGCTACTATATATATATCCTTGGTTTTCAGGAAGGCTGCACACATGGTCAGGAGAGATCAGAACTGGCAAACTTGAAGGTAAACTGATAGAGATTATTAAATCTGAGTAACAGAAAGAAAAATAAGTACAATGAAACTCTCAGAGACTGAAACCACTGACTGTACCAACGTATGTGTAATGAGAGTCCCAGAATGGGAAAACAGAAAGAAGGCATGAAAATATTTAAAGAAATATTAGTTGAAACCATTCCAAATTTGATGAGAAACATGAATTCACACATTCAAGGAACTCAACGAACCTCTACATAAGATAAAGAGATCCCTACTCAGACACATCATAGTTGCGTGTTGAAAGACAAAGACAAAATTAAATTTTTGAAGTCAACAAGAGAAAAAGTCCTTTTTACATACAAAGAAATCACAAGGAGATTATTGATGCCTTATCAGAAATAATAGGTGCTAGAAAGAAGTGGGATTATATATTCAAAGGACTAAAGAAAAAAACTATCAACCAAGAATTGTACATTCAGCAAAAACTATCCTGCAACAACTGAAGACAAGATAAAGTCATTTCCAGATAAACAGACTAAGAATTTGTTACTAGCAGTCTTGCTTTACAGGAAATACCAAAAGAGTTTTTCTAGGTGAAAAGAAAATGACTTTAAATGGTGACTCCAATCCATGTGAAGAAATAAAGAGCACTACTATAGATTTTTTAGGTTGGTAAGTACACAAAAGAGTATAACAATTTGTTCTTTTTCCTTCTCTTAACTGAATTAGAAGACAGCTACACAAAACAATACTTGTAAAACTGTATTGATGAGCTTGTATTATATAAAGATGGAACATATATGACAGACTGCCCAAAGAAAAGGGGGAGGAAATGGAAATATACTGGAGCAAAATTTTTATATTTTACTATAATTTTTAATGTATTTTTAGAAGCTATGAAAAGAGGCACAGAGTAACAAATGACATAACATATATCAAAATCAAACTGCAAAATGGAAGACACATATTCAAGCATTTCAATAATTATATTGAAGTAAACTGATTAAACAATGCAACCAAAAGGCAGTGATGGTCATTCTGGATAGAAAAAAAGGATCCCAGTGTATGTTATCTACAAGAGGCATAACTTAAATGGAAAAACACAAATAGGCTGAATGTAAAATGATTGAGAATGATTAGCCATTTAAATTATAACTAGGGGGGCCTGGGTGGCTCAGTTGGTTGAGCATCCGACTTCAGCTCAGGTCATGATCTCATGGTTCCTGAGTTCGAGCCCTACGTCAGGCTCTGTGCTGACAGCTCAGAGCCTGGAGACTGCTTTAGATTCTCTCTCTCTCTCTCTCTCTCTCTCTCTCTCTCTCTCTGTCCCTCCCCTACTCACACACTCTCTCAAAAATAAATAAACATTCACAAAAAGAAAAAAACAAAAAAAACCCCTATAACCATATGAGACCTGGAGTGGCTATGGTAGCATCACACAAAATAGACTTGAAAGAAAAAAAAAATTACTAGAGATAAAAATGTCATAAAAAGAATATAACAATTACAAACACATTTATACTTATAAAGACAGCCCAAATATATGTGAAACAAAAAACATGAAACATAAATTTATCATATGACCTGTCAATTCAATGTGTAAGTACTCACCTGAATAAAAAGGAATATACAGGTACCAAAGGCCTGTATGCACAGTCTCATGGGGGCATTATTAATCATAGCCAAAAGTAGAAAGAATCCAATGTCCATCAAAAGGTGAATGGATAAAGTAGCATATCCATGCAAAGGAATACTATTCAGCAGTAAAAAGGAACTGACTGTTTATACATGCTACTACATGGATGAATCTCATATACATGGTGCTAATTAAATGAAGCAAGAGTCAAAAGCTCATATGTATGAATATATTTATATGAACTATCTAATAAAAGGCAGGAAAAAGATTAATGGTTCCTGTGACTGGGATTAGGAATGGAGTTAATTCTAAATGGACATTAGAGATCTTGTTAGGTTAATGGCAATGTAGTAAATCTGCATTGTGGTCATGCTTGCCCAACTCTAAATTTCTAAAAAAAAACCAACAAAACATTGCAATATACTTTATTTATTTATTTATTTATTTATTTATTTAGGGTGCAAGCAGGGTAGAAGAACAGAGGGAGAGAGAAAGAAACAGAAGCAGGCTCCAAGTTCAGTGTAGATCCAGACACGGGGCTCAATCTTACCACCCTGGGATCATGACCTGAGCTGAAATCAAGAGTTGGGATTCTCAACCAACTGAGCCACCCAGGCATCCCAGTATTGTACATTTAAAATGGACCAATTTTATAGTATGTAAATTATACTTCAATGAAGCTATTAAAAACAAAATCCCAGATGTTATATACTAGTTGAAAGTGTCAGTATAAAGTCTTGAACTTCTATGTTATTGTAACATTCAGTGATTTTTTTTTTTTTTTTTTTTTTTTTTTTACCAATATGCTACATATGGTGGGGACTAGAAAGATTATCTCCAATCTGTTTTCTCTTCTTTTTCACACAGAAGAAAAAAAAATAAACAACTATCTTTTTCAGTTTCCTAGTTCTTCTGTGAGCAGTCCTGACCAATGGAATTTAGACAGAAGATACATATTCCATTTTCTGTCTTAGACGTAAGCTTTCTTGGCTATCTTCTTGACCTCATCATTATGATTGGGAACAAGTGACTTTGACATGGTAAAGACACAATGAGGAGAATTACAAATCTGAGTGTGCTCAACGTGTATAGAGGTATACACATAAGTAAGAAATTCCAATTTTTATAATGTTAGGTCATTGGTATTCATGGTTTTTATTACTGTAGCTTAGTCTAGCTTGCCCTAATATGTTACTTTTGTTATTCTATAGGATATCTCTGTTATCCAAACCTATACTATGACCACTATTCATTGTTTATTGTTCCTTCCCAAGATAATTTCTCATAATCCATTTTTATTTATTTGCTTTTTCAAAGTATATGAATGGCCAAAAAAAGACAGTATCCTTGTGATTATTTCATCATTTCATCATTAGGTATTGACTCAGTTGTATATTGATACATGGTAGGCTAGGGATGGATGAGATATCATTATACATTTTCCAATGCTTGGCCATGCCTAAAAAAGTGATTTCTATAAATTCTAAGTCGTTCCTTCTCAACAAATATGGATTGTGATACTTATGTGTGATTTGGACCTGTAAGGAAAATTACTTTAAAAAATTTTAAATATAATAAAAAAATTGCAGCTTGAAGCAGAAGTTTATAGGCAGAAAGACAGCTTAATATGTGTTTGTGTGGGAATTACCTAGAATGAAATCAACCAGCCTCAGAAACTAGGTAATGAGGTCTGGAGGAAAGCAGGAGTGATTCCAGGTATACTGAGGTCACATAATTTAATGAGGTTTTGAGAGAGGTAATTGGGGGAAATAGGAAAGAAAATACCAAGGATTACTCCCAGTCAGCAAATCTGGCATAAGGGACCAGACCAGAGAGCATATCAGAAGACAGACGTCTGGAGCAAAGCCATAACCTGCCTACATTCTGGGTATATGGAAATTGGGTGAATTTGGACAGTGAGGTTTATGAGTCAGTTCAACATTCTAAGTAATTGAATCTTCTTTGTACCATATTAATCTTCATGATAAATATGCTGTCATATCTTGAATTATTTTTAGCTTTGAAATTTAAAAAAAAATTCCAGTATTTCATGATGATAGCAAACTTTTCTCCTTCTAGTTCTTTTATTTTGATGTCACCATTACTCCCATGAGCACAGGCTCTATAGCCAGACTTCCTGAGGCCAAATTTAGTCCTCCTTGGCTCACTTCTGCATTTGCTTATTTATGTGGCATAGATTCCAGGATTCATTTCTCATCTTTCAACCTCTTATAACTTGTACACCACCCATGTTTATTATAAATCAGGGAGAAATCCTATTTTATTTGACTTTGCATCTCTGGAAACTAGCACCTAGATACAGCCGTAGGAAAGATTAATTTTTAGAAGTTATTGGAATAATTTTCATCCAAATTTAAAAAGGGAAAGATTACAGGTTAAGGTAGTATAACTCTTCTGAATGTCTAGAATCTTAGGAATTGTGGGCAGGACCTGGGAAAGGGAGGACCAAAATTTTAAGTTATGAGGTATTTCACAAATTAAGAGGAATAATTTTCATCACTATCAAAGGAGTGGCATCAAAAAGTAGTGTAGTTTAGAAAGCAGGAACACTTTCTACACTTAAAGGCCTAAGAAATGAGAACTGTCATATTTATGATGTAATGTATATTACATATTTTTGCAATTTGGTGAAACAAAAGACTATTCTTTGATTGATGAGTTGCAGGAAGTACAGCTTGAATGTCCTAAGCCAGGCAAACTAATGGCAACATAAAACTTCAGCTTGCTTCAATTTATCTCTTTTTGGACAGGTCTGTCCCTGGTTTTCTGTAAACTGATCAGCACAGAAAAAGTAAAGAAACAACTAACATCCCTGAAATACTGTAAACTTCTGGCAGAAAAAATGCTATTTAATTCTATACCTCATATGATGTAGGAAAAGTGATAATAGGCGCTTGACAAATATGCGTGGATGTCATTTCTTTAGTTTTGCAAGCACAATGCAAGGCAAAGTGGGAGATTAAAACTAGCACAGGACACACTCTGTCATCCTAAGAGCTTTTGATCTTGCTAGGAAGATAGGAATTTAGAAGCATTTGTTGAGAACCAGAGGAGTCTTAGTTCTATTTAAAACTTTCTAAATTACCCTAAATTGTGAACATAATGATCTTATATATGCATTTTACTGTAGCATGTGGTTTGTTTCTTCTTAAAAGCCATGATAAAATATTTATGGCTTTTAATATTTATATATTAGTCCACAAATTGAAAAATGAGACTAGAGGCCACCTGCAAAGACTGATAATTTTCCATTATTAGAATTCTTAGTTCTAATCAATATCTATGCTGTATGTTATCTCACTATTGATTTTGTCTTTTTTGTTTGTTTGTTTTATATTATCAATATTCTTAAAAGAACTTCCTGGATAGCCCACTTGGTTTTTCTGCCACTTAGCATCTAAAACAAAGAGAACATTCATAATATGTTTTATTTTAGTTTTAAGAACATGAAATATTTTTGTCACAAGATTAAGCATATGGTTGAGGTTTATGGTACTAGAAATATAGCTTATTTTATGGGCAAAATGAAATTAACAATTTAACTTAATTTTTGACATACAATTCCATATGTTTGTACGTGTTCTCCATGGAAGTTTAATACTATTAAAGAAAGCTGAGAATTTGTGTTATGTTTTAAATCTTGTGACTATAGTTTGTACATTTCATGTTCTATCAAAGCTATACCTAACTGTTGAACAGACAAATGGATATTGACCATCTGAAGAGAACTTTGGTATAGGCAAAATTGCAGTCACCAAACCCAAAAAGAATTTCAACAATTTCCACCTCTCTCTTCACTTCTTTGTGTCATCTCCAGGATCTGTGGCAATCTCAGGAAAAAACAGGACATTTCCAGTGACATATAAAGCAGATTTCTGCCATTGAATTTCTAAGAAAATGAACCCAATTGTAAGTCTGGGCACTAACCTGGACTAGCAGAAGCCAGTCTGTAGCAGAAGGGAGAAAAGGAAGATCAGGAGAAACAAGGCAAAAAGGGCTATTGCCTTGTGGTCACAGAAGTAGGAGAAAGGAAAAGACATTAGTCGGCCCACTCTTCTCATTGGGTGAAGTGGTTTGTGCTATTTGGCTTTAGATACCTACTTAGCTAACAAAAATATAATATCTATTGTGCTCTAAGACCACAAAGCATTCTTTGTGGAAAAGATAGTAATAAGCTGTCCCATTGTGCTGGCAACAAAGTTCAGAACAATTTACAAGCATCTCTTTCTCTGGAGCCAAAACCACCTGGTAGGGGTTGGGGAGAATTACATAATTCCTCAATAATCATATTTCAAATCAAGAGGACTTATTTAGACTATGTCAACTTGTTTTACTTAAAAAAATGTATTAATGTATCTACTATGTGAAAAACAAAGCTTTTGTTATGTTTCTTTGATATCTGACCAGTCATAAAGTAGATAAAGATACAAAGAATTAGCTGTTTGCCACTGATCCGAATTGTTATATGGCTGTTCTCTTCTTCTAGCTGAAAAATCAATGAACACATGGTAGTTAATGGCTATTGTCGAGCACAGCTCTAAGTGACTCCTGAGTGGAGACAAGTTCAGCAGTTTCCAACATGCTCTGTGGTCCATTCTTACCTGAAAAATCTCAACTTTTCTGCTCCTGCAAGCAATCTTTCACCTAATGTGTTTTATGAAGACCTGACGTTTGTTTGGCCTATACTAAAGAAGTAAATTTAACATGGTATAATCAGAAAGAGACTTTAAAAATTATTTTAGGCAAGCAGAATTCCTCCACCAACAAACTAAATTCTCTACTCTTTAATAAATTAAATCTTCAAATGATATAATTTCTTTCTCAATGTAGAGACGAGCATTTTGTTTTGCCTTTAAAAGTAGGGTATCTTCTGCTTATCCTGCCTTTGAACATTGATTTAATATTAAATATTTGAGGAGTTGCTACCAAACTTGCTGATGACAGTAAATACTTTAAAGAGAGTCTGTTTTCCTCTATATGAGAGAAGAAATCTTATTTCATGCATTTTATGCCTCCATTTTATTTCACACCATTCCCTCCATAATAGAGAGGACCTGATACCAGGAAAAACATCTGGCATGCATATTTCCTGGAGATATACAGATCTTCCATTTGTATTTTGCATACAAAGTTGTTCTATTCATCCTTCCAAATTCACTCATATGTTTGTAACCGGGCACACATAATATATGTCAGCTAAATTCTGAGATTGAGGACGGAAATTCTGCTGTTACATAAGACACATGCAGAAATATGTCTAGCCCAAACTTGAGACTAGTAAATAGAAGGAAAATTCTCATCAGCACAGACTATTCTGCCTTCAAACGTAGCGTATACCTCCATGCTAGAAAGGAATTTTGACCTGTGTGGGTCAACTTATAAGCTTACAAAAAGTTGACATTTCTTATTGAAGAAGTTGCTCTGAAGCTTGGAAGAAGAAAAAAGAGTACTGTTATTAGGTACAAATATTTTCATGCAAAATCAGGATGGCTTCTAGCACTTTGGACATGCCGTTCCTAGATGTGATCAAGTGATTTAAAATATAGCATTAGTTTTAATAGTAAACCAGCAAGTAGAAATGAACATAACAATAATAAGCTGCTTGAATTGAGAAAATGTGGGGATTAATACAAGCTGTAATAGATAAATAAATATCAAATTATTTGTTGATAGAGAAGATGAGATATGCGATGACTGTGCCATTCTTCTGAGTTTACGTAAGTGGGCATTAATCTATGACACTTTAGATGAGCTAGTTTAGATTAACTAGTTATATTTATCCATCTGTAACTGTGCTTAGAACATCTGTAATTATTCACGTCTTCTCCCCATTTCTTCACTGGATTATTTGTTTTTAGGGTGTGGAGTTTGGTGAGCTCTTTATAGATTTTGGATACTAGCCCTTTGTCCGATATGTCATTTGTAAATATCTTTTCCCATTCTGTTGGTTGCCTTTCATTTTGTTGATTGTTTCCTTTGCTGTGCAGAAGCTTTTTATCTTCATGAGGTCCCAATAGTTCATTTTTGCTTTTAATTCCCTTGCTTTTGCAGCTGCTCTGGAAAACAGTGTGGAGGTTCCTCAAAAAATTAAAATTAGAACTACCCTAGACCCAGCAATAGCTCTGCTAAGAATTTACCCAAGGGATACAGGAGTGCTGATGCATAGGGACACTTGTACCCCAATGTTTAGAGCAGCACTCTCAACAATAGCCAAATTATGGAAAGAGCCTAAATGTCCATCAACTGACGAATGGATAAAGAAATTGTGGTTTATATACACAATGGAGTATTATGTGGCAATGAGAAAGAATGAAATCTGGCCCTTTGTAGCAACATGGATGGAACTGGAGAGTGTGATGCTAAGTGAAATAAGCCATACAGAGAAAGACAGATACCATATGTTTTCACTCTTATGTGGACCCTTAACAGAAACTTAACAGAAAGTCTATGGGGGAGGGGAAGAAAAAGAAAAGAGGTTAGAGAGGGAGAGAGCCAAAGCATAAGAACTCTTAAAAACTGAGAACAAACTGAAGGTTGATGGGTGGTGGGAGGGAGGGGGGGTGGGTGGTGGGTACTGAGGAGGGCACCTTTTGGGATGAGCACTGGGTGTTGTATGGAAACCAATTTGACAATAAATTTCATTAAAAAATAAAGACATCTGAGAGAAGTAAAAAAAAAAGAACATCTGTAATTATTACATTTATGTCTAATAATTTTTAATAGTCATAGTGTATTAAATGGGTAATAAATGGGTAAATATTACCTTTGGATAAAAGAAGAGAAACTTAATGAGGAATTCAATACAAAGACCCTGCCCAAATTAAGCTAGACTAAAGTATGAATAAGTGCAATGATGATGTATGATACTCATTTTATGAATAATAGAAGGTTTCTCTGGGGATAAAGTAATGTCATATCCTAGGCAAGAGCATTTACATTAGAACCACATATAATCTATTCAACTCCCTTCTGGTCTGGGATTTCTTAACCAGTGGTATCATCATCCTGATAAAGTTGTTCAAATAAAACCATGTTTTGGGGATTAACCACTTTTTACTGTAATGCACAGTTTTGTTGCCATGTAGCTTTTACTTTGGCCCTCAGGCCCTTGTTCTACTATTAAGGAGCATAATTGTAACTCCTCCTTGATACTGATCAATTTTTTATGCACTAAATAATTGTGCTCATTCTTTGCTAAGGTATCATGGCATAGGGATGATTATCATTCCATAGATGAAGAAACTTAAGTTCTGAAATTTAACCAACATGCTCAAGATTCCAAAACTGATATTTGATAGAGTCAAAATATCCATTTGATCCCAAGTCACAGGGACTCTGTTTATAATCATGAAGAGAAACAGGCTGCAGCAGGAATGCATTAAGAAAGAATTAAAGTGTTTTACCACGTCCCATTAACAAAAACATAATTGAGATCTTTCCAGTAGAGATTTTTGGTTTATTATGCCCCTATAAATTTTATTATATCAACAGAATTTTTTGCTTAGAACTGAACTAAATAAATTAAAATTTGCTATAAAATAAAGACCAACTTTACCCCCAAAGAATTTCATACACTCCATGCTGATATCTAAAGGCACTCGTTATGGACAAGAACAATGGGGAAGGCAGAGTACAATAAACATCTGATATTTGAGGCCCACTGGGAGCTTCAGAAATGTGAAACAATGACTCCAAGTGTAAGATAATTCCTCCTATTCTTCGATTAGTTTTATTGGCTCAATATTCAAGTGCGTAATTGTATAAGCACCAATTTCTCACAAATAAGAATCTGTGTGGAAATTACAAGTTGTGTTTAGGGTGGAAATATTATCACAATCTTATCCTAGCACTGAGCACTACACATGGGCTTTTTGGAAAGGTAAACTTCTTTCATTGTATTATATCAGCATAAGATCTGTGCAAACCCAATAGAAATTGATTCCAGTTTGGATTTAATAACAATGTCTTAATTTTGCTTTGAATTTTATAACTTACAAAGTGTTCTTATGTATATTTTTCACTTGGGCTCTTATATTCAATGTCATTTCTATTTTACAGAAAAAAAAAAAAACAGTAAGGCTGAGTGTTGTTAAAATCTGCCAAGAATTTGTCTTTAGTTCAGGACTCAAGAGTTTAAGAAATGAGAGATTTAACCAAGACTTTTTTTTTTTTTTAATTTCAAGCACAGAGTTCTTCCCACTCTATAATGCTAAATCATTTTAGTGATGACATGACCTTTAATGAGATTGCTCTGATAGGGGTGTGTTTGGTCAGTGAAAGTTAATGTTCATTTGTTCTTGAATTCAGTTGTTCAGCAAAATGTATTGAGAATTTTATATACCAGGTATCATGTTAGGTGTAACAAAGGAGGAAGTGCATAATTTAGGGAGAAATGAGTGAGTCAGTAGATTAAAAAGTTTCTGGTAGAAAAAAATACCCTTTGTAGCTAATGCCAATGAATAATTTGCAAATAAAGATTTCAGAAATAATTAATGTGAGTCCATTTAGCACTTAAAACCTGAATTTTGTGACAGAAAAAAAATCATATTTTTTTCTAAAAGGAGAATAAAGACTATAGCTCAAAACAAACAAACAAAGAAAAACAAAAGAGGACCCTAACATGTTCTGCTTGAAGGGGTGAGGAGAGTCTTGACTACTGGGCCTTCACCTTTTATGTAGAATTTTCCCTGGGTCTCAATGCTAAGAACTCTAGCGAAAACCCCTATTCGCCACCAACACTGAATGTATGATGCACGTCTGTATCATGTTTTAGTATCCTTATTGGTAAGGATTTAGATCACTTTTCAACAAAAGCTAGTAGCTAGGAGAGAAGGAGAATAACTGGTCTGAGTTTTGACTCTTTTTTGAGCTTGATGAACTTGCTTGGCAGTTGCCACATTCAATCAGTGTAAGAAAATCATGATTAATGCAGAGTGTTGCATTTAATATATGTACGTGGAGAAAATGTTGACCTCTTATGACTGTTTATAAATGGCTAGAAGAAACAAAAATCAATGAAGAAATTAGGGATATATTTCAACCCTGAGTTTGCTTCCAATATTTCACTCATCTGCTTTACTCTCCGTCTTTATGTTCTTGGCATGTTCACCTATAGTTAAATAATTGAGATCTTTCCTACCTGCCTTTATCTCTCCAGCCTAGGCACCCAGCCAACCAGAGTTCTTGCCTGCAAGTATCCAGTGGACATAAATCCCCACTCAGAGTCTTCAATATTATATCTCTTTGTTACTACTGCTTTCCTGTCTTTACTAGCTCTCATTTATTGAGCACATATTATAGTCTCAATACAAGGCTAAACCCTTTATAGTCATTTTGGAAGCAATATTCTCAATCTTTCTTTGAAATAAGTGAGATCATATGAAAATACTTAAGCTTTTAGGCTTTCATGAGACTTAGTAGCTAATAAAGTACAGAATTGGGATTAAAGCTCAAATCTATCTGATTATAAAGTTCTGGCAGGGAGTACTGATTGCTTCCTATTATTCGACCTCCTCTCCTCTGTTTTAGTGGAAGCTTTATATGAGTAGCTCTATGACAGGTTTTTTTTTTTTTTTTTTTTTTCTGCAAAGGCAAGCCATAGACTCGGTTCTACTTAGTGGACATGGCAGAAAACTTCAGTGCCATAACCGTAAAGAGGAAGTCCTCTCCCCTCTTATTTTCCCTCTTGCCACTAGCTGGAAGATGGTTATGGAGGAGCGAGCATTCACAGCTCACTTGGTCTCAAGATCAAAGCTCCATGTTTAGGATGCAGAGCAGTAAGTCAGAAGACGACTGTATCTTCAGCACTATCAAGTTGATGTGTTAGACCACTCACCTAGACTTCTGAATGCTGTATTGTTGGGCCTCTTACTGCAACTTAACATTTATCCAGAATAGTGCAGGGGCTCATGCTCTAAGACTCACTCAGAAAGTAAGAGAAAGCAGTATGAAACAGAAGGCACTCAGTAATCCCCCTTAGGGGATCACAGAATGGTCTGAGCATGTTTGGATAATTTTACGCAATGGGAAAAGGAAGAAAAGAAACTCAGGCTTTGGGACATTCATGATTGCCAAGAATAATGACAATGGTGGTTTTAATCTGAATAGGTGAGGAAGGGTTTAAGAAGCAATATGAAACATCCAAAGCAATTTTGATTCAAAGAATGAAGGGGAAGTACAAAGTATGAAGAGACTGGGGACAACTGCCTAGAAAATTAGAAGCAATTGGGGATAGTTAGAATGCAGTTTTAGAAATGAGATTAGGTATGATAAATCTGAGAAAATTTTCTACACAGTCCATTTTCTCCTAGTCTGTTGAATCGCTTCTGGGTCTGATACAAATACAATTTATTTGTATCCATTTGCATTTGTATCCATGTAGTAAATTTTTTTTTTTTTAATATTAACGTTTTTTTATTTTATTTTTGGGACAGAGAGAGACAGAGCATGAACGGGGGAGGGGCAGAGAGAGAGGGAGACACAGAACCGGAAACAGGCTCCAGGCTCCGAGCCATCAGCCCAAGAGCCTGACGCGGGGCTCGAACTCACGGACCGCGAGATCGTGACCTGGCTGAAGTCGGACGCTTAACCGACTGCGCCACCCAGGCGCCCCCCATGTAGTAAATTTTTAATGAATGTACTGACTAAAATGTTCTTTATTTTCTTACCTATTAATAATTTGGTTAACTATTTTTTACATGAATATTAACAGCTGCCTGGTTTTCAGTAGTTTAAAACTATTATATTTTTAATGAAACTCAGTCTTCAATATTTACCATTTTATTTTCTTTAAAATGCAACTAACATTTAAATTGATTATATTTGAGGGAGAATTATTAGCATTTTGAAATATCAAATAAGAAAATATTAAAAATAAAACAACCATATTTAGTATCAATAAGAATCATAAACTAAATTTTATTTTATGAGTTTTCAAGACCTATATCAGATATGATCGAGCACCATTAAATTCACTCCAGAATTAAAAACATGGTTGGAGTCTATTCTGTAAAATACCTTAAAATTTGCTTTTGGAGGAAAAGGAATCATGCAAAGGAAAGAAAAAAAAAAAGACTGAATTGTCATAATGGGCCACAGATTAGACTAAAAGGGTATAGGCAGACTAGCCATTCCCTCAGGAGGAAGAATGTACTCCTTAATAGAAATTCACGGAATGAAAATTTGTTTCTTAAAGATATCTGCTATGATTCACTATGCTGTTTCCTTTACAGTTTAAATAAAACATCTATGAAGCACAGTAACTCACAATTATTTGAGTTCTACAATAATTTTGAAGGGATGATGAGATGTTATTAGAAACTATAATAATCTGGAGAGGTAAATATGGCAGAATGCGCAATCAAATTAAAATCACTACTCTTCACTTGTTGTTTTCCTTCTTTCTTTCACCCTCAAAGATTTAGAAGGAATGAATTCCAATGAAAATCCTTCAGAGGTTTCCCAACCTATTCAGTATAATAACTAATTATTATAAAGGATAGATGCTAGGCACAGTTTGGCTATGGGGTAAAAGATCCTTCTGGTATAGGATCAATGGACCATATGTTGTGGGGTGGCAAATTACACTTTCCAAAAATGGCTACATCAGTATCAAACCCATCCCGCATCTCCCCCCCCCCCACCTTTTTTTCTGATGTGGCCTAGATGCTCCTCTACCAAGAAGTTGAGTCTGTGTTCTCTCTCCTCGAAATGAGGCAGGCCTTTCTATCTTTCTCAACAAATAGCATGAAGCAGAAGTGATGCTTCCGACTTCTAGGGCTATACCTTAAAAGGCAACACAGCTCCCATTTGGCTTGACCTCCTTCATGGGACACTTGCTACTATGTTGTGAAGAAGCCCAGGCCACATGGAGAGTCCACATGTAGGTGTTCTGGCTGGCAGCACCAAACTGGCTTCCAGCTAAGAGCCAATAGCAGCTATCAGGCATGTGAGTGAAAGAAAACATTTAGATGATTTCACTCCCCAGGCTTTGAATCTTTCAGCTGATACCCCAGGCATCATGATATCCCCAACTTTCCATCTGATCCAAAGAAACCATGAGAGGTAGTAACTGATTAATACTGTTATAGCCATCTAAAGTTTGGGGTTATATGGTAAGTGGCAGTAGGTAACCAAGACATATGGTAACTGGGCACCCATGACTACCAGCCATGGCTACCATTAGATTTTGAGAATACTTTAATTTATCTGCTGCCTTCAGAATGACATTGCTAACTCTGTTCTGACAGTGCACAGACAATGGATTTTTTAAAAGATGTAGCTTCTTGGGACGCTTGAGTGGCTCAGGGTCATGAGTTCAAGCCCCTCACTGAGCTCCACACTAGGCATAGAGCCTACTTAAAAACAAAACAAAAAAATAAAATAAAATAAAACAAAACAAAACAAAACAAAACAAAACAAAAGTAGCTTCCAACAAGCAAATAAAGAAACCAAGCAAAGTAATCCTTAGATTGCTTGAAATGCATGCAAAAGTTACTATGCCTAACATGACTTTGAGGTTATTATTATGAAGTGCAGGGAATGTTTTTGGCAAAATGTCAGATAGCATCATATATCCAACATGAGATTTTCCTTTAAGTTCGGTAATTTCTCTGAACACATCATCTGATCTTTTACTTTGATATGTTTATAGGTATTGGTGTCCAAAAATCTCTTCCAGAAATATGTAATCATACTGAAGAAATTTGTTTTTCTCTAATTTTTTCTAATTGTTTCCATAATTCAAGTGCGTCCATCTCATTTTGAAATGAATTAAATCCTGTTGCAGGTACCAGATGGACAGAAGTGGTAGGTACAGTTCTGTTTTTAGGCTGAGAACAGATGTCGCACTGGGGGTGTGAATCGCTCTCCTCCACACTGTCCCATCTCTGAACATTCTGTGCAAGTGTTCTGCTCTGGGGGATTCCCCCACTGTTGACTTTCCATTGGGGCTTCTAGGAGAGACATTTATTTTAGCATTGAAGGACTTCTGATCCTTCATATATTAACATCAGGCCTCCGATTCATTTTTACATGCATTTATCTGCACAAGGGCTGAGGAATAAGTGGCTAGTTTGCTTATATGCATTTTCTTTACCCAATTGTGATGGGGGGAATTTGAGTTAGCGTCTGCTATCTCAACCCATTGAAGTCCTCCTTTCCTTTACCATAGGGCATGGAAGGTGTTATATGTTTTTTGATGAGGCCTATATTTTTCTTTCACTGAATATTAAAGATATTTTTAAAGAACAAAGAATGTGTTTTTGGTGACCTAGAGTAGTAACACCCCTCGTGAGGGTGGGGCTAATTAATCTTTCCATTTATAAATTCAAATTCCAGCATTTAACAGATTTGATCCATGCACATTCCAGCATTTAATACAGTAATACTATTCCAGCATTTCACAGACTTTTTTTCTATGTGTTTAATTAGACCCTATAAAGCCTCTGTGAGAGATGCCATTTGTGTCTCAGTTTCATGTGCCCTTACTACTTGGTCAGCATTGCTTTGCTGAGGGCTTTCTGCTGCATCTATAGCCAATGTTGTTTCTTATTTGGCAAGCTGTAATTGCAGAGGACTGAATGGCCCCAGGAGCAGTCCTCCAATGAGGACTAGACTACAATGACTGACTAGCATTGATATATAAATACCCTTCTTCCTTTGCTTCTTGGAGAGATTAACTCGGAGGTTATGTGTTTTACCTTGGCTCCCAAATGTCATTATAAGGATTAAGCTTCAGACCCTTTGCAATCTTGGTTGGCTGGATAAGGTAGCTATTCGGTGGTTGTTTTCTCCTCCTTATTTCACATTCCCATTATCCTATGGATGCTCCCTTTAACCCTCAAATGAACCACTGGCTCTGAACCCTGGTTTCAGAGTCTGCTTTTGAAAAAAATCAAAGTAAAGCATCAGTCATTCTACTAGTTCATGGTTAATTTCAATATCCTTGTTTAATTTCTCTGCTTAATTTATTTTTAATACAGGTATTGCTTTTTCATTTTTATAGACAAATTCAGTGACATTTATTCTGTCACTTTCACCTTGAGATATTGTACCAAGTATTTTTCTTTATTGGCATTTTAAAATGTATGTTTCTTCAGTGCTCCTTTCTTTGTGGATTGTTGTTGTTGTTGTTGTTGTTGTTGTTTTTCCTTGGGCACTGTCTTCCTACCAATCATCATGTATAATCTCTTTTTTAATAAATATTCTTCTTCTTCAAATGTGTTTTGCTTTGTTAGAATATCTGAGCTGAATGTTTTCTATTTTTATTTTTTCATTAAGGCTAAAAGCAGGCTTGAAAAATGCACCCACCCTAAAGATGATACAAAAGATCGAGTTGGTAATTGAAAATCTTTCCTGGCCTACTACTCTCCCTACTGTCCAGCCCGATGCTCTGTGGGAAAGAAACACTTTTATGTTTTTCTTTCCTCACACATCTCAGTAGACTTATGCTTGAATATTTGTCTTGAGGGACATGGTGGGTCCTCATAAGTTTAGCTCTGTGTCATCTCTTCTTACCGCAGGACCTGTTCCTTCTTGGAGAATTTTCTGGATGCAAACCATAGGAACTATGAACAACTGGTTAATCATTGTTCAAGGCAAAAAATAACAATAATTAAAATAAATAAAGTAATAGAGTATTAGGGAGGATAAGGAAGTTTACCCATAATGTATATGTAAGTGTTGGAGATCCTACCCTCTCTGTGTTTAGCCAGTCCTGTAGTTTGGACCTCAGCCCTGTATTAAAGAAGTTAGCACAGGCTAATTGCCCAGGGAGACAATCTAAATAATGCCAAAACATAACTTGGGTGCAAAATGTTGGTAATAATTCAACTTATTGTGAATCAGATGAGTAGAATATATGTTTGTAAGGAATAAGATGGTTGGGATGTGAGGAAAGTGAGATAACCAAAGAGGATTGTCAAATAACAATAGATAGTGTATTAGAAAAAAAAAAAAACCTTCAGTCTTCTTCTTACGCTTCTCCTTTACTGTAACTCTGTTAGCATACTATCAACATTTCTGATACTTCTCATTACCAAAGGTGTGTATGTGTGTGTATGGGAGTGTTCTCTCACCAAGCAATTTTCTGCAATACCAGTTGGGTGTCCCACAATGTAACTCAGTTCTCACACTATCTACCTGGAGACAGCATCAAATCTCACAGATTAAGAGCTCAGTCCCTCAAGATTGCCCTCTCAACTTCAAATTCTAATCAAAAGTCCAGGTTCTCAGACAACTAGATGGCTCAGTCTGTCGAGCATCTAACTGTGGTTTAGGTCATGATCTCATAGTTTGTGAGTTCGAGCCTTGCATGAGACTGGGGTTCACTGCTGTCAGTTCAGAGCCGGTTTTGGATCCTCTGTCCACCTCTCTTTCTGCCCTTAACCTGATCACATGCTCTCTCTCTCTCTCAAAAGTAAAGAAAACATTAAAAATAAAGTCCGGGTTCTCACTTGGACCTCTCACCCATTGAGAGTTCCCTATGACCTCTGACTTGGGTTTGATCAATTTGTTAGACCTCCTCACAGAACTCAGGAAAAAAGTCACTTATGTTTATAAGTGTCTAAAGGAAATGATAAAGGATACAGATGAACATCCAGTTGAAGAGATACACAGGGTAAGGTCTGCAAGCATCCCAAGTGCAGGAACTTCTGTCCTTGTGTGGTTTGGGATATATCACCTTCCCTGTGTGGATGTGTTCACCAATCTGGAAACCCTCCAAACCCCATATTATTGGGATTATTAATTCTATGTCCAGTCCCTCTCCCTTCTCTGAAAAAAAATGGGGTTTGTGGGGAGGTGGGGGAGTCAAGCTGAAAAGTTCAAGTTTCTAATCATGGCTTGGTCTTTCTGGTGACCTGCCCCTACCCAGGAGACATCCAGGAGCTCAAACAGAGTCACTTCATTAAAACAAAAGATACTCTTAGTGCTCTTATCACTCAGGAATTTACAAGGGTCTTAGAAGTTCTGTGTCAGGAACCTGGAACAGAGACCAATATATGTATATTTTTTTCTATTAGCTCACAGATGGTGAACTGCCTTCTAAGTGCATGAGTCCAGTTAACTGTTGACCTTTGCTTTGCTTGCAGGGAGCATGTGAAATTGTGCCTGAATTGAATTTTTAAGGACAAGGATAGAGAGAGAGAACCACTGCAACAAATACCTTTTTATCACAAAGTACTCAGGATTGTTTCTTAATAATGTTTAATAAATATTTAAAGAAAACCACTTTCAAGGCATGTCAAATTATTAGCCTTTCTCAGGTATCCATATCCTCAGTTTTCTGTGGACTTTTGAACAATACATTTTGCTCTTGTGGATACTACTGACCCCACTTCTTGAAGTCACCTTAAATTATTAATAGATGTAGGTGCGACATAAATTATAAATTAATAATGTTATCAATATTACTTCCTATATTTATTTTCCTGTAAAAACATAGACACTTACTGTTATGTAAAAACATAGACTATCATTAAAGTAAATCCATCAACTCCTCTTTCATCCAGACCCACAAAACTCTGTATGCTCTGTATGCTCTGCGGCTCAAATTACTCAAAGAAAATTATTAACAAGTTAAACAATTCCAGAAAATTTAGGGGCACGTGTCATATGGCTCAGTCATTTAAGCATCCAACTCTCAATTTAGGCTCAAGTCATGATCTCATGGTTTGTGGGATCCAGGCCTGCATCGGGCTCTGAGTTGATGGTGTGGAGCCTGCTTGGGACTCTCTCTCTCCCTCTCTCTCTCTCTCCGCTTCCCTCACCTACATGCATTCTCAAAATAAATAAACATTAAAAAAAATTCCAGATAATTTGATTATTCTCTTACCTTTTCTGATGTGCTTGGAACTTTCCTCGAAATGGGTAAATATTGATAACTTTTAACAGGGTTTTTAAAGATATTCATGTTTCTGTCCATTTCTTTACTGGATTATTTATTTTTTGGGTGTGGAGTTTGATAAGTTCTTTATAAATTTTAGATACTAGTGCTTTATCTGATATGTCATTTGCATATATCTTTTCCCATTCTGTAGGTTTCCTTTTAGTTTTGTTGATTGTTTCCTTCAGTGTGCAGAAGCTTTTTATCTTGATGAAGTCCCAATAGTTCATTTTTGCTTGTCTCTCTGGCCTCTGGAAACATGTCTAATAAGAAGTTGCAGCAGCCAAGGCCAAAGAGTTTGCTGCCTGTGTTCTCTTCTAGGATTTATATGGTTTCCTGTCTCATATTTAGGTCTTTCATACATTTTGAATTTATTTTTATGAATGGTGTAAGAAAGCGGTCCAGTTTCATTCTTCTGCATCTTGCTGTCCAGTTTTCCCAAAACCATTTGGGTGTTGACTATCTTTTTTCCATCGGATATTCTTTTCATAGAGTTGTGGGTCTGTTTCTGGGCTCTCTATTCTGTTCCATTGATCTATGTATATGTCTGTTTTGGGGCCAGTGCCATACTGTCTTATAATTACAGCTTTGTAATACAGACTAAAGTCCGAGACTGTGATGCCTCCAGCTTTGCACTTCTTTTTCAGCATTACTTTGTCTTTTCAAGGTCTTTTCTGGTTCCATACACGTTTTAGAATTGCTTGTACTAGCACTGTGAAGAAGGCTGGTATTATTTTGACAGGGATTGTGCTGAATGTGTAAATTGCTTTGGATAGTACAGACATTTTAACAATATTTGTTCTTCCAATCCATGGGCATGGAATGTTCTCCCATTTCTTTGATTTCTTCAATTTCTTCATAAATGTTTTATGATTTTCAGAGTACAGATATTTTACCTCTTTGGATAGGTTTATTCCTATGGTTTTGGGTGCAGTTGTAAATGGGATCAATTCCTTGATTTCTCTTTCTGCTGCTTCATTATTGGTGTATAAAAATACAACAGATTTCTGTATGTTGATTTTATGTCCTGTGACTGCTGCATTTGCACGTCAGTTCTGGCAGTTTTTGATGGAGTCTTTCAAGTTTTCCGTGTAGATATCAGGTAGTCTGTGAAGAGTGAAAGTTTGACTTTTTTGCCAATTTGTATGCCCTTTATTTCTTTTTGTTGTCTGACTGCTGAGGCTAGGACTTCCATACTAGTTGAACAACAGTGGTGAGAGTGGACATCCCTGTCATGTTCCTGGCCTTAGAGGAAAAGCTCTCAGTTTTTCCCCATTCAGGATGGGATTAGCTGTGGGTTTTTTGTATATAGTCTTTATGATGTTGAGGTATGTTCCTTCTACCCCTACTCTCCTGAGGGTTTTAATCAAGAAAGGATGCTGTATTTTGTCAAATGCTTTTTCTCCATCTATTGAGAGAATTATATGGTTCTTATCCTTTCTTTTATTAACGTGCTGTATCACACTGATTGATTTGCAGATATTGAACCAGCACTGCAGCCCAGGAAGAAATACCACTTGATCGAGGGGAATGATCCTTTTAATGTACTGTTGGATTCGATTTGCTAGCATCTTGTTGAAAATTTTTGCATCCACGTTCATCAGGGATATTGGCCTATAATTCTCCTTTTTAGTGGGGTCTCTGTCTGGTTTCGGAATCAAGATAATGTATTAAGAAACACTTCTCCAAAGAAGACATGCAAATAGCTGACAGACACACGAAAAAATGCTCAACATCACCACCATCAGGGAAATACAAATCAAAACCATAATATGATACCACCTCACACTTGTTAGAATGGCTAAAATTAACAACTCAAGAAACAACAGATGTTGGCAAGGTTGGGGAGAATGGGAGCCCTCTTACACTGTTGGTGGGAATGCAAACTGATGCAGCCACTCTGGAAGACAGTGTGATGTTTCCTCAGAAAGTTAAAGATAGAACTATCCTATCACCCAGTAATTGCACTACTAGGTATTTATCCAAAGGATACAAATGCATAAAGAAGCGGTGGTATAATGTAAAGAAGATATAGTACAATATAGTGTAATTATATATATCTATATCTATATCTATATCTATATATATGCATATATATACATATATATATGCATATAGATATATATACATATATATATATCCTTTTTCCATTCATCACATCAGTTGATGGACATTTGGGCTCTGTCCATCTTTTGGACAGAGCTATTATTTATAGTGCTGCTATAAAGATTAGGGCGCATGTGCCCCTTCAAATCTATACTTTTGTATCGTCCCATTTGCAATGACCTGGATGGAGCTAGAGTGCATTAGGCTAAGCGAAATAAGTCAGTCAGAAAAAGAAAAATACTATTTGATTTCACTCATGTGTGGAATTTAAAAAACAAAACAGTTGGACACAGGGGAAGGGAAGGAAAAATAAAATAAGAACAGAGAGGTGGCTAATCATAAGAGACTTTTAAGTACAGAAAACAAACAGAGAGTTGCTAGAGGAGAGGTGAGTGGGCAGGATGGACTCAATGGGTGATGGGCATTAAGGAGGGCGCTGGTTAGGATGAGCACTGAGTGTTATATGTAAGTGAATTACTAAATTCTACTCCTGAAACCAATACTACACTATCTGTTAACTAACTTGAATTTAAATGCATCATTGAAGAAAAAAAATAAAGATACTGGTGTTTGTTATGGGAAGAGGGACAAAGCGTCCTTGGAATCTAGAGCAGAATAGGCTTGACCGAGTATTTGTTTTTCTTTCAGAGCTAAAGGGCTTTTGAGTTTGAAATTGTAGCAACAATGGATGTTAAATGCAAATAAGATGGTTAACCAGCTCCCTTATATGTATGCTGACAATCACTAATTATTCAGTAAGATGTCAAAGAGCTTGGTTATCTAATCTGTGGTGTTCACATCAGGGCCAATGAGTATGGTTGTGATCATTAAGACAGAATATAATGATAAGAATCTATTAATCGAAACTGTCAAAAAACACTGGTAAACATCTAATATTACAAGTACTCTGCCAGTATTTCTGGTGAAGTGCCGAAGCATGGGATAATGGCTATAGGTTTCTTTTATCATGTAACCAGTACTAGAGTAACCCACTGGCTATTTACATCTTCGGTGCAAATATTTTTGATATATTAACTTCTGTTGCCATTTTTGCTTTTTGCCTTTGATCTTTCTCTTCCGTGTAATTTTATTTTATTTTCATTAAAACTGGCTTGCAAAGAGAAGACCATTAAGATACTCTGTAGCTGTCAATCAGTGGGCCCAGAAAGTTCCTAAATGATAATAGTTGATTCAGCACATTAGCTTGTTGGAGGTATCTGCATGGCAGAAATGTCAGTATATTGTTTCCAAGCTCGACTTCTACATGCAAGGAGTAACAGAGCATGTCCCTGCTTCTTTTATGTTCCTCAGGAGAGCAACCAAGTGGCATAATCAATTCTTCAGGCCTTTGTATTTCACCTGATGTTTACTTTGTGCATTGCTTTGAGATTTGCCCTTATTTTACATCTTTAAAATCTATTTGCCTTTTCTATTTATCTTATAAGAAAATACGATTATCTTAGTGCAAGGTCATGGTGTATTTCATTAAACACTCATAGCATTTTTCTTTTTTCAGCATCCGCAAAGCAGTGAAAAGTTGCCCTAATTACTGAAAGATTGTCAGGCTCTGGATATACAAAGAATAACCTTCTCTGTCTCAGGTGCTGAGGGGATTGGAACTGTGCAGATGGCTTTGACGCAGTAACTTTACTGGTCACTGACATATATTATTGTACCTAGGAGAGATCAAGCACAAGCTTGACATCTTTTGTGCCATGAATATCAAAATCAAGGAAGTGCAGATTTGGTCTTTAATGGATGAAAATAACTCTATGTTGCTTCAGAGAATTCAAAGGCAAAAATGAATTCTCAGATTTTTACAAATGACCAAGCTGGCTTTTTCCTTTGGGTTTGCTGTGTATGTTTCCAAGTCACTTAATGAACAAGATCAGGATAGTGTTTCTAGGTGTTAAAGGTCACATTGGGAAACGCCAGGCCCTTCCTTTATGTTCCATTTTTTAGCAGTCAATACCAGACACCTGGAGGAATGGCCACTATTGGAGCATGGCTTCTTTTCAGTGACATTTGCTCAATAAATTTTTTCATGGCAATAATTGAAAAGAGTCAAAATGGTGTGAAGAAGTAAATGTCATATTCCCACAATGCAATATAAATGGAACTCATAAAGGCTCAGTGACTCACAAACAGGTTAATTAAAGCTTCCATGTGGTATATAGAAGTGAGCACAAAATTTGTTTGACCACATTATTTTCATGACTGCATAGAATGAATCCTTTGTTAGACCATCTAGCAGAGACTATGATCTAGTATTAAATGTAATTAATGTTTTTGCTACTTACTTTCTTTTGGGTTATTTTAATCTATTTCCCATTGCCAGGCAGTAATTTTATAAAGACTGGTTTTTAAGATAAAAAGTTAAGTGTTGCAAAAAGGCAACAGAGTCCCACAATTAGAAGTTGCTCTAATTGTACCAGGAATGGCATGTGAGTTCCGCTGCAGAAACAAAAGAAAAAGCAGATGGTATGGGAAGGAAAAACATATTGTGGACTTGGAAAGACATGTTGTCTTTTAACTATGATGATTTTTAATTTCTCATCCCTACGCGATCCTATGGGCCCTAAAAACATGTACCCTGTTCTTTAGAATTAACTTTTCTACTTCCCTAGGACTAAGGACAAAGCTTCAATAAACAATAAATAGCCCTAAAATAAAAACTGCATTTGGAAGAAGCTAAGGCCATCTTGCACCACTGGGACAGAGAAGCTGTGGATCATACTCCTTTAGCCACTGGAGGGCTACTGGAGGCTTCCATGTTCTGCCTGTGAACTTTCAAACTGTTCAAAGGAGGCAAGGGCCTGAAGGGGCGGGGTGGTCCCCTTGAGCCTTGGAGCTATGGGCTGCTCATCTGCATACTGTAGACGGGAGCATTACTGTCCCTTTATTCTGCCATAAGCAAATAAAAAGAAAGCAACATAAGACATAAAAATAAAAATAAGAAGAAGAGGAAAAAAAAAGAAATTGGGGATTTTCAGTTGGTTCAAAGAAAATTTATTTTGAGCCTTGTAAAGGATAATGCAAGAACTTATTTCATTACAATCAAAACCATGAAACAATGTCTAATTTTAAAACTTGAAAGTAGATAACTTCCAAGTTATCCATATAGTTACATCTAAATATGTACAGATACAAATGACACTGAATATAACTAATCTAATCTAATCTAATCTAATCTAATCTAATCTAAGTGATGCAGTCCCTGATACAGAAGAAAAAACTATATATATAAAATTATAAATACATATGTAATTGTATATAAAATTTATATATATGTAAATATATGTATATGTCTATTTCTCTGTGTCAGAGATTGAAGGTTTCCCACCCTAGTGCCCTTACTTTATATATCTTTAGCTTGGCACATGGTCACGCAAAACAAAGAAGACTTGTCTACATGCACAGGCAGAGCAATAAAAGTGTTGCTGGAACTGAAACTAAAATTGTTCCTGGAACTGAAATCAGTGGCCTTGCCATCCAAAGACTCTAGAGCAGAGCACCTTCCAGAGGGGAGATGAAGACGTTTCTGTTTAGACTAAGCCATTACTATTTTGCACATTTCTGTGACTCCCAGCTGGGTACAGTCGGAGTATTAGTGGTGGGATCATCATGAGAAAAGCAGAAGGCTGGGAGAAGTACTTTAGATCTAGTCAGAAATTGAGGTGTGGTTCTGCCTATTGCCAAGTACGTGTCTTAGGTCAGCTCATTTTTTAGTTGCTCCATTTGTAAAGTGAGGTGGCCGTTCCTACCTGGCTGACTAAGGAATAAATGAGGTAGGGGAATATTTGGGATTAACGAATCTGTTCCTACAAAATGATCAAATACCAACTAGCATACAAGTCAACAACTGAGACATCTAAGTATGCATTTAATAATGATAATTAAAAAAAACTCTTTGGGATTTTATCTGAACATTTCAGATGAGTAGATTTCAGAGTCTTTTTTGTAAAATAAAATCAGTGTATCTTCTACTTTCTTAGAATCTTGCTTTAGGTAGAATCTCAGTCTCTCAGGACCTCAATATTAATACGAATTTCTTTGATCATTTAACTTTGTCTGGCACTCAGCTAACCACTCTGAATTAATCACTTTTTACTAAGATAAAAATGTATAGATTTATTTAAGATTCCCATATAATAAAGACAGAAAGTTTATTTTGTCACTGCAATTCAATAGGAAAATTACTATAAGGACAGTAATCTCACTGTATTTGACATATCTGAAGCCACATTTGATAGAAACTTTAGAGTATTTAGTCAATAAATGTGTACAAGTAGAGTATATATATACCCTAAAATACTCAGAATATATAACATTCTCTTAAAATATCTAAAAAATAAACTTCCACAATATTTAAATAAAAATCATACAAAATACTCACAGTTTGGGTAACACACAAACTAAGATGCTTATGGCTATACCAACTTTTCCCCAGTGCTTAGCCTCTAGTTCTAGATATCGCAACCCTCAACTTGTTAATATCACTTTATATGTATCACATACTGTTTTAAATAAAAATTTCAATAATGTTTATATGTTTAATAACTCTGACAACAAAGAACTTATGTTTTCATTGTTTACTGATATTGGTCATTTATTTCTAAGAAAACATTAGAAGTGAAGATTTCAAAAGTACATTGCCCCCCCAATAAAAAATAATCATAAAAATCATCTTCCACGACATAGAAAATATTACACCTTAGGCATGATATGCAACCTGATTTCTGACAACTTTTTGCATTACCTTGACCTTTAAAAATCTATTTTGCTCAGGGAATAACATAAGAAAAATTTCTTAAACTAAATTATCTCATGCCAGACACTATTAATATTGAAGAGGTATTATGAGAATTAACAAGTGAATATTTCTAAATTACTATAGGTTAGAAAATATAAGTTACATAAATTTTATACTACAAACTATTATTTTTAATTTATTAAATTTACATTCCTTAGTAACAGTAACTTCTAAAAAGACTAAATAGTTCTATTTAAACCATAATCCTTAATTATTACCAACTATTAGTTTATAATTTAAACATAACAATGCCTGAGAGACAGATTAGAGAAACAAAATCTCTGATGATTTTAGGTCACACTTCTCCCTAGAAAGACATTTTGCTTTGGTTAGATATTCTCAATCTCAATAAGACTCTGAATCTCAATCTCAATTCTCAATAAGACTCTGAAAACAGGAAATGATGTATTCATTTCAAAATACAGACATTGTCTGAGATTGTATTTCTACAATCTCTACATGGAAACATGGCTGGAAATCATCAATCCTTCCTGTAAAATAATGTTAAATGACTCTTCTGCCCACTTAACTTACTGTCCTTTTATTCTTCCTTTTCTGCCAACCTCTTCTAAATTTTGTCTGATATTAAACCACCATGTTTTAACTTATTTAATCTCATGTGACCTGGCTTCTATCCTAACCATTCTACTAATTTTTTTTTTCTTTTGGAATATATTCACCATTTTCTAGTGACCAAATCCAATCCCTTTTCTCACTTTTTATACTCTGAATCTAATGTTATATGAGGATCAGTTACTATCACTTCTCTCTTGTTAATGTATTTCATTAAGAATTCATTCACTTCCTCAAAATGTACTCTTTAGGGTTTGCTATTAGTTAAGCATGGTGCTCAGAGGGAGCAATGACTTTGAAACATCAGGCAAAGCACGGACTTCTCAGTTCCTCTGGATTTATGTCTACCTCCATGGTCATGTACCATTTCCATGTACTTATTAGATCAGTGTTTATGGAGTGCCCATTATGTGCCAAAGGACTCAGTGCTAGAGGCACAGCGGTGAACATTCAATATCTACTTGCTGAAGTGGATTCTTGAGTACTCAAGTCATCATTAACTCACTCATTCATTCAAAAGTATCATTTATCAAACATACACTATGTGTCAGACACTAATTTAGGCCCTGGTGCTATAGTAGTGAAAGATAAAATAGTCCCTGCCTCATAAAGTGTATATTCTGCTGGGAAAAACAGAAAATAAAGTACATGAGTGATATAATATGACTGAATGTTATGCATTCGATAAAAAGTATCAAACTAAGATAAGGTTTAGAGGATGAGAAAAGGATGCATTTTTACAAGGGTTATTGGGGAAGGCCTGTTTAAAAGAGGTGCTTTT
This sequence comes from Panthera pardus, assembly GCF_024362965.1. Taxonomy (NCBI): domain Eukaryota; kingdom Metazoa; phylum Chordata; class Mammalia; order Carnivora; family Felidae; genus Panthera; species Panthera pardus. The sequence continues at coordinate 125,229,641 of NW_026526688.1, read as the reverse complement.
AGAGAAGAATTTGATGGAAATGGGTGAGTGAAGCATGTGAGTGTATGAGGAGGACCATTTCTAGCAGAAGGAATATGAAGTGTGAAGTCTTGGGATGGTGATTAGCTTTGTGTGTTTCACATTCAAGAAAGCCATGAACTCAGAGGGGGAGTGAGGGCAGAAATGAGATTAGAGTTTGAGCCAGGCAAACCAGCTCATTTAAAGCCTTATAGATCATGGCACAAATTTTATTCTAATTATAGTGAGAAGGCACTGCAGAGTTTTAAGGATTCTTTTAATGGCTATGCATAAAATAGACTGTAGTGGAATAAGAAAGGATGCAGAGGGGCCAGTGGGAATGTAATACACTAGTGGTCCAAGGAAGATAGGAAGTGCCTTAGGTAGGGCAGTGGCTAAAAGTTATAAGAGCTCTTATTCAGGATATATTTAATAGGTAAATATTACATTCATGACTGGTGATTTAGGGGAAGGGGTTATATATGAAAGATAGAACACAGTTATGACTTGAGGGATTTTCACCCAAGTGAGTGGAGAAGACTGTGGAGGACCAGATTTGCTGACTGTACTTGCTGAAGTGAAAAAGGCTGAGAGCAAACTAGCTTAGGCTGAAAAATCAAGAGTTTTCATTTGTTCACATTAAATTTGTAAGGCCTACTAGACATCCCAGTGCAGCTATCAAGTGGGTTGTTACATACATTGATCTGGAGCACGGAGTGCTAGAAATCTGCATTTGAGAGTCATTAGTCACAGGCCTAGCTGAGATCACCAAATGAGTGAATAATCATAAAGGAGAGAAGTCCAAATTGAGTTCTAGGCAGTCTGACATTTAGAGGGCAGCAATAGCTGGAAGGGTAAGCAAAATAAAATGAAATAATGAAACAAGAACAAATTTAGGAATGTATGGTGTCTGGCACCCCTAGAAAGTAGTTCCAGGAGGAGTCAATCATCAACTCTATCTAATGCTGTGGTATAGTTGAGTAGTTATGACTTGTGAATTGTCCTTTGGGTTTGGCAATCTGGAGGTCACTGATAATCTTATTGTAAATGTTTTCAGAGAAGTATGGATAATCAAATGAGTGGGGTGTGTTTAAGAGGAGAGTTGGAACTGGGACGCTATATGCAGCTAATATATATAACTCTGTTGAGGAGTTTTTCTATTGAGTGGATCCTAGGAATGGGTTGCTAGCTGGAGAAGAATGTTGGGTAAAAGAAAAAACAGTTTCTTTTTTTAAGTAGGAAAAATGGTAGGATAATTGTATGATATTAGAAATATTCTGGAACAAGGGAAATATTAGGATGAAATAGAGTGGATATAGGTACATGATAATGGTGGTGTTGGCCATGGGGAAAACACAATACTCTAATATCAAATCCCAGTGTGTTGGAGTTCAGAAGATGATTGAAAGTCTATTTGTGTGCTTCCCTTCAAAGACTCTTCTGTCCTAGAGCAAATTTCTGTATTAGTTATCTACTGCTACATAACAAATCAGCCCCAAACCTAATGACTTAAAACAATGGTGGTTATTTACTATTTCACAAGGTTGGGATATACAGGCCAGAAATATATAAGAAGTTGAGTTGGGTGGCTCTGGCTCAGGATCTTCATGAGTTGTAGTCAGATGTCAACTGGGTCTTTATTCATCTGAAGGCTTGACTAGGTTTGGAAGATCCATTTCTTTCTCTCTTATTTTTAACATTTATTTATTTTTGATAGGGGGGAGGGGCAGAGAGAGAGGCAGACACAGAATCTGAAGTAGGCTTCAGGCTCTGAGCTGTCAGCACAAAGTCTGACACAGGCTCAAACCCACAAACCTCAAAAATATGACCTGAGCCAAAGTCAGACGCTTCACCAACTGAGCCACCCAGGTGCCCTGGAGGATCCAGGGTACTCAAGGGGACTCAATTTCTAAGGGAACTCAATTACATGGCTGGCAAGCTGGTACTGACAACATAGATCCTTTCCATGTGGGCCTCTCCATGGGGCTTCTTGAGTGTCCCTACTACATGGAGGCTGGATTTACCTGGACAAGTCATGTAAAATATCAAATCTAAAGCTTCGATGCCTTTATGAAACAGCCTTGAGTATTATATACTGTGACATCTACCATATTTCATTGACTACATGGGTCAGCCTTGATTCAGTGAGAGAGGGGATTACATAAGGACATAAAGATGAAGATCACTGGTGGCCATCTTGGCAGCTGACAATCATAAGCACTAACCTTTAGGCTTATAAATTTTCTTTATTCTCACCTGTCAAATATGGAAATTTTATCATATGAGCTCGTTCTTTCCTAAGTCTAAAATTTCATGATTTTATTTTTCAGCTGGACATATGGCTCTCAAAGGAAGCATATGAAAGAGAGGGGGTAGAGTCAGCTGGTATCTTCTGTTTCCCAGCCTCCTACTAATTTCTATTCCTTTCAATAATTCTTTTTTTGGAAAGTAGGGTATATGATGGCTCTGCATATTGTGAAAATGCAAGAAGTAGCTTTTTGAATAGCAAAATGCTCATCAGCTGGTTCATAAAGTAGGCTGAACCATGTTTAAAAACAAAACAACCACTCCCACCAAAACAAAAATTCCCCTGCTGTATTTAAGTTGATTTACTGAATCCTTATTAGGAAACATAGCCTTAAGAATCCTCTAGGAACAATATTAGAATACTAAAAAAGAAAGTATGTCCCAGAAAAACAATCACTGTTGATCGGTTAAACTCTAGAAGCCTCAGTTTCCTCCTATACAAACAGAGATGATAATTACTACTTCACAGAAGAATTAAATGTTAACAATGTTAAGTGACTATGAACATGTCTAACACATAATATGTATTTAATAATTGTTTTTTGTATGTATTTTATATATTATTTAATATTAATATATTTTTACATCCTGGCCTATATGTCCTTTCCTCATCTGATTAAGCACTGAGGACAATAACCGCTGAAACAGGTATATTTATAATATATGAAAGCAAGAAAATTTTTGTAAAAAGTAACTTAAAATATCCCCTCTATCAAATAGGTAAGCCCAAAGTCAGTATTGGTAGATGAAGTTTTCTTTCCTGATTCATATCTGATCCTTTGTCATTCATTCTCTCATGTAACCAGTGAGTAGATCACTGAATGCCCTCTCTAGTTTCCCTCCAAGACAGGAATGGCTAAAGTGGTGTGATAGAAGGTATAATTAAATATTTCCAACGATTTAATATTCTCTCCGCAAGAAATTATGTTTCTCTACCTGTTAAATTTAAGCACATCCATGTACCTTAAAAATTTTATTTTTGTCCAGATAAAACCCATGAGTGCTATTCCACATTCCTCATTCCCTCTGCCGCTGAAGCTGTCAGTGTTCCAGATAATGGTTGAATTGTCAGGCCACAGAGTGAAGATGATGGCGATGTGGAGTAAATCCCTAGCCAATGATCATAAAACAGGAGCAAGGTATCAACCTTTGTTCCTTTAAGCCACTGAGATTTGGGGATTATTTTTTTTAACTCTCTCCTGACTGATACACATGCCAGCTGTGTTCAACAGTATTTATGAATAGGGCTTTTTCTGCCTATGTTTTGACTATAGTACCAATTTGAGAGGCCAACTGAGAGAAATCAACTTGTACGGCACTTCATAGGCGTTAGCTAGGACCTGCTTCACATTTTTGAGTCATGTATACACAAGGAGAATTTAAAAGATCATTTTTATAGAAGGACGATTCTGTGATCAATAAATGGATTTGTTTGGAGACAGCAGTTGCATTCTGTGTTTCCCACTTCATGTTGCACATTTTGGGGAGAGGATGTGGAGGTAGCTGCTTTCTAGTGCTAACCTTAATTAGAGAGCATCAGAACAGGACACTGGAGAATCTTGAAAGGTATTCTTTGAACTTGGTAGACACAAAAGTTTGGAACCTAAACCACGCGCGTAAAAGTTGGATTTGGATCTGACTTTTGCCCTGGAAATTAAGGGGGTAAGGAAAATACTGTTTGGTAGCTAAATGAGAGGATGTCATTTTATTGGGATCTGCTGGTCTGAAGCCCTACATTTTGTCCAGGCAAGAGATGCATTTGTTTTTCTGGGGCACAACAGTGAGCCACCAGGAAGAAAAAAGTGTTGAAAGGACATTGCCTACATTAAAGAAACTTCAGGAGAAAGGGGCTCAACATGAAACCTGTTAAGATCCCTTGTACATACCTCACAAAACAGCTTTTAGCCTCAGTGTGGTCAGAGTACAGAGTTGTCGTGTTAAATAAGAACTATTTTGACCTTCGTTCTTCGCCTTCCTTCACATTTCTGATCTCAGGTTAGCAGCTGCTAGTTTGTTGAGAGGAGAGGAGACCAGAAAGAGAAGGTCTAGTGAAAGAACCATGCCTTGCCTTCCCAGTGGAGGAGAATGGATGAGTTGTAATTATATGATTGTACAGGGTATACCCTCAACATTGATCATGATGTATTCTGAATCCACTGAATGGATGAGAGGGGTCTGAAATCCAGCCAGTGCTCTATTTGCCCAGCCCTTGTCCTTGGAGGAGATTCTAGTGTGCTCAAAGAAAGGGGCACCTTTTTCTAATATTCAAAGATATGATATTGACTAACAGAGAGTCTGGAGAAAAGATTAATGATACACTAAGGTTAAGTTTTTGATCCATATCATGAAATGGACATAATTTCCAACTTGAGATATTTTTCTTGACTTATACTAAGGCATGGTCTGTAAGTAAGCAAAAAAAGTAATTTGACATGCTAGAATTGTCATCAGAAGGAAGGGGAAGATTACCACCATTGAATATAAAAGGAAATTGGAAGACAAAAATGAAATGCAACTTTATTAGAATCTGGTTTTCATGCTAGCTCAATGTGTTGTTTACATATACTCACACAGAAAACAAAATCTATAGAGATAGAGTGATGAGACATACTGAGAGAGGATGACAGAGACAGAGACAGAGAGGTCATAACTGAACAAGACAGGATCATCTGTCCTATTCACTCTTTTTCCATATCCTCTCTCCTCCATCTACTAAAGAGGCCTTTTAGTACAAAGATCATCAAGTTGACATGATGTTATAGGAAGTAGGTGATAAAAATGAACATAGGAGAAGCTTTTTTGTTGTTTTTGTTGATTTGAGTGGTGATCTCTTTTGCTGTGTTTTTGTTTGTTTATTTGGGGGGTGATATATTAGTTTTCTTGTGTTTGCTCCAATCTGAAGAATGTAGGAATCTGCTGAGTTATATTAGCTTGGAACTGTAAATTTATCACTCTAGCCTTAATTTCAAGGGAATGCAGCATGCTGGAATTATGACACAAAGGCCAGAGTAGAGGAGTAGTTAAAGGAAGGGGAATGGAGACCAAGGGAGCAATTACTTCCAGGCACCCATTCAAGTTGGATTCATACCAGACTCTAACATCCCATGGGGATCAGTAACTAATTGCTTTGTACCATCCTCTGGATTCTTTGTGAGTTTGGCTGGGGTCACTGACTGGTGGACTGTTATTTCTGATAATGGGCAAAAGTTACATATTTTTCCAGAAGTTCTTGAAATCTAAATTTATATTTATATAGGAAGATAGATATAGACAGATGTATAGGTAGAGTATGTATGGATAGATATAAATAGATGTAGAGAGATATATAATGCAGGTGGAGATATACACATAGATATTTCTAAGTCATTTATTAACATTGATTTATTTATATTTTCTCGACAGAATGAAGCAGTGTTCTCTTCAGTTCTGTTCACAATTGCATTTGTAAACATGATGCTGTATGAAATGGAGCATATGTGAATAAAATTTAGTAGCTAGGGTTGCAATCACCTAAGTTGGCCAATCAGTTTCTCTGGACCCACACTTATTTCTTTTTTTTTTTTTTTTAATTTTTTTAACGTTTATTTATTTTTGAAACAGAGAGAGACAGAGCATGAACGGGGGAGGGGCAGAGAGAGAGGGAGACACAGAACTGGAAGCAGGCTCCAGGCTTGGAGCCATCAGCCCAGAGCCCGACGCAGCGCTCGAACTCACGGACCGTGAGACCGTGACCTGAGCTGAAGTCGGACGCTTAACCGACTGAGCCACCCAGGCGCCCCGACCCACACTTATTTCTAAAAAGCAAACCCTTTAAAGAAAATTCTAGGCTTTACCATGTCTGGTGTTTTTGGAGTTGAGCTTTGTGATAGAAAAACAATAGCACTACGTGTACTAGGCATGTGAAGATGTGAAAGGCTTCATATTAGCGATGGAAGGAGAGTCTGAGGAACCCCCTGGGAGCTAAAAGGAGGCAAGATGGAGATAAATTTGGAAGGGAAGTTATTACTTTAATGCTACATTGACCACCTCTGGAGTTCAAATTATATATATTTCAGTAGGTTCCATTTCTGCCTACTGAAGGAGAACTCTTATTCATATATTCTGTTACTCTGCTCTTTTAGCTAGTCACTCATTTCTTATTAAAAACTCGGGTAGTTGATGAGGACATAGCCAATTAACCTTTAGCCAATAGTCTGGTATACTTTCAGCAGAGGACAAGTGCAAAATTAACTGGGAATACACATGGGTTAGTGGTGGAGGGTCTATCTCATCTGTAGTGGTGGCATGGGTGTGAAGGTGTTAGCAATCCAAATAATGGCTGATAAAGCAGAGCAGACTGGGAATCACCCAAGCTTATGTTATAAGCAGCAGTTACCTTTTTTAAACCCAGGAACTCTATTCCTGTTCAAAGCACACCTGGAGGCCTTGACAATGGGTTCAAAAAATAATCCTTACAGAAAAACTGTGACAGTAGTTAGGTTGTAAAAAATAGCCCAAAGCCCAAGCCTAACCTTTATAGGAAGGTTCTTGTCCCAGCAGGGAAATCGAAAAACATCAATGAATGGGAAGAAACCCGCCCCCCCCCCCCCCCCCCCAGCCAAGTCTTCGTGACTGAGGCGATTGGAGAAGGAAGATTGGATAAGATAAAGGCTGCAGCTTGGGGAGTTTGGGAGAATAATTGGGAGAATAATTCCCCAAACCATCAACTCTCTGACACCCAAGCATGAATGTGATTTCTTCTGAAAACTGAGAAGGACAGAGGCTGAGATTTGAAAAGATTGAGTGAATGAAATTTTCCAACACCTAGAGTTAAGCAGGTCATGGAAAAACAGGAAGAGATAGGGCATATTAAGGTGAAGTGAACAAGTAGGAAGGGCCCAAGGTCATGTTCTCTATACTTCATAATGGAAAGTATGGAAAGGAACCCCAGTCCACACAAATCCAAACCAAGTTCTTCAACATTGAATTTTGAAATGCTCTGAGGGAAAGAAATCCCTAAAAGCATTCTTTTTTTTTTTTTTTTTAACTAATAAACCACCGCTTCTCAGTCTTAACTCCAGTCAAGGAAAAGAGGTTGATGGGAGAGCAAGAAGCCTTCTACTTCAGATGTTAAAAGAAGCATCATTTAACATTTCCAGCAGACAATCCCATACTCCATCTTAGGAATAAAAGGCAGACCTTTCCCCCATTATTTCACAAAGACACTCAACAACAGACTGATGGATATAGACAAGAGCTTTTTTTTTCCCCCCTTCATCTTCACCAAGCAGCTGAGGGAGTCCTTACATGAATGAACTCATGATGACCAACAGATATTTTGAAGTCAGACATGAGTATTCTCTTGGAGGCTACCTGTATTCCACATTGTAGCTTTCCATATTAAAAATGTTGGAGGTTATGTTTTCAAAAAGTTTCTTTCAGCAATAGAGCTTATTTGGTCCTAGTTAAAATTTTAAGCAAACATACAGCAATCACAACAAATCAAACAGTGCTACACCCATTTAAGTCCAATACTCTGAATCTCCGACCTTTGGAGAACTGAATGTGCTTTTAGACGTGGAAAATACGTTCTCTACTATTTAACCTAAATGCCACTATAATTATAACCATCTCAGACTTTTTCCTATAATTCTTTCTGAAGATATACAATTAAAAGAAAGTGGTAATCTAAACAATGAAAACAAAATGGAACCCTACAATTACACAGTCAAACTTTTCTCATGTTAGAACAGAATGAAGAAAGGCATTATTTAATTAAAATACCAAATGCCACAATCCATGAGGAAAACCAAGTGTACCATAAGTACAGACGAGAGAAGATGGTAGTGAAGACAAAACTACATGTCTAATACTTGATGTTGCATATAAACATGAATTATACCCCAAAGAAACATTCCTATTCTCTGTGGTAACCATTAGTGACTGCGTTACATATGCATCAGTTTTCAAACATAGAATGGGGAAAACAAATGGTGCCTGCAGCTGGGTAGTACCTCCTTCATCTGGACATAAAGTCCCTCTTCACTGGTCTGATCCATAACATGTTGCATTAACCACCAACCAGCTTTGCTCTTATTACTAGCCTCTTTGAGCATTTGAGATTAGAAACCCTGATTGCAACCCCATCCTAAAATGTTTTTCAAATATCCTTCCCCCAAATTGAGGGTAGCACTATTGAGAAAAACAAGTAAGTCTAAAAGGGAAAGAGTCACTTTCAATCCTGTTAACCATAGTTACCTACAGGAATAATCCTTCAAGTTTAAAAATTAAATAAGCAAGAATGCCAGTACTTAGTTTAAAAGTTCTAGTGAGGTTTTAGCTGGACTTATGAGCAGGCAGGCTATGTGATGTTATTAAGTTGTTATTACAAGTGAGTTTGATGAATCATAACTTCCTGAATATCTGCAAGGAAGTCTGCCCATCCTTTTGGCAATTCCTAGTAGTTAATGTTTATTTAATAAGTGAATAAAGTATATTCACTTTCTAAAATTGCCATATTTGTGCCATAAAATGAAGAATCCATGTGTACTATGGACCTTTGAACAGCACAGGTTTGATATGTGTAGGTCCACTTACATGTATATTTTTAAAGATAAATACAGTACAGTACTGTACATGTATTTTCTCTTCCTTATGATTCCTTTAATTACATTTTCTTTTTTTTAATGTTTATTTATTTTTGAGAGAGATAGAGTATGAGTGGGGGAGGGGCAGAGAGAGAGGGAGACACAGAATCCGAAGCAGGCTCCAGGCTCTGAGCCATCAGCCCAGAGCCTGACATGGGGCTCAAACCTGTGAATGGAGAGATCATGTCCTGAGCCAAAGTTGGATGCTTAAAGGACTGAGCCATCCAGACGCCCCCCTTAATTACATTTTTTTCCCTCTAGTTTACTTTATTGTAAGAGTACAGTGTATAACATAAATAGTATATATGTTAATAGACTGTATAATAAGTAAGGCTTCTGGTCAAGATTAGGCTATTAGTAGTTCAGTTTTGGGGGACTCAAAATGTATATGGGGATTTTTGACTATGAGAGGGATCAGTACTTCTAGCACCTGCATTGTTTGAGTCAACTGTATATGAATATAAGTAGTAAATATGACAAATCATACTCAGTATATCAGTGAAGAGACCTGTGACTAATGAGAAACCTTATTATTATTATAGAGATAAATGTAGCTAGCCTGCTCTGTCATAAATATATATATATATATATATATATATATATATATATATATTTATTTATTTATTAAAGGGTTACATATATACATATTTATGAAGGGTCAGAACAAATATATATATGCACATACATATATTATATAATATATTATTAAGTATATATAAATATAAATATATATATTTGAATATTTAAGGGCCACAAAAAATTTTAATGTATTTATGCCACATACATCAATATATATGAAGTTTACTGTATATATATTTTAAGTTTATTTATTTTTGAGAGAGACAGAGAGAGTGGGGGAGAGGCAGAGAGAGAGAGGGAGACAGAGAATCCCCAGCAGGCTCCATGCTGTCAGCACAGAGACCAACACAGGACTTGAACTCGTAAACTGTGAGATCATGACCTGAGCTGAAATCAAGAGTCAGATGCTTAACCAAATGAACCATCCAGGGACCCTTAAAATATATAGTGTTAATTAAAGCATTGAAAAGATTTGCCTTGATAAAACACAGATTCTATCACATTTATCACCATGTTAAGCATTTAAATACATATATAATATACTAGACATTCTGTAGGATAAAAAAACATTGGAAAAACAAGACTTCTGGCCCCTGGAATGATAACTTTAGTTGTAAATACAAGAGTCTCCCTTAAGAAAAATTGACTCTATCCTGCCTGTGCTCCCTATAGCATGTGACTATGGTTACTCTTGTCTTCCACACTGATACCTTCTTCTTTAATTTGTAAACAAAGCAACATAGTGTCTTACCTTTCTCCTCCTTTATGGTTTGGTTTTTTTGTTTGTTTTTATCTTCTCTTAAGGATTCCATTTCCTTTTCCTGCCCTTTTAATATTAGTTTTCTCAGGTTTTTAGCCTCAATTTTCTTCTCTCTCTTATGGTATACACTTGTATTTTTGATTTTTAAATTTTTTTCAGTTTATTCATTGAGATAGATAGATACATAGATAGATGAGAGAGAGAGAGAGAGTACAAGCAGGTGGGGGAGGGACAGAGAGGGGGAGAGAAAGAATCCCAAGCAGGCTTCTGCACTGTCAGTGCAGAGCCTTAGGTAGGATTCGAACTTAGGAACCGTGAGATTAGGACCCGAGCCAAGGTTGACACTTAACTGACTGAGCCACCCAGGATAATGTTGTAAATCATTATCCAACAAAGTTTTTCTAAGTTCTATGAGGACAAATAGAATTATTGATTAAATGTTAATCTTACTTATTTTTTGATGTTCATTTATTTGTTTTGAGAGAGAACGAGTGCGTGATTGGGGGAGCCACTGAGAAAGATGGAGAGAGAGAATCCCAAGCAGGCTCTGGACTGTCAGCACAGAGTCCAACAAAGGGCTCAATCCCAGTAGATCATGACCTGAGCCTAAATCAAGAGTAGGGCACTTAACTTACTGAGCCACCCTGGTGCCACTAGTACACACTTTTAATAAGCGATCTCATCCTTCCTATAGCATCAATGCCCATGCTGTTAAGCTCTTGTCTATATTTCCAGGTTGACTCATTGTCATGCCCATGCTATTAAAAATCACATTGATATTTCCAGCTCAAATCTTTCTCCTGAGACATCGTGCCCACTGAATAGTCAAACTGCTTTACAACATTTCAAACTTAGCAGGTCTAAAATTAAATCCTTAATTTCATTGACCTTATGGCATTCTCAGGAAGGCAATGCACAGAATTGTGTTGAAGCTTTCCTCAGATAAAATAATAATTGCTTATATTTTTCATGGGTCTCATTTGCTGCTGGTTTCAAAAATCTCGTTAGCATGAAGCAATCTTGGGTATTTCCTTTGTAATTTGAAAGCCATCTCGAAATAAAAATTCCAAAATACATGTTTTGTAAAGTTTTTATGTGCTATGTAATTACTCCGGAGAAAGCATATGCTAAGAATTAAAATATTTCATGTTAAGTTTAGTTCCTAAATTTACTGCAAAATTATATGTTTGGTTTTCTAGAAACTGATATAATGAATACTGAAGGCTATGTCAGGTATTTATTTGAAAATACTTTTATAAGTTTTGAGAAATTCTTTATTCTATCTAATCACTTAAGGGTAAAAGGATGAATTCTAAAACTTCAAGAGGAATATTACAGACAATTAGAATGAATTCAGTTAAATGGAGGAAAAAAATTAACCTTGAGCTTGCTGCGGTATACCAGATCTACTGAAATTACAATCTCTCCATTGAGCATAATGACTTCATTCTACAAGCAGCATTAAGTAGGACTTTCCTGTATATATTATAGAAAGGTGTATATTGTTCCTTGGTTAATCACCGTATCTTGTCTTAAAAATAAAATGAATATTCCATCATTAAATGTTTTAAAGAAGGAATGTGCAATATCCAGTCTATTTCTTCATATTTTTTGGAGTAATTATGTTGTTTTATGATATTTTCCCCTTTTGTCAGCACTTGTGTTCTTTTATTAGGAAAAAAAAAAGGACCTGTCCTCAGGGTGGGAGTGGGGAAATGCACAATTAAAGTAAGTCTTCATTACTTCACTCTTTGTTAATTAACTGAACACCTTCATCAGCAGATCTATCAAGCTTTCTTTCCTCAAGTTTTAAAGACTAAGCAATGTGAGAGTGAGGCTCTTGTGCAGTATGTGTGGTATGGAAGAATTGGATTTATTTTCATGTTATATGCAATAACGTGCTGTGGAAATCAATGAGGAGTGAAAGCATGGATAATTAAAAGATGCTTTGTTTTCATTATGTGAAATGCCTTTATTCTGTTTGCAAAATAAAATCTCCCGAAACAAACAAACAAGCAAACATCCATACATATACACAAAAGACAAAAGTCATGAGAATTAGAAAACTGCTCTGGTTAGTGCAAACAATGAGTATTTATTGATAATGAGCTTATAATGGATGATAGTCATGTAATAAAAAGACTGACTTAAAACAGAAATCTCAATAGGCCATTTCCTTATTAAACTACTGTCGTGGTTTGCACTAATAAGACATGTGTCCCTGCATGCATCACCAAAGTCTCCTTTGCCGAGATTTCCCCAATATCTGGACTCTAAACTCAAAGGTGTTGAGTTCTTTGATACATCATGTTGTTCCTGGCTTCAAGGTCATGCAACATGCTATTTCTTCTGCTTGGAAAACAGTTTCTTCTCATCCCCAAGAATCCAACTTTTACTCATATTTCAAAATTCAGAGTGGAGTTTTTTTCTTCTCTGAGAATTCTTCTGGAACACCTGGAGCAGTAATTAGCAAATGAGGGAGATGACACCGCTTAGAAACTATTTAAGGACAAGTAGAAGCATTTTTTATTATAATGATGATGGCTGGACTGAATGAGGCTACCTTTTGGTGCACAGGGACCAGGATGCCAAAGGATCCACAGTGTGAGTTCAATTTTGCACCTTGAAATATTATTCCTCTCAAAATGCAAATAGTGTCCCTACTGAGAAATACAGATTGAGAGACTAGATCAAGTCCTTTATTAAAATTTCTATTAGCTTTCTGATCTCTACATTTATTAAAATTTTAAATAAATAATTTCATTAGCTATCTAATATTAGGCCCAACAAAATTATTGGGCAAGGGTGAAGGATCTTTATAACTGATGTGTTCTACTAGACCCGTCATTCAGTATTTGGAATGCTCCTTCCTTGACTCATTTTACCTCATGGGAGGGGAAAGGCTTATTTGACTTGGAAGTCTGGGAAATACAACCCAGGGATCCTGTTCAATTTATTTCCTCCCGTGGGAATGGATTGTCCACAATTCTGCTTTTTCTTGTGGGAAAATTCATAGTATAGCTGGCGTCTTGGTGGATAAGTCTGCCTAATTATAGAGCATAGTCAGCAAGCCCATTTACTTTTCTCACTAAGCTACATTAGGTCAGCAGTAGAAGTAGAATTCAAGATTCTGTTGTAAATTCAGGACCAAGAAAGAAAATCTGGAAGAACAGTTCTTAATTTCAAGTCACTTGCTCGTTGCCTTAAGAATGGAAATTATTCAAATAATTTCTGGGTGTGGTTCAAGATGATCTGGCAATTATAACTTGGCCTGCAGGATTTGGCTGTGCTCTAATAGAACATTCCCAAACATTTTATGGAGTTCAAAAATGAGGAATGGCAAGGTGAGTGGCAGCAAAATGGTGGCAAGAGGTTGAGCCTGTGGAGCTGCTCCTTCCCAACCCTAGAAGTCTAGAGTGTCAAGAGCAGCTTCAGTTCAGAAAGAAGTCAATGACAGAAGCAATTGGACATTGGGCTAAATTGTTGATTCACAAGAAATAGTGGTGGCTGTATTCTAGACAGACCTCACCATGAATGCCACATCAAGTGCTAGGGACTCAAAGTAAAAAAAAAAAAAATGGATATTAAAAGACTTTGGAAGATAATGACTTAGAAAAGCCAAAAGTAAAATTAGGTGACTGTGTCTTGCAACATTTCTCAAGAATGACACTCTGAGAGAGGATGTGGTAGACATGAGAGACTTCCACCACCTCCTTCTCCTGAGAGGTCAAATGCGCAGTGTCAAAATTTCACTCTAGTGAGAGGTTGCTCCTGACTTCGTTAAAGTTCACAAGTCTTGAGTCTATAGAAGTTATTAGCATCCGGATGAGGCTAAACCCAAATACTTTTCTCCATTTCTTGGATGCTCTCGAAATGCTTCCGTGTTTTTGGCCACAATTGAGGAGAAAGTTTTTCACCTTTGTTTCAGCTTTTATTATCAGAGTCTCTTATCACTTTCTTTCAATTTCACTGCAAAATCTCTGATAATGGACGTGAAATAGGTGACTGGGCATCATTTAGGTTGAGTGGAACTTTAGCCCTGGTAACAGTGTAGCCTCTAGTGTTTATTTAATTTATTCTGTGACAAACTGATAGTTACCTTTGGCAAAATCAATTCCCTGCTTCTTCTTCTTTAGTAATCGTATCATCTATTTTATTTATGTGCTTCATGGAAAGACTGTATTTCCAGCTTTCCTGCCGTTTATTAAATGTGCATTGTCACTAATTAATGGCCAATGAAATATAAGCAGAAAAATGTGTAAATTCAAGGTAAATTACTTAGAAGATGTTTGGCATGTACCCTTCATCTATTTTTTTTGTACTTCTTGTTCTCTGTCTATATTGCCCCCTGAAAAGCAGAGGGAAGATGTTTGGGAGATCTAGCAACCATCTTGAAGTGTAAAAACAAAAGCTACATGCTGGGATAGGGAAGCAAAGAACGGGAAGGAGCCTGAGTTCCTGATGTGTCTTCTACTTGAGGGAATAGAAGTTTTTTAAATTTTTTTTTTAAACGTTTTTATTTATTTTTGAGACAGAGAGAGACAGAACATGAATGGGGGAGGGGCAGAGAGAGAGGGAGACACAGAATCAGAAGCAGGCTCCGAGCCATCAGCCCAGAGCCCGACACGGGGCTCGAACTCACAGACTGTGAGATCGTGACCTGAGCCGAAGTTGGACGCTTAACCGACTGAGCCACCCAGGCGCCCCGAGGGAATGGAAGTTTTAATATACAAGGGTATTAGGGTTCTCCAGAGAAATAGAACCAATAGAATAGATAGATATATGTATAGCTACAGGTATAGATATAGATATGAAACAGACATAGATATGGATATAGGTAAAGGTATAGGTATAAGTATAGGTGTAGACGTAGATACAGATATGAAGAGATTTATTAGAGGAATGGCTCACATAGTTATGGAGGCTGAGAAGTCCCATAATCTGCCATCTGAGAACTGAAGAACAAGAAAGCTGATATAGTCTAAGTTCAAAGGCTTGAGAACCAGGCTTAAAACTCTGAAACCCCTGGTTGAGAACCACTGAACTATGCTGATAAGTAGAGGTGAGGTCTTATGGTAATATTATGTGTCACTTTTTAATTTTCATTAGTTATACTGTTTCCCTTGCCTTAAGTAACACAGACAACTGCTTGTGTTAATGCTCCATGTCATTACTGCATCCTTTTTTAAAATGTTTATTTGTTTTTGCGAGAGAGATAGATAGAGAGAGAGAGAGCACAAAGAGGGGAGGTGCAGAGAGAGAGGGAGACACAGAAATCTAAAGCAGGCTCCAGGCTCTGAGCTGTCAGCACGGAGCCTGACCTGGGGCTGAAACTCATGAACCGCGCAAAGTCAGAAGCTTAACCAACTGAACCACCAAGATACCCCATAAACACTCTGTCTTTTAGCAAACAGTGATGACTGAGAGGCAAATGATAGGGTATTCTTCTCAGAATGAAGACTTTGTGGCTCTTGTAGTGTTTCCTAATATAGTTCCCCTTCCCTTCCCTTCCCTTCCCTTCCCTTCCCTTCCCTTCCCTTCCCTTCCCTTCCCTTCCCTTCCCTTCCCTTCCCTTCCCTTCCCTTCCCTTCCTTTCCCTTCCCTTCCCTTCCCTTCCCTTCCCTTCCCTTCCCTTCCCTTCCCTTCCCTTCCCTTCCTTTCTTTTCTCTCTACCCTCCTCTTCCCTCTTTTTGTTTCTTCCCTGCCCACCCCAACATGAACTGCTTCTCAAGCTAGCTGAAGAGAAAAAGAAATGAACTTCTTAACCCAGAATTTGCTATTCCAGCCCCACCACACAGGTGAATCGACAGTGGTAGAATAGCCCCTAAATGTGCTCGTTCTTTCTTTCTTTCTTTCTTTCTTTCTTTCTTTCTTTCTTTCTTTCTTTCTTTCTTTCTTTCTTTTCTTCCTCTTTCTTCTTCTTTTTTCCTTCTTCTCTTTCTTCTTCTTCTTCTTCTCCTTCTTCTCCTCCTTCCCCTTCTCCTCCTTCCTCCTCCTCCTCCTCCTCCTCCTCCTCCTCCTCCTCCTCCCCTTCTTCTTCTTCTTCTTCTTCTTCTTCTTCTTCTTCTTCTTCTTCTTCTTCTTCTTCCTCTGAAGCTCCTGCTACTCAGCCAGGATGCTTAAATTATTATCTAATTGCCTACTGAAAAGCCACAAGAGATCCTCTTGATGGACTGAGAATTTATCCAAAGATGCAAATCTCTTATTCTATTATATAGGAGAATGAACAAAGTTTGAAAGAGCCATTTTTACATGTGATTAAGGGATATTTACTACTAACCTCCTGATTAAGATATATGTGGTTACTAAAATTTCATATTCATAATCCAAAATTAGCACATAACTTACGAAAGCCTTGATATAGCATATTGATGATGTCTGAAGTACACCAAATGTCTGACAGTTGATATTCTTCTTTTTATTTACAAATTACTCTTGTTTTAGCATCATCCTCATTTTTTTGCTTATTGTTGTTGTTTTACTTTATTGTCAATGGTATGAAGCCATCTATATTTTCATATTTGGGGCCCTAAATCTTCTGTTATTTAAGATTTAAAGTAATTTTGTGCTGTGGCTCAACCACAAATTGACAATATTGAATTGCTAAAGCAAATGCATACACAATTTCCCTTAACAAAGTGTCATGTATACTTCCTCTTCATTCATAATGGACTGCATGTTAACTTGTTATCTTTCAACAACTTTCAGTAATGGCAGATAAATGCAGTAACCTTTCAGGAACAGATAAGATTTGAGCTTAAAGGGCATTGAGTATAATGCAAAGTACCTTTTAGGATCTCACTGTCTTCTTTTAAAAAGTAAATGACTATTGTTTCACTTGCATTGTTTCCTAATATTTATTATCTCTGCTTGGTTTTTTGTTATTTTATAGAAAGTATGATTTGATGGAGTTAATCAGAGTCAAGAGTCTGTTCTTCAACATACTTATTTCTTGAACTGTTAAATACCTGAATTTCATTCTTTTGACAAAATTGGTAACTTTTTTTTGGTAATGTTTATTTATTTTTGAGACAGAGAGAGACAGAGCATGAACGGGGGAGGGTCAGAGAGAGGGAGACACAGAATCTGAAACAGGCTCCAGGCTCTGAGCTGTCAGCACAGAGCCTGATGCGGGGCTCGAACTCACGGACCGCGAGATCATGACCTGAGCCGAAGTCGGCCGCTTAACCGACTGAGCCACCCAGGCGCCCCCAATTTTTTTTTTGGTAACATTTTTAACATATACACTTTTGTTTACCTTTATAATGAGCCATCAATTCTCAACAGATCATCCTTTTAGAGCTTGTATAATCATTGACAAAATATTAGAAGATTTAGAGTTGGACAAATCAGATTTAAGTTTCTGGCTTTTGGTTTCTGGAAATATTTACTATTAAATGCTTAGTTTTCTTATCAGAAGAAATAAGTAATGCAATTTCACTTATGTCATTGAATTGATACATTAATTAAAATATCACTTGCAAAACAGTTAGCAAAGTACCTGGAACATACTAAGAAGTCAATAAATAATCATCTATTAAAATCACCAGGGTGTCTGGGTGGCTTAGTCTGTTGAGCGTCTGACTCTTGATTTTAGCTCAGGTCATGATCTCATGGTAATGAGATTGAGTCCCACCTCCACACCCAGCATGGAGACTGCTTAAGATTGTCTCTCTCTTTCTCCCTCTGCTCCATGTGCATGTGTTCTTTCTCTCTCTCTCTCAATCTCTCTCTTTTAAAAAAAGCAGTACTTCCCTAATACATAATACCTGGAACATAGTATGAAATTAGTAGTAACAGGAGTGTTCAGTCTTAGGGGAACATTTCAGTTATGACACATCCATATAATGGAGATTTTTTTGGCAGCCATTGAAATTATCTTTCAAATAGGTTTTGATTATTTGGAAATTAATTATATATGACACTAAGAAAAATAGCTCGAGAGATAAAAATGCACAATATATCTTAATTTTATTAGAAATTTAAAAAATAAAGGGAAATTATATTAGAAAAAAGAAAAGAGAAATTAAAATTTAATAGTAATTATCTTGGGATTATTTAAATATTTTGTTCTCTTGCTTTTCTGCATTTACAGTATAGAGTTTTCAACAAGATTTTATAGTCATAGTATATGTTGAATTTATAAACCCAGAATGGGTTCCTGATGATAATAAGAAAATTGGGAAGGGAAGATATTTTTATTTAAGTGGGTAAATGGCAAGAGCTCTTTCTTTCTAGACTTTTTTTCAGGCCTAAATAACTACTGAGATTTAAAATGTAGTTTTTCCCTGGTAGATTAGAGAGAATGAAGGAAGTTAATGTTGAAAATATAGTTGGCAGTTCCCTACTGGTGAGAATTAAACCAATAAATCACATGAGAGTCTGTGGGTAATCATTTAAGCTGGTGAGAATAGAGCACATAGTATTAAACTGTAGACCTACATTTACTTTTCTGGGTGGGTCAAGGTTGACATATCAGGAAATAAAGTGTGGGGTATAAGCAGCAGAAGAACATGGCTTTTTTTTTTCCCCTTAAAATTAGAGTAAGGTAATATCCATGGAGAAACATTTATGTTATGTGGCAAAGAGTTCCAGAAATTGATAATACTGAAGCTGTCATTAAATTTAGCCAAGTCCTTGATGTGAGAACTTTCAGTTCATTGTTGATGACACAGATTGTAGAAACATATGGAAGCAATTAGAGGAAAGTAAATGGAGACTGTGGATACTGGCTGCATGTTTGTGGAACTTGACTAGATAAAAGGAATGCTGTAGGATGAGATCTAAAAGAGGCAATGGTGACTTAAGTTTCTTCTTTCAGAGTTTAGGAAATATGAGCATGAAAGAAGGCCAAAGGAGAAGACAGAATTGATGATTCTCTGGTGGGGGACGGAGTGGGGAGTGTACAAGAGAGAGGGGTGTCTTCTGAATGAACAGTGGATTCTGAGGCAAGGGCTGAGGAGTTAGATTTCCAGATAAGAAGAGAACTCCTCTTTTGCTGAGATTAGTGGGAAGGAAGCTTTCATAGACATAAAACTTCACCAGAGGACAGGGCTGGGGAGAGCAGTGTAGTATGTTCAGGCAAGGAACAGTACATCCGAAGGTGAGACTGGCTGTCCATGAACTAGGTGCATAACCTGAGGACATGCTTAATGTTTACTGGGCTTATTAACCTCCCTAGGTCTGCTTTTCTTCAGGTCAATGGGGATATGATGCATTCCATACAATTTAATATTTAAAATTCCATACAATTTTCCATATAATATGGAAAATGTCCATAAAATGTGGAAAATCCTTTTAAAAGTTGTAATGCATTCTTGTAAATAGATGATGATTTTATTGTAGAATGAAGTGGGCAGAGGACTAGATGAGGGCAGATAAAGACTAAGAGTTTTTGGAGAAACTCATCATAAACGTCAGTAGGGTGTTCATTGTCTAAGAGAATGGAAACAGCATAGCCAGCTGGCCCTGATAGGAGCTTGTTAAATTTCTCTACAATCCCCCAGTAACCTTGCTTTCTGAATATGGTACTTTTGAGAAGTGCCTGAGATGTTTGAGCTTAAAATCACTTCTTGCGCCCTATCTTCATTTACCAATATGGATGATGTTTCTTGGGCCTCGTATTTAAAATCCTCTCTGAGGCTTCTCCCATGGTGGCCTATTAGATTTACAGTGTTGGGTACTATGGAAATATCTTAGAATCTAGATGCACAGTGGGTCCGTGGGAACAGAAAGATTCTCACGCACAGAAAGCTCCATAAAACATCTACAGCATTGTCTTAGGTTGCTTGGAGAAACTGCATTCATATTCACAACGTATTGCATAATTATGAGATCCTGATTTTCATATTTCCCAGTGTGCCTTTTCAGCTCTGCTGTATTACCAAATTAAAGAAGACAACACAACTTTACAAAATTATAGTGTTCTGTTTTGAATGTTGCAGTTTGACAGTACTCTATTTTTAATTTGTTCATCATTGATCCTAATAAAGACAAACTGTCACTGTAACCATTGCCTGGAATGCAATACATTAGTTTTATTGCCTCTATAACAGCTGCTCATGTGTCGCTTCCTCTGTCATTCAATGATGATGTGTCCTTTTCTACACCCAGTGCCAGAAAATCTGGGAAAGCTCACAGCACAACACTTCCATATGAACCGGATTAAGTAGAGAGAAATCTAATTGTATGTCATCATTGTATTTCTACAACTTAGTACACAAAGGAGACATATAGAAGGAAAGCACTTTGTTATATGGGCTGAATAAGTGAAGAATGCATATTACACTTTTTTTACTGGCTTTGTAGATTTTGCCTTTCACCTAAACTCTCTATGCCTCAGTTTCCTCACACAGAAATTGAAAAATAATAGAAACCACTTTACCTGTCTCTGTGAAGATCACATAAACAAACTTTGTATCTCCAGCAAAGATATGCAAGGCTATCATATACCTGGGCAATATTTACAACGATGCCTTAAATATCAAATTGATGCATATGATAGCTTAAAATTTCATCTTTTATTTTTAGAAAATATTATTTTGCCAGGAAATTTTGCTTGTATATATCTATACATATTCACAAGGATCTCCCAAGAGAACCATGAAATCTATTGGGATCTCAGTTTAGGGTGTAATAGGCAACACTGTGTCCCAGCTTAGACAGGAATAGGGCAAAGAAAACCGATGATGTGGCCAACAGTAGGTTGTTAAAGAGGGGTGCAAGATTTGCCTTCTTCCTCAGAGTGCTCTTTCCCACGATTTGCCTGTAATGGTCAAATGTGCTGCTCAAACTTCCTTCTAGGGGGCAGCAGTGCCCTGGAATTTTGCCAACATTCCTTTGTCTCTTTAAACCTAGTTTAGTGAGCGACTTGGGGCTTCAAAGAAGCAAAGTGAAAAGAAATAAATGTGCTAATTTTGTTATTGTATACCGATATTAGAAAAAGGTAAGAGTGTACCCAAAGTTGTTGGAGTTCATACACAAAGAAAACATCAAAAATGGTACAGCTAAGAGAAACTAAAAACTATCCAGAGAAGCCTTCATTTCACTATTGAATTCATAGTTTATTTTTACTATCACACTTAATATATATTTTATTTCTATTAAAATTAAGGTTCTCAGGCTACATTTATGTTTATTTAAAAGATAAAAATTTGAGACATGAGTTTTTAATTATGTGAAAATTAAAATCTTTTGAACAAAACACTTTCCCAGGAAGTGTAAATAATACTTTCTGGAGGAAATGCAAATAGACCTAACTGTGACTTAGGCTTTCGTGAATTTGTTTTGATTTGTTAGAAATATGTATGGAATTGATGACTTTTCTTCTGAATGGGGATTCCGATTTTATAAAACAACTCAAAGTACTAAGCAGAAACGAATTTACAACTTCTGACATCTATACTGATACTTTACTGGTTCAGACATTAGACCATACTAAATCTCGACACCAAGTTATACATGAATTTTTATTTCTTATCTCACTTGGCCACATTCAATTACAGCTCTAATTATAGGAAGCTTATTAAAAGTTTGAAAAGTTTTCTTTTATAGTTTTGTGTAACGATCCCTTTTACCATTATCTGCCAGACCCTGGTCCCAAATTTTAAGGATATGGGGTCACATATTGAGGGATGACGACTCAGATGATTTTGTTCATCTGGCAGAAGAAAGACGGTGGCTTCATCAGTTGCTACTAAAAATTAACCCACAATGTCTTTCCTTTTCTAACACCATCATTGTTTGGGTGGAATGAGGAGCGCTCTCACTTTACATCTTGTTTTCAATCAAGTCTTCTCTTTATAATAATTTGTCCTGAATTTTTATTTAACAATACCTCAGAATTTATCATGGGGGTGAGAAGAAAAAAAATATTGGTTGCCCAGGGCTCTGAACTATTCTGAAACAACCTCGCTTATTATAACATTAAATAGGAACTTTGCTTGATTGTCATTATTCTGCAGAATATATGGTACTGACATTTTCCCTTTTCTCTGAGGGAGATAAAGTAATAGACCAAATGGGAAAAATTCTTCCCTGAGTTATATATAACTCTTAATTTTTTCACCAAGTTCTTACTCATCACTCTTAATTGCCAAATCTTAGAGCGATGAAAAAAATACATTGCCACTAATCATATCATGAAATCTGATATTATTTATCTGGAACATATTCACTTTTTAACAGTTTTCTTCATTTAACATTTGGTGAAAGAGTGCAATTATTGCTGGAGGAATTGAAATATCCTTAAAATATACTGTTCTTTTTTTTACATTTCCTTGTCACTTATTAAAAAGTATTTTATATGCTATTGATGCAGTAGGGTGACACTTTTAAGATACATTCAGAAATGCCCCTGGAGTATCAACCATTAGACATGAAATGTGAAATTCTGTCACACAGACATGAATGACTGCTACTATAATCACTGGCTCCTCTTTTATTAGGTTTTTTATTAATTAAATGTAAAGTCTACCATTGGCCTTATAAAAGTGCTCATCTGTTTTCCTTTAATTTCAAATAGATTAAAAGTAAGATTTGGTGTTAATTAAAACTTGGAATTTATGGGGATTTTAATTGCAAACAGCATTTCAATGGTGAGCATGCAGATGACTATTAGTTCTGTTTTGTAATAAACACAGTATTGAACAACGACAGGACAAAAGATAAATTATATGAACAGCAGTATGCCCCGATCGGCTCTGTGGTCCATGCATAGCCTGAATCCTGTCTAGCTGAGGGCAGATAAGAGGAGAAACTCAGAAGGTCAGGATCTCCTTGGTGAGTTTTAAACTTTTACACTGCTGTCTGGAAATTTCACTTTTACTTTAAAAATGTGGATGGGCTTAGGAACATAACAAAAATTTAAAAAGTGAGCAAACAAACAACAACATCATCGGGATTAATCAGTTTAATGGAAATGCTTTGATATCATATTCTGTACATATAACTGCACCTACCCTTAGGTTGAACCTAGGTTAATATAGGTTAATTATATATGATGTCCAAGAGGCCTCTGGAAGTTTCACATTTTATTATTTATTATCTTAACCGGACCCTGTTGCTTAAACAGGGCTATCTTCTGTGGGACCTGTAGCACAGGTATTTTCCAATTAGCATCTTTGCATATTCTCCTTTGGAATGAGTTGGGTTTAGCCTTGTCACGTTAGGCTTTTATGGGGAACTCTATCTTTGCAGCCCAGGCTACACATGACAAGATTAAATTGGCACACTTTACTATATAACTCTTGTTCCTGGCAGGACTAGCCTGGCTGATACCTCTGAGAGAAGGCTCAGCTGTCACTCAGTGACCCATTAACACTACTGTTCCATCCTGCAGTGTCATTTTTCTCATTCTCATGGAGATAATGCTCCCTGGAGATGTCCAATACCTGCAGGAATGAAAGAGAACAGCAGAGAGAGGCTAACTATCAAAGAGAGAGCAAATAACACAGCAAGACCATGAATTCCAACAGCAGAATTTTAAGTTGAATGAAAAGATGAGGCCCATTAAAATGACTGGGATGGGAAGGAGTTGGGGGGAGTCAAGTTTTAAGAGATATTGTAACTTTTTAACAAGCTATTTTCTACTTCCTGCCTGAATATCAAAAGGAGTGTCCAACATAACACCTGCAACTAGACATAGAGAAGGCAGCTGCTTTGAACGTGTCATAGGGAAATTTGGCTAAAGATTTATTGACAAACAGGGATTTTGTATTTTATTTGTATCTTTGTTTATAAATAGGCAATGGATATAAAACAGAAGACTCAGTAAGGTGAATGACTTAATAGTCTACATAGAACCAGATTCCTGGATATGGTTGGATTATTGGGGTACAAAAATCACCTTACTAGTAAAAGTGCAAAAGAGGAAAATGATATGTGATCTCTATAACACTAGGCCTATGACTTCTCTTGTCCTGTGATTGAACTGTTACCAGTGACTTAAGCAAACTC
Organism: Panthera pardus; assembly: GCF_024362965.1. NCBI lineage: Eukaryota > Metazoa > Chordata > Mammalia > Carnivora > Felidae > Panthera > Panthera pardus. The sequence continues at coordinate 125,205,416 of NW_026526688.1, read as the reverse complement.
TATTGCTCTCTTTCAGTCCAAACTGCACACTGTTTAGTGGGTCACTTTATAAGAAGTTACCCTCTCTAATGTTTACTATAAAGAGATATTATATGGGGTGCCTGGGTGGCTCAGCTGGTTAAGCCTCCAACTTCAGCTCAGGGCATGATCCCTCAGTCCATGAGTTCCAACCCCGTTTCCAGCACTATGCTGACAGCTCAGAGCCTGGAGCCTGCTTCGGATTCTGTGTCACCCTCTCTCTGCCCCTCCCCCACTCGTGCTCTGTATTTCTCTCAAAAATAAGCAAAAGAAAGTTTTTTTTTAAATAAAATAAAGAGATAATAGGATAATAAGAAATAACAATAAGAAAACACTTCTCAATTTCGTGGACTAAGACTGATTCAATTTAGGTTGATATATATAAAAACAAAATCCAGCATCACTTGCATCTTGATGTTTTCTATGGAAGCCTGTTGAAGACATTACAAGGCAAAGACAAAAAAGGTAAATTAGTCAGAAAATAGAGGGAAACAAAAAGGGATAAGAGTCGGGATTATAAGAAATACAAGGAAAGGTGCCATATCAAAAACTTACCGCAATCTGCATCTCAACTCTGCCTTTAATCTTCCCACTTCAGGAAAACCTTATTATTGGGTTTAGACTGCTATACTCTGGCTGGGGTTTATGTATCATCACCTGCCTTGCACTCTCCACCCCTCCCTCAGGTGACACACGTGCTAGAAGCCATAGGGTAAATGTGCCGTAATCTTTTGCGACACCAACTTTTCTTTAAAAAGTCTGTGTGTGTTTAAAGTTAAATATTTAAATTACAAGTAATTTGCATCTTTATTTTTACATTCAAATAAATATGGTACACTATGGAGTAGGATAAAATATCCATACATATTCTAAAACAAAATTTTAAAGACTTTAAAGAAATACTGGCAAGAATATCTTTGGCCTAACCTCTCGGATCCCTCATGTGCCTTGGGGACTGTGTTTGCGCCTCTGTTCCATTGATGTAGGGTCAAGAAGCGCTCTATAGTGTTTAGCAGGAAGAAGGGACTCTGGTTACGTTTAGGCAATGATGATGGCACTAATTAGGATAGGGTGGTTGTTCAGCCGAGTCTTTCAAGAAACGAAACAACCTTTATTCTTAATTACAGTTGGAAAGCACTGCAAAAATCAGTCCATCAGGTCTGGCAACCTGGTGACACGGAGCGGCGTGACGTGGCCTCTGTTGCCAGCATGGTCATTGTGGCGCCGATGGCATTCTGACGCGGAAGGAGACTCCGGAGGGGACCGGCGCAGCCAGGCCTCTGGGCAGCTGAGAGTCGGGGCCACCACCTTGGGCTGTTCTCCATGAGGAAGATGCTCGCTGCGGCTGTCTCCCGCGTGTTGTCCGGGGTCACGCAGAAGCCCACTAGCAGAGTGCTGGTGGCATCCTGTAACTATTCAAATGATGCGATGTTTGCAATTAAGAAATGTGATCTTTATCGCTTAGAAGAGGGTCCCCCTGTCACAACAGTGCTCACCCGGGAGGATGGGCTCAAATACTACAGGATGATGCAGACTGTTCGCCGAATGGAGCTGAAGGCAGATCAGCTGTATAAACAAAAATTTATCCGTGGGTTCTGTCACTTGTGCGATGGTCAGGAAGCTTGTTCTGTGGGCCTGGAGGCCGGGATAAATCCCTCCGACCATGTCATCACCTCCTATCGGGCTCATGGCTTGTGCTATACTCGTGGACTCTCTGTCCGATCAATTCTTGCAGAGCTGACAGGACGAAGGGGAGGCTGTGCTAAAGGAAAAGGAGGATCGATGCATATGTATGTCAAGAATTTCTATGGGGGCAATGGCATTGTTGGTGCACAGGGGCCCCTGGGAGCTGGTATTGCTCTGGCCTGTAAATACAAGGGAAACAAGGAGGTCTGTTTGACTCTTTATGGGGATGGTGCTGCGAATCAGGGTCAGATAGCTGAAGCTCACAATATGGCAGCTTTGTGGAAATTACCCTGTGTTTTCATCTGTGAGAATAACCTCTATGGAATGGGAACCCCTGTTGAGAGAGCATCAGCCAGCACCGATTACTATAAGAGAGGAAATTTTATCCCTGGACTAAGGGTAGACGGAATGGATGTTCTAGGTGTTCGGGAGGCAACTAAGTTTGTAGCTGACTACTGTAGATCTGGAAAGGGGCCCATAGTGATGGAGCTGCAGACCTACCGGTATCATGGACACAGTATGAGTGACCCTGGGATCAGTTATCGTACCCGAGAAGAAGTTCAGAATGTGAGAAAGAAGAGCGATCCTATTATGCTTCTCAAAGACAGAATGGTAAACAGTGAGCTTGCCACTGTTGAGGAACTAAAGGATATTGATGTTGAAGTGAGGAAAGAAGTGGAGGATGCAGCCCAGTTTGCTATGACTGATCCTGAACCACCTTTGGAAGAATTAGCTCATCACATCTACTGCAATACTCCAGCTTTTGAAGTTCGTGGTGCAAACCAGTGGATTAAGTTCAAGTCCCTCAGTTAAAGGGAGACTTATGTAAATTTACTTTTAGTCCTTCATGGGAATGTTCATGGTCCACTTTAAGAAACTATGTGCCCAGTTTGGCTAAGCAGGAATAAAACCCATTAAATAAGGGCCCTGTAAACTTTTATTAAAATAAATTGAGATGATTAAGCGATTATTAGAAGAGAATAAAAGAGATCATTGAAAAAATGTACATTTAATTACAAAGGATATTTCATTCAATTGTACATTGTTGCATTAAAAGATATCATTCATTTAATCATTTAGCGTTGTTGAAAGGTAAACTCTGGCACATGAAAATTTTCAAGAATTTGTTTGAACATGCATCAGTAGGAGTCAGGCAATGCCAGACCAGAGATGGTTAGGTGTGCTCCATCAACAGGAGCTAGGGGAAGCATTTTTATACAGAAGCAAAGCAAGGAAGTTATTTTATTGGCTATACCTTAAGGTGCTGCTGGGAAAGCCTAACTAGGTGTTTGTAGTTGCTTATTCTTAAGTGTCATTTTCTCAATTTGAGTCCATTGACTCTGGCTTAGGTTTTGGTTTTCTTAAGTAGGCTACCACGGCATTACAGCCACCTTAGTCTGATGGCCTCCTTATTTAATTAAACAATGTGAATACCTTAAAGATCATTTTTAATTTTTACAAGTCTACATTGGGAAAAACAAGATTATTTAACTTCTCATATTACTTGCTATAATAGTTCTATTTGATTTAACTTTATATTTGTAAGTACTCTTATTTAAAGGAAAAATAGTTCTTCGGTCCCTTCTCCACCTTGACAGGAGTTTGTGTGTAAAGTCACTATCCTAAGGTAGAGAGAGTTTCAAGCCACACCAAGCTGTTAGGTCCCCTGAAACTTTGCTACTTACAATAGTTTACGTGAATTAACCATTGCCGACTATACCATTGCCGATTATAATAGTGTGCCTGTGAACACATATAAGCATATGAGTGCCTACTCAATGTTGATGCTGAAGTCAGTTAATACTGATCATTTCCCAATGAAACATGCTACATAACAGGGCAGGGGGAGATGGGACAAGAAAGTTTTTTCATGTACTTTCTTGCAATATTTTTAGTGTATCAATTTAAAGGAAAAATGTAAACAAAGTTAGGAAAAACTGCATTTTGCTTTAACCTTCAAGTAAAAGTTACTCTTATTTTTCAATCCACTTGTACCATTATGTGTTCCATATTTTAAAGAAACTATCCTGGTGAATTTCAGACTGAAAAAAGAGCAGATATGGTGACATCAAAAGAAATAAAGAGGAGGAGGTGATACTCATAAAAAGTTGAATGTTCGCTTCGGTAGCACATATATTAAAATTAAAAAAAAAAAAAAAAAGTTGACAGGCACCTGGGTGGCTCAGTCAGTTGAGCGACTGACTCTTGATTTCCATTCAAGTCATGATCCCGGGGTCATGGGATTGATCCCCTCATTGGGCTCTCTGCTGAGTATGGAGCCTGCTTGGGATTCTGTCTCATGCTCATATTCTCTTTCCTTCTGCCCCTTTCCCCTGGTTGCACTCTCTTTCTTTCTCTAAAATAGTAGTAGTAGTAGTAGTAGTAATAATAATAATAATAAAGTGGAAAGTAAAAACTGCCTTTGTCTAGAACTGAACATTCGCAGACAACTTTTTTCAAAGGAAAATCTAACTTGGATCATATAGGTTTGGTTTTCTTGGCAGTCCAAATACCATGACAATTAATAAGTCATTATCTTGTGAAAACATTTCTACTTGGTGATATTGGAGTAATGATCACAAATCCTATTGAACATGATGTTTGGCATGTCTTGTTTTTCTGAGATACACTTAACTAAATCAGATATCAGAATTTGCCTGTGATCTAAGAAATAGTTTGCAGAGAACATCAGAAGAATCAGTTATTAAAAGTTAAAACACATCAAAGAAAAAAAATAACTATGCATCATGATGGATGTTAAGTAGACTTATTGTGGTGATCATTTCATAATATATATGCGTATCCAATCATTATGTTGTAAACCTGAAACCAATATCCTGCTATGTGTCAACTGTATCTCCATTTGTAAAAAAGGTTATAGCCTTTTTGTTTAATTGTACAACATCTACTTCCACAAATTAAAGCTAGATACTTTCTAAGAACTCTAAGAGAAAACCAAAAGCTTAGAGACCTGTGAGTATTTGAACATATGTACACATATGTGTAGGCTGAATCTCCACGCCTTACTCCAAAAAGATTTAAGCACATAAAATAACCTCAACATTTTAAAATCAGAAACTGGAGATGAGTGTTGGTGTATTTATAGATCAAGAATATTACTGGCTAATATGTTTTGTCTATGCAAATAGAGGTACCTTGATTGGATCCCTTCCATTAAAAACAAAAGCATTTCATAATACCATAAAAATAATCACATATTTTATATGACAAATAATTCCTCTACTATTTATTAATTTAGGCATACTTATATTTCTATAAACTTGCAAGTGGAACATAAGCTGTTCAAAGCTAATTCTCCATATATACTATAAAGAAATTTTAAAATTTTGCTTATATTATGGATTATTTTAATATCCATAAAAATTAAGATACAAAAAACTTATTAGAGATTAATCCATCACAAAATCATAATACACAGATAATCCATTTCAAGAAAAAATCCAATCTTGATCTATTAAAGTTATAGAGTACATTTGTCATAATACACATTATCAAATTCCATTAAAGCAGGAGTTTTCAATGTTTTCCATATTAAAAAATGTCCAGACTTTTGTGTGTACATTCAGTAACGATACACGTATGACTGCACAGAGTTCTGTAGTGATGCAAAAATTTTAAAAAAGTAAGAACAAAAACAAAACCCCCCTGTTGTCTTCAGTTAGGTCAAACAATAAATTATTAATAGCAATTACTTATCAAGTTATAAATTAGAGAGGTGTAGAAATTTAGCAGCTGGATTATATTTCCTATCCATAATACTATGTAATTCAGTCTATTTTATCCAGGTATTAGAAGGCTTAACAAGCCATGATGGTTATAATAAAATTTTCATGTTGCAACAATGCTAGAATATCTGAGAGAAAAGGAATTCCTACTATCTTCACCTTTATGATACTCTAGAAAGGTAAAGTATTGTGTGCATATCGATGGAGTGGAATGAGAAAGGAAGGAGGTTAAGAAAAATATATAAAGGGAATATTTAGATACATAAGAATTACATTTATTTAAAAATGTGATATGCCTGCCAATCAAGTGTACAAAAAATGCAGCAGATATTAGTGAAACTTAGCCTGATCATTTGTGGGAAAGAGCTTGTTTTTTGTTTTTAAAGAGTGAAATATAAATTACATACCATAAAATCCATCTTTAAAAAGTGTATATAGTCCAGTGATTTTTATTATGTTCACAAAGTTGTATAATCCTTACCACTACCTAATTCCAGAATATTTTCATCATCCCAAAGAAAAAGCCAATACCCATTATCAGTTACTTCCCATTTCCCTATCTCTTCACCCACTGGAAAGTACTAATCTACTTTTGGTTTTTGGACTTGGGTATTCTTCACAGTCTATATAAATCATAAATTATGTGCTCTTTTGTGTCTGCTTTCACTGAGCATAAAGTTTTCCAAATTTGCTGTAGCATATATTGGTACTCTTTTTTTTTTAAACTTTTTAAATGTTTATTTATTTTTGAGAGGGAGAGACACAGTGTGAATGAGGTGGGGCTCAGAGGGCAGGAAGAGAGGGAGACACAGAATCTGAAGCAGACTCCATACTCTGAGCTGTCAGCGCAGAGCCCAACGTGGAGCTCGAACCCACAAACTATGTGATCATGACCTGAACCAAAGTCGGTCGCTCAACCTACTGAGCCACCCAGGTGCCCCTTGGTACTCTTTTTTATGAACAACATTCCACTTTATTTATCCATTCATCAGTTGATGGGCATTTGGATTTTTTCAAAATGGACATTTTGGTTATTATGAATAATAAAATTAAAAAACTGATTGTTTCTTAGTGAACACAAGTACAATAGAAATTTTAAAGTTATTATTAGGACAAGGCAATGCAACAGAATCCTTCTGCTATAATCTCAATTAGGTAAAATAAATTAAAGACACGTTAAAGTATTCTCAGCTTGAGGGGCACCTGGATGGCTTAGTCGATTAAGTGTTCAACTGCGGCTCAGGTCATGATCTCCCGGTTCATGAGTTTGAGCTCTGCGTCTGGCTCTGTGCTGACAACTCGGAGCCTGCAGCCTGCTTCTGACTCTGTGTCTCCATCTCTCTGCCCCTCCCCCTCTCGTGCTCTGTCTCTCTCTCTCTTGAAAATAAATAAACGTTAAAAAACTTATAAATAAATAAACATTAAAAAAACAAAAACAAGCAGAAATTTCAACTTGAATATTTCTCAATTTATATGACCTACTCTAATTGGATTTTGATTTAATAGACTTTAATTTTTAAAACAATTTTAGAGTTACAGAAAAATTGAGAACAATGTACCGAATTCCCATATACCCTACACCCAGTTTCTCCTATTATTAGCATCTCATAGTACTATGTGGCAAGGAAAGGGTTACCTCAGTAGCTTAGGTGTCTCAAAACCTGCACATCCCAAAGAAAGGTCTGTCTTCATACTCCTGGAAGATAACTTCTGTACCCCTACAATATTCTTCCTGATAAGAATGTTCCGTATGCCTAAGGCCTTGGGCCATACTGTACTAGTTTGTTCAGCTAAGTGTATCTTAATAACGTGTCCCCATGTTACTGCACTGAGAAGAGATAACTGGAAGCTTGTACCTAATTTCTCTTAGAATTTTCTCCATGTGTCTTTTCCCTTTGCTGATTTAGATTTGTATCTTTTCACTGTAATAAACAATAACCATAAGTATAACCAGAAATTGAGTTTCTTAATTATAATATAATAAAAACCTATATATAGAAGAATAGTCCCAAATATATTAGGTTGCTAGTTCAGGATCATATAGCCATTGGTCACAGCCACTATTCTCTTAAATTATATCTACATAATTTAGGCATTTTAATTTCACTTAAAAAGAGGAAACTAAGACTCAAGTTAAAGAAGTTGCTCAAGATTTCACAATTTATAAATGGTGGAGGCAAGAATCAAAACCGGCAACAAGGTTCATATTTTGAAAAGTACTTTTTTTGTACTGCTTATTAAGCATTGCTTCTAATTATACTCAACCACACAATAGGTTTTTTTAAAAAGTACATTAACAAATGAATGAATGGAATTAAAGTCGAACCAAGGGATTTTTGTCAATCACTCCACCATCATCTGAGTTCAGATTTTTAGGCTTAGTGTAGAAACACAAAAACAAAAAGTGGGAGGGAAACAGAGAATAGGAGGTAAAACAGATAATAGATAGCCAAAATACTGTGATACTCCTCCCATATAGTAGTGACATTGCTGTTCCGTACTCTTGGATATATCAGTGCAGACGTTCACAATTTAGAAGTAGAAAGGATGGGGAAAGATAAGTCTCCAACAGAAAAGAAAGCCTAGGAACAAAATTACAACTGTTCAACATACATTTTCCCACCATCTGTGGCTGGTTTTGGGATGAACTAAAGTAACGACAACGTTAGGTTTTTTGGTATTATAGTAAAACGTCAACCATAGGTCAAGAAACACACTGAAGACTACAGTTGCAATTTCACTGACTGAGGCTTGTCTTGAGTCCAGATGGAAGTTTTCTGTTGATTGGTGAGTATCAGGCTTTGATGAGTCAAAGCCAGAACCTGAAGTGCCAAAGTAGTATGTGAACAAGTCCTTGGGAGTTCAAGGCTACCCATGTCCATTCTACCCAAGTAGTAAAGAGGAATCCAAGCAGCCGAGGGCTCAGGATTACAGAACCTGAGATGCAAACCTAGAATGAAATCAGGAACTGAGTGAAATCAGTAGGTAGAGAGGAGACAGACAGAAGACTAAGGGAGAAGCCAGGAGAATGAGATGGAAAGGTGTAACCAATAAGGGCAAGGAAACTAGAAGTCATAGGTGTGCATATTGATGAACTTTATATTATCATGGAAATTAGAATCTATTGAATGAATTGAATCACTAGCACCTCATGTATTGACAGGCCATTTAGAACCTAATGCTTCTAGTCCAGTATCATTAGGTCTTAAAGCAGCCCTACCTTTATGTAACAAGGAAATAAATTAGAGTCTGGACTTTGGTGTCATTTAAATTTAGATTCAAATCAAGAGAAATGGTACCTTGAGCAAGGGACTTACCTCTGTATCTCCACATCCTCTATAATTCAGTTGATCCATATGATTGTTGTAAATGTTAAATGAAGAGCAAGAAATGAAGTAACATCTAACTTAGTTCCAGGTACACTCAAGATTCAATAAATAAAAATTTCTGACCTAAAGGGAGAGAAGGGATTATGCCATCTGAAAGCAATAAAAAGAGTCTTCAATTTTATGTAGGTAGCTAGGTATAAAGATTGCAGTGGTCAGAAGACAATGTAAGCTGTGTGTGGAATAGATTTTCACAAATTTAGCCACCCTATGTTTTCTCATGATCTCTCTCTCCTTTTTGTTTTGTTTTGTTTTGTTTTGTTTTGTTTTGTTTCAAGGATATTCACTACAGAATTGTTTATAACGACAAAAAAAACCCTATAAACAGTAAGTTCTACAATAGAAAGACTGGTGACATCAATTATGGTATATCCATAGCCATTAAAATAACACTAAAACATGGGTGCCTGGGTGGCTCAGTCAGTTAAGCATCCAAACTTGGCTCACATCATGATCTTACAGCTTGCGAGTTCGAGCCCCACGTCAAGCTCTGTACTGACAGCTTAGAGTCTAGAGCCTGCTTCAGATTCTGTGTCTCCCTCTCTAGCCCTCCCCGGCTCACACTCTTTCAAAATATATAAAAAACATTAAGAAATTTTTAAAAATAACACTAAAATATTTTTAATCATATCAAAGTGTATTAATAGTGAAAAGCACAAATATGCTAAGATCCAATTTATAAACACCAAAAGCCAATTATAGCTAGGCACAGAGAAAGAAGGCTGTATTTACACAACAGTGGTTGGTTTTGGTCACTGAAAATAATGAGTGATCTTTTTTTGAATGGCACCCTTAGCTACTAAAACACATGTGACATGCTATATCTGCGTAATTATAGGCTACACTGAATTTTAAACTTTTTTCATACTTTAAACCTACTCATAGGAGAAAATATTAGAAAAAATATCTCATCGTCTTCTCTTAACTAATTCTCATCAGGCAGCATTTGACACAAAAAGTAGTTATGAAATGCCATCAAGGTTGGGTAGAATATGATGTAGTAATAATGAAACTCCCCAGTTTGTACCCAAAATGTGTTCAGAACTCAGGGCTTTCAATCTGCTAACTACATATACTAAAGCATGTAGATATTGCACAGATACTACTTTGGTAGAATCAGGGCAAAAAGAGTACAGATTTTTCCATTATATTATAACATAGATGGATATTCTTATGCTAGAAATTGCTTCAAAATTAGACCCACTCTTTTTATTGTGGATTCCTTTTAAGGAATGCTCCAGAATATTAATGCAAACAATGATCTGATCAGGCTTGAAACAAAACGCCAGCCAAAACTCTCATTCAATCAGTATTCTATATTTTTTTCATTGACTTTATTCACGTCTGTTTGATCCATGAGGCTGATTTATACAGCAAAGAGCAAAGAAGAGAGGTCTCTGCAGTGGAATTGAGAGAGATGGAAATTTTCTGCCAAGTTTATGCACAGAAAAGAACACAATCAAATTAGGAAACACTGAAGAGCAACAAAGACAGTTCATACAATACTTTCCTTTTGACGGGCCAATAAATACTCAAGCTGAATAATTTACCAAAAGAAAAAGAGCCCACTCAAACCTCATGACCTTTTGAACAATGAGCAAGAGTTCAATTATCCCCAAACGTTCTGGTAGAAGGCAGCTTTCCAGGCTGCAGTGTTATTGCAGCAGTCATACATTAAAATTAGTCGAGGGAGAATATTGCCTTTGTAGTTTCTGTGTCCTGCTATCATTTATGTTACCTTCTTTTAAAAAACTTACTGCTACATGAAGTAGCACGTTGCCAAAAAAGAAGAAAAAAGTAGGAGGAAGCAATTATTTTAATAATGTTTCTGGCGAGTGTGAGCTATTAGATTTCACTGGAGCAATTTATCTGCACGTTACTAGAGTGATAGTGTCACTTTAGAAAGTATATAATTTGCTTCCATTAGAGACTTAGAGTAACTTGCCAACAGTGCCCAGAGAATTTCTCCATCACCATCCATGTGGGCTGCAGTGTTGCAGAGTGAACAGCTCATCGCTTCCTTGGGAGACATTGAGGTTCCAAGAATCGGAGAGCTTTTTCTGTCACTGATATCTTGTGAAATCCTACAGCTTCCTTTAAGAGGAAAGGCTGTGGAAGTTATATGGAACATCACATGTTTTGCAACCCAAGCAGCAGAGTCCACTAGCAGTGTGAAAGCACATTAAGACCTTACTTCTTGTGGAGGAGACATAATTATTGTGATTGAAAATCAACATTGAAAAGCCTTCGTCAGTTCTCTCACTGTTGTTTTGTTTTTTAATATTCTTGTTAACCCTTTGTGTGTTTTCCTGTATCTTTCTGAAATGTTAAGATTAGAGCCAAAAGCCCTGCACAAACAAAACTCTGACAGGTCTAAAGATTGTGGAAACACGGTTTCACTATTTTGACAGTGAATTATTGCTTATTTATTCATTGAATTGTGCTAACAGAGGAAAAAGAGCTGAGTTCTTATTAGAGCAGAGTCAACTCAATTCTAAAATATACCTGAGGTCTGACACAACTGACGTTGATTTTTTTTTTTTTTTCTGTGTGGTCTTGGATGAGTTAAGTTCTTCCCGAAGCATTCTTGACTACTCTGTAGAAAAGGGGAATATCACACTTACCCTGTGATACTGTTGTGAAGATTGGAAATAGCATACATGAAGTCCTAGTGCTTGGCACACATTAGGTGTTCCAAACAGTAGTTATGTTTTCTCTTCTCCCCTTCCTCTCCTTTATCTCCTATCTTATGTTAAAGGCTTGACTTTCCTCACATACCCTTACAGAAAAACATTCCTGGCTCTTCCCGTTCACAAATGTCATTTAGGTTTTGAATCCATCATTCTAAAAGCTTAGTCACGATTTTTATTCAGTGATTCCTGAAACTCACTAAGCATTGTTCTTATTACATTACACAGGTCATTGGTGGACAATTTAAATGTTACCTGGCCTACAAATTGAGTTTACTGCATATGTAGTATGGACATGAGTTGCTAGGAGTTTGGCTTGCCTACCCTTATTATCCAGACTATTTATCCACTCTGAGCCTCTTTATTTTCTAAAAACCTTATCACCTTCCCTTGTCAAATTTTAATGTGAAGCATAGCACTTGTTGTAAAGATGTCAATAATATGTAACCTTTCAAATTTCTAAAATGCAACGAACCTTTCCTATATGAGCTAATGTAGAAAAAGAATTGTCATATGCACAATACATGTGCATAAATGTTTCCTTTGAGAATAAATTTACTCTTTTTATTTCTTAATAAGGACTTTATTTTAGTGCTAATCAAACATATTAAGGGGCAGGTGGCAACATTCTGTCAAGTTAAAGGAGCAGCAGTACAAACACTCTATTTATTAACATTATTCATAAAGTTTCTATTGTAAACAGCACTAAACTACTTACTATTCACCATACGGGTATAAAAAGCGCATTGGAGCTTCAAAATCAATGACATGTTGCCCTCTGCCCAATGCTGCTCTTTGGCAAAGAGAGAAGAAGCCGTTTCTCAAACTCAGCATGCCATTTTTTAATTCACACTTAAATTTCCACTTGAGGAAACAAGCCAAAACAAACTATTCCTCCCTGAGATGCACCCTGGGAAGAAGTGCCCTCCCAACTTTAATAATTATCTCAGAAGAGTCTTTCTCCCACTCCCCTTTTCCATCTGAATAGGAGTTGCTTATTAGGACCTACTTGTTTCTATTCTTCTATTTGCATAATGCACAGATGTCAATCTGCTGGCTCTATTCTGCCCCACAGAATTAGAGTCTTTGTCTGCTGAGTAGATAGTTCTCTTTTTACAGCTATTATTAGGGATACAGTATATAAAAGTTCTAAGATTAAACAACTATCAGCATTTAAAGCGAAAGTCTATATTTTTAGTTAATCATACCTTGATTCAGGACTGCATCTTCTTTTGTAAATTAACCTATGTGTATGCTTGCAAAACAGTCTATTTAGGGAAATCTTTATTTTAACATAGGATAGCTTGAGGATCTGTAAACAGCTGTTATTGTTGCTTGATTCATTACATACCATCTTTTAAAACACACTACTGTAAATGGAAATACATCATTACTTAGTTACTAGAGCTTGGTAATAAAAATTAAAAACTATGACCTTATTTCTCTACCCACAATAACTTCTCAATGATTACATGGATATTTACTTGATTTTTTTTTTCTTTTCCATCTGACATTCTATGCAATTCAACTTAATTCTGCAAATACCAAATGTTTTCAGTATCATTAATTGTTTTGGCATTTTCCTTACCTAAATTTCTAAAAAGGTATTTTTCAGAAGAAAGTGCTATCCAAGGCCATAGTACTACAAGTAAAAGAGACTCGTTTGGAGTACACAGAGTTCCAAAGACAAGCAAATATAATTATGTTACATAGATAAATACAGTACAATTGGGGGGAAATGCTTCCATTCAGGATAGTCATCTAACAATAGTATTTTCGGAAGCAAAACATTTAGGAAAGCAAAATATCAATAACATGCAGAGAAATTTGATTCACAAATATTCTACTCAAGTTGGATCTTTCTGGAGTTAAATTACATTTAAATTTTTCTCAGCTCTTTCAATTTGAGCTATATTTGGTATAGATTTGTTCACCCAGCAGTTGATGATTAGTGTTTGAACAGTGAAGTGCAGGCAAAATTTACTACATTTATTCATCTTCATAACAATTTTGGATGAGGCTTCTTGGATAAGTCAACATTTATAGCCGTATGTCATAGCACGGTTTTGTAAATACAGTTAAATAATAGTGAACATGATTTTTTTAAGTTTATTTATTTTGAGTGACAAAGGGAGAGAGAAGGGGAGGGACAGAGAGAGAGGGAGGGAGATGAAATCCCAAGTAAGCTCCGCACTGTCACTGTGGGGTTAGAACCCAGGGACCATGAGATCATGATCTAAACCAAAACCAAGAGTCAGATGTTTAACCAATTGAGCCACCCAGGTATCCCAGTGAACATAAATTCTTAAGTAGGACCAGTTTTTTGGCCAGAATTCAGAAACTGTTTAATTCATTTTTAAAAATATTTTTTTAAAAATATCTATAAAATTTCACTTGAATTACTATCTAAAAATTGGATCTCTGATGCTAAGCACACTCCATTACTTTTAAGGTTTCCATTTTTCTCGAAGGTGGCAAATATATACAAGATGCAAGCTAATTACAATGTTCCATCATCTTTCCATTTTTATATATGTTACTCTTATATACGTGCAAATAACATAGAGGTCTGGTGGATAAGACTCTATTATGATTGAGGAGATTGGATTATCCGTGCCTTACCAAGAAAATTCTTTTGACTTCTATTCTGTGACTGACCAGTTATGATTTCCAGCACCTTCCAAAGTCTTGAACTGAACATTTCTAAGGTCCATTGGAAGATATGTAGTATTTGAAGCAGGATAGCTAACATAATTTTAGTCTCATGGTTAAAAAATGCAGTAGGTCTGACTCTATCCAATTTCTACTTTCCTCAACTACAAATAAACTGAAGTTAATTATAAGAAATATTATGTAAGAGTCAACCATAGCAAACCTGCTTATTACCCTCAGCCCAGAACATATCGTAAGTGCTCCATAAATAAAGAGTAAATAAAGCAAATATATAGTTTTACCAAAAAAGGGAGAAAACTGGATTTGTAAGTTAGAAAAAGAGAAAATGAAAAATTAATCTTAGGTAAAACTTTCTTTCTCCATCTTAGTTTTCCTAGAGGGTTCCATAGAGGAACTGAGAATAGATTTTATTTTCTTTCTTTACTGAAAGATGCATGTTTTTTAAAGATGTAAGAAAGAATCAAAGAAAAGAGTGGCAAATATTATTTTATTTTAACCATCATTAGTGTAGAGTAGTACCAGAGGCACCTTGGCAATCCACAGGCTAGAAAATCATATATTAAACTCACATTGCTCTTCTAAAAGATGTTTTTTTTTAATTTATTTTGAGGGAGAAAGAGAGAGAGAAAGAGAAAGAGAAAAAACACTAGTGGGGGAGGGGCTGAGAGATAATGAAAGAGAATCCCAAGCAGGCTCTGAGCTGTCAGCATGAACTGTGAGATCATGACCTGAACCAAAATCAAGAGTCAGATGTTTAACTGACTGAGTCAACCAGTCGCCCCTCATATTGTCCTTCTTGACGTAAGTATTTTTATACAATCCTTCCATTCAGTAATTATCATTGGTACTAGATGTTCCTGATTTAAATTAGACTTTCTAGGGCACCTGGGTGACTCAGTTGATTAAGCCTCCAACCTCAGCTCAGGTCATGATCCCACAGTTTGCGAGTTCAAGTCCCACATTGGGCTCTGTGCTGACAGCCTGGAGCCTGGAGCCTGCTTTGGATTCTGTGTCTCCCTCTCTCTCTGCTGCTCCACTGCTAGTGCTCTCTCTCTCTCTCTCTCTCTCTCTCTCTCTCAAAAATAAATAAACACTAAAAAAATTAAATTAGAATTTCCTCCATACTGATGTGAATAAATGATTGAATCAGCAAATAACAAACAAATGAAAATAATACAGAAAACTTCCATGCAGAAAAATTGCAAATACTCTTCTGTAGATATTCTACCCTCAAATGTGTGGAGCATAACTCCCATTTTCTTAAATGTAGGTTATGCATAGTGACTTCCTTCAAAAGAGTAGAGGGTGGAAATAAGGAAGTATAGTAACTCAATAATGGAGAAATCTGACAAACACCACCTAATTCAACTAATAAAGGTCAACATCAATAATACTAAATCATGTTGATAGTATGTACTCCTGAAATGATGTGATGGAAATGGCACTTTAACTCCACGGTCTTCTTCCCAAAACATGTAACCCTAGTCTAATTATGAGAAAGACATTAAATACCTATTGAGGGATGTTACACAAAATGTCTGATTAGTAGTCCCCAAACCTATTAAGGTCATCCAAAACAAAGAATGTCTGAGAACCTACCAAGAGGAGATTACAGAGACAAGATGGCTAATACGATGGTATCCTTATTAGGATCTAGGAGCAGGAAGTTGATATAGAAACTAAGGAAATATGAATAAAGTATGAACATGAGTTAATAATGGTTCAGTATTCATTCATTAATTATAGAAATGTAAAATATTAACAATATATACTAATATGTCAGTATTAATTTATTAATTGATAAAGGTATGTAATCATCACTCCTGTGTATTCAGAATATGAATTTGCAAGATTTAGTATTTTATCCTTTTTTATTTTTTTAATGTTTATTTATTTTTGTGAGAGAGAGAGAGAGAGAGGGGGGGAAGGGCAGAGAGAGAGGGAGACACAGAATCCAAAGCAGGCTCCAGGCTCTGAGCTATCAGCACAGAGCCTGACGTGGGGCTCAAACTCATGAACTGTGAGATCATGACCTGAGCCGAAGTCAGATGCTTAACCGATTGAGCCACCCAGGCGCCCCTGGGTATTTTATTTTTATAAGAATTTTATATTGATAACGAGTAGCAATGGCACTTCTTAAAATAAATTATCAGGAAAGATTTGTAAAATAATCTCAATCAAAACTGACATGAAACTAACTTATGTTTTCAAAGGAAGCTGAATAAATCAGAGTCTAAAAAAGCAAATAACATTAATATTGACAGACAACTTATCCATGATCAGTTCCTGAACACAGAGGAATATTAGAGGTGGGAACACTAGAAAAATTTGAAACAAATAATTACAGTTAATTAATCAAATATTCTTCAAAAGCATTTATTATATCTATCTGAAAGGTACAATTCTAATTCCAGATCCTGGAACATCAGCTATTGGTGCTATGTATTTTTGTGTATATCTCTTGATAAAGAAAAGAATGTGCGTTGGAGAATCTTATTTGCAGTCATGATCTGGGATGGGAGCAGAGTGGCCTGACATTTACAATACTTCAGTGGCAATTACAGCACAGTTAATATATCAATTTAATTAAATTTCTACAGTGATTCATGACATAAAATATCAAAATAAGTTAACTTGCACAGAAAAAGACAAAAGATCAATGCAGTGGGCAGAGATACAATGAATTAAATTAAAGTATAATTGCCATCTACTGAAAAGATTGTGTGCATAAGTAAGTTTTTTGTAAAGCAATCTCTTAGAAAGACATCATTTATGGAAGTTAGAAAAAATAGACCCCAGAAGACTCTAAATATTCCTAAAGTCAGCTTTAAAGCATTATCTAAATTATTTTTTATCAAAGAACCACATTTGTATTAAATAAAAATAAATAAATTCTTATTTTATCAAATTAAAATTCTTACATTTTACTAAGTATAATATGAACTTTGCATTGTAATTGTGATTTCTACAAATCTTACAGTGTTTTTAGATAAACTTACACTACTGAAAACTGTGACATAAAATCTGTATGATATAAAATAAATGCTGTATGTCCAAGGAAGAATCTGTTTCAAAGATAGAAGAGAGAAAGTGACCCAGCTGGGTGATTGATCAAGTTCATTACATTCTCACTACCACCCGGAAGTAAGTATGAACACAGTGTTCTACAGCAATCTGGAAGGAAGGCTGATGGCCTTCCGGCCAATAAACATAATAGATAGGGTCTTTCATAATTAAACGAAGAAAAAAAGGAAATGCTGTTCACTTACAGTGTCCCAAGCTGATGAAGTGGGTCTTACTGGTTATAAAAATTGTGCTAGAGAATTGATAATAGGTGCTTTTATGTGTCCCTGCTTTCTAAATAATCTTCTTAAAATCAAGTTCCTTGTGGCACTAAACATCTTTATGTGTAAAGAGGAATGAGTTGAATTGGATGTACTAAGATATCTTCTAATTCTAACATCTTTTTAAAAATTTTTTTTAACGTTTATTTATTTTTGAGAGAGAGAGAGACAGAGCATGAACAGGGGAGGGGCAGAGAGAAAAGGAGACACAGAATCTGAAATGGGCTCCAGGCTCTGAGCTGTCAGCACAGAGCCCGACGTGGGGCTCGAACTCGTGAGATCATGACCTGAGCCAAAGTCGGACGCTTAACCGACTGAGCCACCCAGGCGCCCCTAATTCTAACATCTTATAGTTCTATGATGATAAGATTATACCTAGCTCATTTCCTGTGTTAATAACCTTAATTTAGTTACTGATGGAATATTTATTAATTTATAAATAAAAAGTATTTTGTTGGTTCATTGAATCAAGCAAAATAAGGTAGCGTGTGTGTGTGTGTGTGTGTGTGTGTGTGTGTGTGTGTATTAGAGTGCGAACTAGCTCTAAAATATTCCAGTAAGTAAAAAAAAAAAAGTATCAGTAGCTCTGTGTGGACATGTGCTATAGAAATAAGATTACCAAATATCCCAAGAGAATTTGAGATGCCACCTTCAATAGTGATCTACTATCTTGAAAAACTCCATTGGTACTGCTAAAAGAAAATCATCGACACTGGAAAAAGAGAACAACTGTGTAGATAAAATAGAGTCCTATATTCCTAACAGTACTGCTGAGTCACTTCTCAGTTAAAATTAGGTTCATTTATGAGTAACAGAAAATCTCAAATTGTGGTAGCTTTTTCAAGATAGAATTTTTTTCCCTTTCACAAAGTTATTGGCAGACTATGACGAATATGATGGCTCTATTATCCAAAGGGACCCAAGCTCTTGCTGCGATCTGCCATCTGTAATGTGTGGCTTCATCTTATTTTACAAAATATATTTTCCAGTTCTAGGTATCACATCCACATTGCAGTCTTCACAGGAGCTGTGTTACCATCTTGCTTACATTCCATGGGTCACATGTAGCTGAAAAAAACAAAACAAAACAAAGCAAGCAAGCAAACAAAAAATACCTAGCAAATAATGTATCTTTGGCAGCTCATTTGCCCAGCTTAAATTCATGGGGTCTATTATTGAGAAGAAGGTGACAATTGATATTGGGTGACAACTGACAGCCTCTGCCACTAATCGACCCTTTGGCGCAATGTCTCTTCATGTGTAATATATGCACCCCCCATCCTAAGCTATCTTCTATTATAGTTTTTAAACCAAAAGAGAACACATCTTTTCCCAATATAAACTGTGGAGTTGGATTAGGATAACCTCAATTAAAAAACTTCCTTTGAGAAAAAGAAAGAAAGTGAAATATCTAGGGTTACTGGTTCATTAGTATTTTGCATAGTTACTCAAGATGACTTTTTGTTAGTAGATTTTCAAAGTCAGCTGTTCTCAAACTTTTTGGTGTAAGGGCCACTTTGCATTTTTAGAAGTTATTGAGTTGTTTTGGAAAAAAAACCTTTTTTTTAAAAAGGGTATGTCTGTCAATAGTGTCCACTCTAAAAAGTAAAACCGAGAAATTTAAAAAAAAAGGAATTGTCAAAATATTTATTAGTTTGTTTAAAATAATGTCCAACCTGATGCATGTTAACATATTTTTATAAAGAATAAGTATATTTTCAAAAACAAAAAAAATAGTGAGAAGAGTGGTATCATTTAAATATTTGCAAATCTTAGGGCTCATGGGTGGCTCAGTCAGTTAGCATCCGACTCTTGATCTCGGCTCAGGTCATGATCTCACAGTTCTCAAGTTCAAGCACCTCATTTGGCTCTGTGCTGATGGTATGGAGCCAGGTTGGGATTCTGTCTTCCTTCTCTCTGCCCCTCCCCCTGCTTGTGCACTGTCTCGCTCTCTCTCTCTTAAAAGAAATAAACTTAAAAAATATAGTTGCAAATCTTATTCTCTGACTTAATAGAAGATAGCTGAACTCTGACTCTGACATCTGCTTCAGCATTCAACGTATGGTAATACTGGTGAAGTGGATAAAGAAAATTTGCCTCATGCACATACGTAGTTGGAAGAGAAGACTATTTTAGTAGCCTTTACAGAAAATTGTGGATATTCCTTTTTGATGCTACATCAAAACTTGACAAATGGAAGTTTCTAAAAGATTAGTTGCAATGTGAAATCTAAAACCAAGTTAATTTTTGATACTGTTACATTAAAATCTATTTTGCATTTTACATTTTGAATGGTCCTTTTCCCAGAGCATGGATCATTTTGAAAATAGTTTCCCTAAGTTATTAAGGATTTTCAAGCGTTGACACATTTTGTTATATAATATGAAAAAAAATCATGTTTGTTAATATCACCATAGAAAACTCTTTAAGTGTTGGGAAGCTGTCAAATTCAGTGATGCATGTAATTTTTCAAAATTCTAATTTTTGCTTGAAAGCTCAGATTTTATCATTGGCAATAAGTAGTGCCAGGTCAGTTGTTTTCTTTGAAGTGACAGATTCGCTTTGTTCATTTTAGAAAATATATCTCTCAAATATTCAGGTCTGAATAACCATAGTTTGTCTGTCAATCATTCTTTCTTGTGAAGAGAATGTTCCATGGAATGAGATGCTAGTTCAACTAAGAGTTTTCCCCTGAAGACAATCATTGTACCTCAGTAGGCAACAGAAGTGCGTAATGTGTACTTCATGCTCCATCATATCAAATACTATAATAATCATATGTTCAAGAGTAAAGGTTTAATGAAGTCAGTAATTTTTAGAGCTTCATCAGGATATTATGAGTGAAACTGTGTGTGTGTAACTATGTGTGCATGATGGAGAAAAATAAAGACTATTAATGTAATTTGTTGCCACTGCATTTTTTTCTGATTAAAGTGACAACAGTTTTGCTCCTATTTGCTTTTAAACAATCAATGCAAATGTTTATACAGGGAAAGGGGCAAGTGATGTCTTAGTATTATCATGCAAAGCATCTTGGCCTCACGAATCCCCTGAAAGGATTTTGGGGACTTCCAACCACACACTGAGAATCACTGTGTGAGAGTAAAAAGTGTGCACATTTAAACTATGGATGTTTCCTGGTTGTACAATTATTATTTCCACCAAAGTTTTTGGTGTGATTGGTTTTGTCATTCTGACCAATATCGGTATTATTAAAAGTGTATATCTATGTCTATCTGATAAAGCTGAGGAAAAGCTCTTTGCCACTCTAATTTCTTTTGACCTTAGCAAAGTTCAGAATATTTCCGTACATTGATTGGTCAGTCTGATGCTAGTTCAGGGATAAATGGACAGTTCCATGCAACAGAATAAGCCGTTTATAAAATGACCTACACTCATTTGGGAATTTAATTGATGATCACCGTTGAGTTTCCTTTTTAGGTACTCAGCTGGAAGAGATAGTAACTTTAGTGAGTGACATCGGGATTGGGATAACTGGCTAGCTACTTGAAAGAAAGGTTGATCTATAATTAACTTAAATTTTATGTCAAAAATTCTGAATGGATAAAAGATCCCAATGTTTTTTAAAAATTCAATTCATTAAGTGGAAGAAAGGACTGAGGAACCTATTTTTATATTTTATGTTTGAAACATCTGCTGAAATAAAACACAGGAAAATCAGAAAAGTTAAAGAAAATAAATGATACAGTAACTATATAAAGTCATTTAAATTCCTAAATGGCAAAAGAGCATGAAATAGATAATAGGAGAAATAATAAAATGGGAAATACCTATATTTAACACATACAACAATGAACAAGTTCTACTTTTTAGTATATCAAATGCTATTATAAATGTGTAAAGAAAAAGTAAACAGCCTCTTGGAAAAATAGGCAGAGGATACGAGTGTAAGATACTGTAGTAGATCATAGAAACAGTTTTATAGCTATTGTATTCTAAGGAGTGTTTGAAGTCAAATCTTCCAGGTATCTCATTATACATGAGAAAACTGAAGTCTAGAGAGGCATTGATAAAAGTTAAATTTCTTTATTCTCCATTAGGTGCTTTAACAACTGTAAGTTGTTTTCCCCCTTGTTTCTACTAAGTAACTAAATTACCCAAATTTGATTTTTCTCAATTGCATATACATTTATTTTTTTTTAATTTTTTTTAACGTTTATTTATTTTTGAGACAGAGAGAGAGAGAGCATGAACGGGGGAGGGTCAGAGAGAGGGAGACACAGAATCCAAAACAGGCTCCAGGCTCTGAGCCGTCAGCACAGAGCCCGACACAGGGCTCCAACTCACGGAGCGCGAGATCATGACCTGAGCCGAAGTCGGCTGCTCACCCGACTGAGCCACCCAGGCGCCCCAATTGCATATAAATTTAAATGGATGTCACTCTGCAACTACTACATGAAAGTGCAAACGGCATAGAATGACCTTTAGCTATTTGCAACTGATATATTTTTAAAAATAGACGAACATTATTCTATTGAAACCGACACCATCTGCTCTTATTATACAGAAGTAGATATAGTGGTTAAGAACTCAGGCTCTCAATACCAACCGCTCCAGTTGAGATCCTGCCTTTGTAACATGCTTCAGTTCCTGATTTATGTATCATCCTGTTTCCAGGGTTTTGATAAGATTAACTCATAAAGAGCATATGATAATACATGACATACAGTAAATGCCCAATAAACGTTAGCTATTATTATTTTCCTCATCATTTATGAGTGGGGGGACACTTTGGGTGACCATTAACAGATTTCTCTTTGGTGGATTGTTGCACTGTGGATCAGAAGCATGTCTTATCTTGGTCTGTTATCACCGCAAAATGATATGCATATAGAATTGATTTTTATACAAATCTGTAACTCAGTTATTTTCATAATATATTAAGTAACATGATGAATGAATCCAGGTGTATATTGACAGTAAGAGGTCGAAAAAAAGATTTAGGATCATTTAGCATAATGGAAATTGAATGAATTTATTATTTTAATCTTTTGCTGGAGAAAGAGCTTACAGAACCGAGTTCTAAAGCTGATTCAAGAGTGAGGAGAGAGAGTGAATAACACAAGCAGAGGATATAAATCAGCTGATTTCAAATTCAAATTACAACTGCATGTCCTCCTGTCTGTCCTGCTTATATGTCTCATTGCAAGGCCACTTTCAACTTGACCTTGCTGTTCTTTGAAACTCTTCTGGAAACACCACGGAAGCTGAAGGGATTTATCATAAAGCTAGATATGCAGTATTCTAATGGAGCCTGGAAACTAAATTGAACTGGAAATCATCTATGCATACTAAGGCCAATGCCTGCCCATTCTTAATGGATCACTGGTGGCTTATCACAATGTCTTAGAGACCCGATACTGAACTTAGATAATGATTCTCAGTAGCTAAAAATGCTTTCATTTTTCAGATTTTCTTCTCTTTGTCCTTTATGGTCCTTAACTCAATCAAATTGTCAGAGGGATACCTCCCATCACAAGGATGATGGAAATGGGACTTTTATTTCTGAAAAGAAAGATCCATGGGTATGAAAACCTCACCACTCAGCCTTTTACCAACATACAATACACAAAAGCAATCAGAGTTTTCTTGCATGACATTCCTTTGTAAAATGTTAAATACCAAACAATGGACTTTTTCTTAAGTCAAATTGTTATTGTCATTGCCTCTTCCTTAATGACATGTTTTCTGAAATTCTGTATGTTCTTACAAACACTTTAACAAAATTTAATGAATTAGACTGATGGGCGATCATATGAGTTTTCATGCTGAAAAATGGATTGTGACATACTATTCGTTACTCTTTAATTCAATTAAAAAACACATTGAGCATTTAAAAATAGCTCTTCTGAGTTTTTACATAACATTTATCTTCTTGTTTTGGGGGACTGGCTGTTTGTTTTTTTAAATAACATTTTTGAGACATAACTCATTTAGCATAAAATTAAGCAATTTAAAATGATTTTTAATATATTTACATACTTGTGCAAGCATCAATACAATTTAATTTTAGGAAATTTTCTTTATGCCCGCTCCCTCCAATATCCCATTTATTAGTGTTCACGTTTGTTCTCAGACCCTCCCGCGACCCCCAGCTCCAGACAACAAATAATCTACTCTCTATCTATAGATTTGACTATTTTGGACATTTTGTTTAAATGTAACCATATAATATATGGTCTCTTGTGATCATATTCTTTCAACTAGAATAATATTTTCAAGGCTCATCCATGTATAGCATTCATCAATAATTCATTTCTTTTAATTGGCTAAATAATATTCCATTATGTCAATATACCACATTTTTTTTTTACTCATTTGCCAATTAATATTTATGTTGTTTCCAATTTTTAGCTATTATAAATAATGTACTAGTTTTTATGTGCACATATGTTTTCAGTTCTCCTGGGGGTATATGTCTAGGAATGGAATTGCAAGTTTACATTGTATCCTTGGTTAATCTTTTGAGGAGCTATTTTTTGACATAGTAAGACCATTTTACATTCCCATCAGTAGTGTATGAAGGTTCCATTTCTCTAAATTCTCACCACCACTTATTTCCTGCCTCTATGATTGTAGCCATCCTAGTGGGTATGAGATGGTTTCTTATTTGTGAGTTCAGTTTGGATTTATAACTAATGATGTTGGGGATCTTTTTATGTACTTTTGGCTATTTCTTTATCTTCTCTGGAGAAATGTTTTTTCAAATGTATTTCTTATTTTTCAGTTGGATTGCCTTTTATTATTGAGTTATGAGTGCTTTATATACTCCTACTAAAGTCCCTTGTCATATATATGATTTGCAAATACTTTCTCTCACTCTGTGAGTTGTTTTCTCAGTTTCTTGATGGTGGCCTTTGAAGCTCAAATTTTTTTAATTTTCATGAGATTCAATTTATCTTTTTCTTTTGTCACTTGTGCTTTTGATGCCATATTTAAGAATGTTTTACCTAAGATCATGGAGATTTATTCTTATGATTTTTTTCTAAGAGTTCTAAGTTTTAACTCATACATTTTAGCTCTTAACATTCAGCTTTTACATTTAGCTCTCACTTGTTCTGTGTGTGGTGTGAGGTAGGGGCCAAATTTACTATTTTGCCATGTGGATATCCAGTTGTCATAGAATTATTTGTTGAAAAGAATATTACTTCGCACCTAAATTGTCTTGGCAACCTTGCTGAAAATCAGTTAACAAAAAATCTGAGGATTCATTTCTGAACTCTCAATTCTATTCCATTTATCCATATACCTATCCTCGTGCCATTACAATACTGTCTGTTTTTATGTTTTATTTATTTTTGAGAGCAAGAGAGACAGAACATGAGCGGGGGAGGGGCAGAGAAAGAGGGAGACACAGAATCTAAATGTGACTCCAGGCTCTGAGCTGTCAGCAAAGAGCCCAACATGGGGCTCGAACTCACAGACTGTGAGATCATGACCTGAGGTGAAGTTGGACGCTCAACTGACTGAGCCACCCAGGTGCCCCAATACTGTCTTGATTACTGTAATTTGTAGTAAGTTTAAACACTGAGAAGTATCAACCTTCCAATTCTAGTCTTTTGAAAGATCATTTGGGCTATTTTGAGATTCTTACATTTTCATATGGATTTTAGGATGAACCTATTAATTTCTGAAAAAAATAGCAGTTATTAATTCAATACAAATTGCAGTGAAAAGGTAGATTGATTCAGGGAGTATTGCTATTTAAACAATATTAAGTTTTCTGATTCATGAACATGTGATGGCTTTTCATTTAAATCATTCATTTCTTAAAATAATATTTTGTTGCTATCAGTGCATACACTGCACTTCTTTTATTAAATTCATAGTTTTGCTATTTATTTTTTGATACCTTGTAAATCGAATGGTTTTCTTTATTTCACTTTGGAATTGTTTATCGCTACTGTATAGAAATACAAGGGTGATGGGCATTGAGGAGGGCACTGAGCACTGCATGTTGTATGGAAACCAATTTGACAATAAATTTCATATAAAAAAAAAGAAATACAATTGACTCTTACATATTTATCTCATACCCTGCCACATTGCTGAACTTACTTGTCCTATATTTTTTAGTGGATTCCTTGGGATTTTCTACATTTAAGATCATGACATTTGTAAATAGAGATAGTTTTTCTTCCTTACTTTAATCTTAATCTTTTATTTTTCTTTCTTAATTATATTTGTTAGAAACTTCAGTACAAGTCTGAATAGAAGCAGCAAGAGTAGACAGTCTTGTTTTGTCCCTGATCTTAGAGGAATGCATTTTTCTCCATTAGGAGTGGCATTACATGTAGGATTTCATGCATTCCCTTTATCAAGTTAAGGAAGTTCCCTCACAACATTTTTGTAGAGTAGGTCTTCCAGCAACAAATTACCACCCCTCCTTTAAAAAAATATATGGGTATGTCTCAAATTTCCCATTCATTTTTGAAGAAGAGTTTAGCTGGGTATAGAATTCTTGGTAGACTTTCATCACTTCGGAGATGTCATGTTACTGTCTTGTGACCTCTATGAATTCTGAGAAGTCATTTATTATTCTTATTGAGGATCAATTCTAATTGATAAAGTTTTACTGTTTTCAAAACATTTTTTGTTTTTGAATTTCACCAATTAAAGTATGATCTGCCTAATGGTAGGTCTCTGAGTTTATTCTACTTAAAGTTTATTGATTTTCTTGAACATGTAGGTTAATGTTTTTGTAAAATTTCAAGTTTTCAGC
Source organism: Panthera pardus (assembly GCF_024362965.1). NCBI lineage: Eukaryota > Metazoa > Chordata > Mammalia > Carnivora > Felidae > Panthera > Panthera pardus. The sequence goes on along the minus strand of NW_026526688.1, from coordinate 125,179,130 downwards.
CATTTTTTTCCAAATATTCTTTTTACCCTTTTCTCCCTCTCCTCTGCTTTGAAACTTCCATTATGTTTATGTTGGTACACTTGATGGTGTCCCAGTATTCTCTGTGGTTCTGTTCACCTTTTTTGTCCTTTTTCAATTCTGCTCCTCAAACTGGATCGTATCTATTGACCTGTTCTCAAGCCTGTTGATCTTTTCTTTGGTCAGCTTAAATCTCTTGTTGAGTACTTGTGCAGTTTCCATTTCAGTAATTAATTTTTTCAAGTCCAGAATTTCTATTTTTAATAACTTCTAATTCTTTCCTGATATATTTTTTTATTTTGTGAGATATCACTGTCTTTACATTCATTGAGTGCTCTAGGCATGTAGTTATTTAGACATCTATTTGGGTATCTAGTATCCTGCTCCCAAAAGTTGTTATTGCTTAGATTTATGATGGCTTTGTTTTTCTTTCATCTGCTTGTTTATTTTATGATCTTCTTGGACTAATTCTATAGATTCTGTATTTTTGGCAGTGTGTAGCAGTGAACACACTGGATAAAAACACAACAACTTATTTTTAAGTTTTGCTTCTGAGGGGTCACCTCTAGATCAGTATATTTTAAATGTCAGCAATGGGGGGCATCGGGTGGCTCAGTCAGTTTAGCATCCGACTTCAGCTTAGGTCATGATCTCACAGTTCATGGGTTTGAGCCCCATACTGGGTCCACACTGTGTGGATCCTGTTTGGGATTCTTTCTTTCTCTGTCTCTCTCTCAGCCCCTCCCCCACTCGTGTTCACTCTCTCTCAAAATAAATAAATAAACTTAAAAAAGATGTCAGCAATGATCCACCAGAAGATATCCTTAAATGAAATCCTGTTATATGTTTCAACTTTTCCAAGGTGGTCCATGTGTGTGAGAAGGCACATCCAAACATCAGGCGGTATACAAGACATCCATGGCGCTTACTCCCTGCTTCTGCAGACCTTAAGGTCAGTCATATGTGAATGACTACTACCTTTGCCTTTCCCTTGTATTTCCCGGGCTTGGGCATAACCTTTGGGATCCTCATGAATATTTTGGAGCATTTTAAAATTCTCTGTGGTAATCTGGTTTTCCAGGATTTCCTTTTAAATCCCCCTCTTCCAAACTTCCTTTCTTTCTTTTGCACCAATGATACCTCAGCCTTAGGAAGCTGTGACGTTGCCAACATACTGTTGCTGTTTTGTAATGCTGTGGGGCTCTGTATTTTTCCACAGAGCTGAGTTCTGAGACAAGTCAGATGTCTACAACATCCTGGGGATGGAGATTTTTCAGAGAGCTGCAATTTCAAACAAAATATTGACTGTGTGCTGGGGATGGTGATTTTAAGGGAGCTCCAGAAGAGGTCAGACCTCTCCAATATTTGCAAATCTGCTAGCTTGTGGGTATCACATCCCTGATCTGGGGAGGGAAGGGGAATGGGACTAGCCCCAAGTAAAAAATAACACAGACTGTGATGCCTTACAGGGGATTAGTAAATTCTCTTGGATAGATGACCTTCAGTTTGCTCTGTGGCTTTGGTTAATTTCCAGAGTTCTGAAATGGTTGATTGTATTTTACCCATATTTTCATTGTTTCAGTAGGAAAGCAAGGTCACAAGGGTCCTCATTCTATCCTTTCAGAAGTCTATTTACATTGCATATTTTTAGAAAATAAATACACTGTGATCTTATTTACTTTCTCATTGCTGTTAGTCTCTCTTCCTTTGGTTCATCATCTATCTTCTTACCATCTCCATTTTCAAATAAAATTTAGATTTATCATGTTTTTCTGTTTTGAAGTTTATCAGTACCCTTCCTTTTCCTGGTAAAATACCTATTTGTGAAGGTGTAAGAGATATAAGTATCAATGTATATTTTATTATTTTTATGCTTGACTTTCCCTTATTTAATGACTGCATTAGTTACGTGACTTCTATTATTTTTATGTTTCACTAATATTGCTTTTTTCAATGTTCTTGCCTTTCAAATGGTACTTGCTTCTGTACTTGGTTTTATGAAAAAAATGCAATTCCATGGAATTGTTCTCTTACTAGTCTTTGCAAGTATGGATTCCAGATGGAATAAGAGTTACATGTATTAAATTATAAAAGTGCCTTTGTATAAATTCCCTAACATAAGATAGTAGAGTCCAATTTTACTTTATTAAATTTACTGTAATAAATTTACATTACATCCTTTATTTACCTCATATTCTTTGCATAAAATCAGTGGGTGAATCATGGCTTGAGAACACTTCTTCAATTAATTATGCAGCAATAAAGTCCCCAATATGTATTATCATTTACAATTGTAATTTGCTAGATGATACAGATGAGATGTAGCAATGAGTAACATAATTGCCTTTTTAATGCTATGGTAGGTACACTATGGTCATTAGTTATCAACTTGACTAATTATTATTGGTAGTAATTAATCTTTGCTCTAATAATTATTGCTGATGAATATACATGTCTTGCCCTCCTTACCTTTTGCAATGACATCCAGATGATACATGTGATTACTAAACTGCAGATTGTCTAGGACAGTTAAATAATTTGATATAGTAAATATGTCTCTGAGACCAGATAGATTTTCATCAAGTTGTTGGAATTGTAAAAAGGTACACAATATAGTGATTTTTTTCAGATATTTAAGTTACCCCATCCTGTCCCCCATTAAGATTTGTTTCCTTGTATTTCATATACCACTGTGAAGCTTTCGGCTAGCTTAAACAAGGCAATTGGTAAGAAGTGTGCTTCCATAAATGAGTTAGCATAATCTTAGCATTGAACAAAAGGAATGAAAAGGAAGTCTTGAAATGATGACCCGTAAAAACTCTTCGTAAGAGTTACCCAGACTTACATGCACAAACCCCTTACCATGGCCAAACTAACATTTACAAAAGAAGTATGCATCTTACATGTCCTGTAATTTCAACATAAGAGTGGTAACAAGAAGAAGCTTGTGTAAGTCAGTGGATAATCAGCTGTCATTGAAGAGATTGTTCCAAATGTCTTCACAGAAATAACTTCTACCCTAATACCATTCAAAGACTCTCAGATAACTATGTTGACGTCTTCTAAATCAGAAACAAAAAAAAAAAAAAAATGGAAACTGGTGATGTTGATTTTAAACAAGGTTTGCTGGTTCTTGGAACAATGGAAGCTTGCACTTGCTATAAGATTTATCAGAAAGACTGTGTCATAAAAACAAACTTCAATGAACTAATATTCTTAAGAAGTCTGAACCAGTCCAACTCATGTAGAAATATTCTGCCACAACAATTATATTCAGTGATTGCTCTGTTTTTAAAAACAGATATTTGGGGGTGCCTGGGTGGCTTGGTCAGTTAAGCGTCCGACTTCGGCTCAGGTCATGATCTCATAGTCTGTGAGTTCGAGCCCCGCCTCGGGCTCTGTGCTGACAGCTCAGAGCCTGGAGCCTGTTTCAGATTCTGTGTCTCCCTCTCTCTCTGACCCTCCGCTGCTCATGCTCTGTCTCTCTCTGTCCCAAAAATAAATAAACGTTAAAAAATAATTAAAAAAATAAATAAATAAAAACAGATATTTGTATGTTAATTTAATCTCATTTATTTTGGAGGGACAATTTAAATATGTTTAATGGTTCAAAATGGGCTTCCAGTATTTATTTTTTTTAGTATTTATTACAAAATTTGGTGACTATAGGAAACAAGGATTTTACTTGAAGTGGCTCTATTTATTTATTTTTTTATTAAAAAAATTTTTTTAATGTTTATTTTTGACAGAAAGACACAGAGTGTGAGTGGGGGAGGGGCAGAGAGAGACAGAAAGACACAGAATCTGAAGAGGCTCCAGATGTCAACACAGAGCCCTATGTGGGGCTTGAACTCACAAACTGTGAGATCATGACCTGAGCCAAAGTCAAACATTTAACTGACTGAACCACCCGGGCGCCCCTGAAGTGGCTCTATTTATAACTATCATCTGAGAAATAACTGAATTATATACGTTGTGTGTGTGTGTGTGTGTGTATGTGTATTGAATAGTTTCCTACAAATAACGTAAGCATTGGTTTGTCTGAATAAAACAGTGGCTAAAGTACAGCTGCTTAGTTTTTCTTCTAATCAGTATTTAAATAATGTTATTATTTAGCAATATAGAGAATGACATGATGGAAAGTACTGTGGTTGAAAGCAGAAGTTCTGAGGTCAGGCAATCCTGGGTTGGAGTCCTACCTCGTTGGTTACTGTGAGTTTTACTGCAAGTTATTTAATCATTCTTAACCTAGTTTCATTGTCGTTGAAACAGTGGCTATGCAAACAAAATTGCATCATGGTATTATTATGGATATTTCAGATAGGTAAATATCTTAATATGATTATCATAATATACCTGCTTCATAAGGTTATTGAGATAATTAAATGTGGGGAAATTACTTAGTAGAGACAGCATGGTCTAAACAAATATTATCTACTATTTTCGTAGTTATTATTACCAAGTAAATGCATTTCTAATCCCACAAAAACATTTCAAAATCTCATGTGAAGACTAATATAAATACTAATAAAAGTTCTAGACAAAAGTATTTCAAAACCAAGAATAGCAGATTTATTGAATATTTTTCCTCCAATAATCAGCCTTCAGAAGAGCATTTCTTTATTTTCTGAGATATTCTCTGTCCTATAGTGTGTGAAAGTATGTGAGCATGAGGATGGCTCACAGCCAGCCATTTTCTTCCCCCATGTCATTCTAGAGAGAATTTCGATGTAGATTTCACATTGCATCGTTGGTATGAGTGGTGTTTATTTGGTCTGATTTGTTCTAATGGATCATTATTGATAAGTTATTCCAAGTGTGATGTCCTTTAATACTTGACCAAGAATAACTTTCCAGATTGGGCTAACCTCTGTAGTGGTGACAACATTTAAAATTTTTATATTCTAGTCCTGCCCCCTAAGACATCATGTTCCTCTTTTAGCTACACTGAATACAAGCTCATGACTTGGCAAGTGTTAAAGATTTATCTATTTATTAACATTTTACTCACAAGGATAAAACTCTTGAAATATTACATCTCGTTTTCGAGAATGTCCTTGAGATGGAAAGCAGATATATTCTTTGTCACATTACATTTTTAGACCATGTAGTTCACTGCCATAAAGCAGTCACCAGAAAAGTTAAATGAAACTACATTATGCAATAGATTTTTTCATATTTTAGATGCATGTACATTTATATAATACCCAATTGTAAATTTTGATGGTAGTGTTAAGAGCTCTGTGGAGTAATTGCCAAACTCTCAGGAAGACAAACAATTTTTGGAATGGACAGAATTGTATTTATTGTTGATACGTGGCAAAGTTTTCATGTCTACCTTTATGAAGAAATTGTCCTTTTGTTTCTTATGGTTGACAAGTGACAAACATAGTAGAGTTTCTCACCATTCCATTTTCTGACTCTTCAGCATGAATTATGCATGGGAGAGAATTCAGCTGGGAGGATATCAGTTTATTGGTAAAGGAGTAGTATCAGTTTTTCAGTAGTATCAGCCAACCTGGCTGGCTCTGGAATATTTGCTAGCTGCCCTCCATTGCTATTGTGAGGAGTGTATTGAACACTGGTGTGGATTATGGCATGGAGATTAAGACTGTAGGACTTGCAATTGACCAAAGTTACGTTTGTGTCCAAGTTCCACTACTTGATAGCTTTACACTTTAGTCCTCTTATCTGTTACTAGGTAGTTGTAAAGGAAATAAATAAAAAAGTAAGTAAGTAAATAAATAAATAAACAAATAAGTAAATAAAAGATTATGTTTAGCACAAGACCTAGGACAAATGAGCTGCTATAAAATGAAAATCATTATAGGGGCGCCTGGGTGGCGCAGTCGGTTAAGCGTCCGACTTCAGCCAGGTCACGATCTCGCGGTCCGTGAGTTCGAGCCCCGCGTCAGGCTCTGGGCTGATGGCTCGGAGCCTGGAGCCTGTTTCCGATTCTGTGTCTCCCTCTCTCTCTGCCCATCCCCGTTCATGCTCTGTCTCTCTCTGTCCCAAAAAAAAAAAAAAAAAAAAAAAAATATGCAGCAGGAGCTGTCTTAAAAAAAAAAAAAAAAAAAAAAAAAAAAGAAAATCATTATAATTACTTCCCCTTATGATTGTCAGTTTTATGTTTCAGCCTGACTAGGCTAAAGGATGCTCCAACAGTAGTTAAGGCATTACTACTAGGTGTCTCTGTGACTATGTTTCCAGAAGAGATGACCATTTGAATCAGAAGATCTTTCTCACAAATTATGGTGAGCATCATCCAAGCCACTGAGGGCCTGAATGGAATAAAAAAAATGCAGAAAGATGAATTTGCGCTCTGCTTCACCCAGGACATCATCACCTCCTGCTGTTGGCCATCTGTGATCCTGGCTCCTGGGCCTTTGGACTCAGACTAGGAATGACACCAATGCATTTTTGGTCCTCAGACTTTTGGACTTGGGGTGAATCACACCGGCAGCTTTCCTGGTTCTCTACTTACGGACAGCAGATCATAGGAATTCTTAGCCTCTGTAATCATTCATAATAAATCTCCTTAGATCTGTTTCTATATATATATCCTGTTGATCTGTTTCAGTAGAGAATCCTGGCTAATTTACCCCTCAAGTTATATAATTTCTTCAATAAATTATTATGGTTGTATAAGAAACTAATTTATCTATTTCTTTTCCTTTTGTAAATTTATTTTTCAGACTGGGCCTCTTCTTACCTAGAAGAGTAGACTGTATACACATGCTTTGCATGACTGTATTAATGCTTCTTTTTATTTGTTATATTTCAGATTCTTTGCAACTTTAGGTGAGTTGCTTTCCTTAGTTGTAACGATTCACTCATTCAGTAAATTCCCATTGAACTCATCCTATGTGCCAATTATTGCAGTGGGAGCTGAGATAAAACAAAGTATAAGAAAAATAGAAGCCTTCACAGAGGTTACACAGTAGTGGCAGAGAGACCTGCAAACAGGCATATCGCCTTGCCCTATGATAAGTACCCTAATGGGAGGAGTACATGTTGCTATGGGAGCCTATGGCTGGTGTTGGAAAAAATAATGTTCTAAGTACAGACCTAAACGTTGAGTAGGAGTTAGCCAAGAGAAACAGGAGGGGAGAATTATTCCACACAGAAGAAATAGAATGTGTAAAGTCTATAATGTAAGAGTGCGCATGGTGTGTTCAAGAAACTGAATGAGATATTTTTGTTTCTGATACGAATGCAGAGTGCAGTTTCAAAGATAGCAAGAAATGAGGCTGGAAAAGTCAGCAAAGGCGAGATCATGAGTGGCTTTGTACAAAATTTTAAGTAATTTTTACTTTATCCGAAGGGAAACCACTAAAGGATATCAACTAGGGAAAAGAGTGATCATTACTTGTGTAGGAAGCACAATTTGGGGGCAGAAGGAACTGAGAGAAGGAGGTCAAGACTAAGGCAAGAGAACAATGTAGGAGGTTCTTGAAGTAATTCAAGAAGAAAAGCATGGGCATGTAGACCAAAATAATGGTGAAAGGAATGGGGAGAATCAAATGGACTTGCTAGATGTCTACAAAATGTACTCATCAAATTTCACAAAAATTTGAATGATATTTATAGTAGCAATAACATAACAATCCAGAGTTAGATGGCATTTTTATACCTATGCTATTCTAAGTGTTTTGCTTATATTTAGCCATTTAGTACTCACAGGAAATATCTGAGTTAAGTACTATTATAATCTTTATTTCAGATGATAAAACTGAGCAATGGAAGAGTTAAATAACTTGTCCAAATTCGCATAACTAGTGAGAGGAAAAGCCAGGCTTTAAACCTAGGCATTCTGGTTCTGGAGTATAAGCATGAGGCTATTCTATTGACACTGTAACTGACACTGGTTTTGCATACATATCCAGACACAACAGTCAAGTGCATTACAGTCATTGTTTCATTTAGATTGTTGCAATTGAAAAAAAATAGATTGTTGCAACTGGTAAAAATGAAGATGAGTGAAGGAAGAGAAAAATTGGGTTTCTTGTTTTGTTACAAAGACAAGGTAACTGGTAGATGAGCACAAATTGGAAATGATAAGACACTAAAAAACAAAACAAAACAAACAAAAAAGCCTAAGAATGCTAAGTCCTTAAAAATGTCTCTTTGATATAATAACATAGAAGCCATTAGTGACCGTAGTATAGTAAGTTTCAGTGGAATAGTGGAAGCACAGCCAGGTTTTAGTGAGATGATAAGTGAGGGCAAGTTGGAGGGCATCATGAGAGGAAATACAGACAAGGGATTCGGGATTTTAACTGTAATTTGTAAAACAGTTAGGTGGTAACTGTATGGTGGGTGGGTACAGGTGAAAAATGTATTTATAGATCAGGGGGAACAGTATAGATAGTATAGAAATAAAAGCACACTTGTATAGTCGATTGATCATAAAATATGAAAATAAAATACATTGGGAAAAATGGTGTTGAAAAAACTGGGAAATATGTTAAAAGAAATAAATCTTGATTCCTAACTTTAACCACATGCAAAGATTAATTGGAGAGCAAAGATAGACCTAGAAACTGGTTAAAAACAAGGTTTTTATAAGAAATGTAATTTGGGGTAGACAAATATTTATTTTATACAACACTGAAAATAATTAGAAGACAATATATAAAATATAATCCATCAAAATTGAAAGTTCCGCTCAACAAATACACCATTCATTAAGTGAATGGGCAGTGTAGCAGAAAATATTTGCAAAATATATTTCTGATAAAGGATTTGTGTTAAGAATATATAAGGAATTATAAACCCAATAATAAAAGGACATGCAACCCAAGACAGAAGGGCAAGATTTTGAACAAACACTTTATAGAAGAAGATATGTAAATGACAAGCACATGAAACAATGATCTAATCATTCAGAATTAGGCGAAGGCAAATTAAAAACAGAATTATATACCTCTAGTCACTCATGATTAACACTGAAAAGATCGACAACAACAAATGTTGGAGAAGATATGGAATAACCAGAACTCTCACAAATTGCTGGTGAATATAACACATTCTCAAGCACCTTGGAAAAGGAAGATTTCACAAGTTTCTTACAAAAGTAAATGGGCACCTAAACTTTGGCCCACTAATTTCACTCCTAGGTATTTACCAAAGAGGAATGAAAAGACTTGTTTAAGAATGTTCATAGTGATTTTGTCTACAATAGCTCAAATTTGGAAATAACCCAATTTCATCAAGATGTGATGGTCAAAATAAAAGTGGTATATTCACACAGTGGAAAACAAAATTTAAAAAAAGCAAAAAAATATTGATACACACAAAAATATTCACAAATCTAAGAACACAGAGACATAATATACATACATAACTCTGTATGCACATATTCATATTTTCATAGCCTGCCTGCTAAGAGGGTCTAGAAACAATGATAAAGCAGAAACAAATAAACTTAGATGCCTGGATCTGGGTTTCTAAATATCACTTTTTATGAGAAAGAACCGGGACTCCTTAGAAAAAGTTTGTTTCCAAAACTGGAGCAGAAAACATTTCAAGGTGAGCCAGGAATGTCTTGTGGATGGAATCCTTCAAGAATGACATGAGTAAATCAAAAGACACAGGATTGAACTTGAGAGAAACTCTTACGGGCCAAATCCAAGAAAATTGGCTATCCAGATAAATGACAGAAATCAATTTTAAGCCATGTGAAATAAAATAGAAATCCATGAGCTGATACTAGAATAAAATGAATGCATGAAAAGATGAGTACATAGGAAATCAAGAAATAAACAAAAATAATGAGAAAGGATACAAAAAAAGCTCTTATTTAGTAGAATACCAACTAATAAGAGGAAAAGAGAGCACTGCCTTCTGCATTTAAACAGAGCAATTGGTAAGAATGGGAGCAACACTTCCATTCTATAAGTGAGGAGGAAGAAAGAGTAGGCAAATGCAGTAATGTTTGTCTATTCATTGGTGAGAAAGCAAAGGAATTATTTTCTGATTTTTGCTGTTGGTGTTTTCTCTCTGTGAAGTATGTGGTCTAAAATGGCTGTCTGGAAATGGGCTAGGTATCAAATTAGAAAGTATGGAAGGACTTTGAGAGGGCCGATTGATATTAGAGATAAGGATTTTATAGTGCTGCCAATTTGTATTCCGGGTTTCTCATTCTTTGTAATTTATTCTTGTTCTGTTCTAACCTTACGTAGAAGTAAGAAATGTGGGTGGGGATACTATTTTTCTTTTTAAATGCCTATATAGAAAATTTCTTATCACTTTATTTCTTCATATGATTATAACTTGCAGTTTTCACAATATCCAAGTGAGATAGTGTTAAAAGTAAGGCCAACATTAACTTCTTGGCTAATGTAAAATTAAATGGCTTTTACTCCATCTTGGAAGCCAGAAGGTCCTCTTATGTATTTTTTTTATTGACATTTTTATTGAGAAAACTGTAGAGTCACATGTAGTTGTAAAAAAAATAATATAGAAGAATCCTGGTCCTCTTTATACTTTCCCAGTTTCAATTAGTGGTAACATTTTGTGAAACTGTAGTGTAATGTCACAACCAGGGTGATAACATTAATACAATCCACCAATTTTATTCAGATTTCCATGGTTATACTTGCACTCACTTCTATGGAAATGTATATGTATATTTAGCTGAATACAGTGTCATGAGAATTTTAAATTTGTTTATCTGGTAGCTCAATGCAGATACAACTACACAAGTGTCCCCTGCATTGTCTTTTTATAGCCATACACCCCTCCTCCCACTGCCTGCACACACCATTCCTAACTTCTGACCAGTACTAATCTATCCTAATCTTCAAAATTTTATTTTAGAAATGTTTTATAAATTGAATTGTACTATGTGTAACCTTTTGAATTGGCTTTATTTTATGATTTAGCATAATTCCCTGAGCATTCTTTCATTTTTGATATGATTCATTCAACTTTTGATATATACATGCATTGTATGTATCAAAAGTTTATTCCTTTTTAATGATGAGTAGTATTCATGGTATGTGTGTACCAGAGTTTGTTTAACTTATTTACACTTTTAAGGTTATTTGAGCTGATTCCAGCTTTGGCTTCTACAAATTAAGCTGCTATGTACAACTATGCCTAGGTTTTTGCATAAACAGAAGTTTCTATTTCTCTGGGTTAAATGACCTAGAGTAAAATTGCCAGTTCATATAGTTTATTAGTCTGCTAGGGCTGCATAGCAAAATACCAAAGACGAAGTGGCTTAAACAACAGAATTTTTTCCCCTCAGCTTCGGGGCTGAAAGTGTGAGCTCATGGTGCCAGAGTGCTGGATCCTGCGAAGTCTCTCTCCTGGCTTTCAGATGGCTGCCTCCTCTCTTTCTCATGACTTACTCCATTTGAGCTGCTGTAACAAAATAACATGAGATATATGTTATAAACACAACATGTTATAAGCATGTTGTTTAAAAACAACAAAAATTTATTTCTCACAGTCCTGGAGGTTGGGAAGTCCAAGATCAAGGGTCTAACACTGTTGCATTCTGGTGACTCTTCCTTATTCATAGCTGGTGACTCACCTTGTTGAAGGGCAAAGGGAGCTCTCTGGGGTGTCCTTTAGAACAGTAGTCTTACTTTAATTTTTTTTCTCAAGTATGTTTTAACTATTCTAAAGCCTATGGCTTTCCATATACATTTTAGAATATATATATATATATATATATATATATTCTATATATTCCATATTGTAAATATATATATATATTTACAATATATATATTATATATTATTATATTATATTATAATATATATTATATATATTATATATAATATATATATATTATAATAATATATATAATATATAATATATATTATATATTATTATAATATATATATATTATTATAATATATATATATATTTACAAAAAAACTTGCTGTCTTTTCCCCCCATAGGAATTGCATTAAACCTATAGATCAAATTGGGAGAATTGATACTTTTATCATGATGAGTCACCAATCTAAGAGAATGTTATGTCTTTCAAATAATTTAGGTATTCTTTCATTTCTTCCATAAACATTTTATAATTTCCAGCCTGTAGATAATATACATATTTTGATAAGTATATACCTAAGTATTTTATTTTCTTTGAAGAAATTTTAAATTGCATTGGTTTTAAATTTTGGTTGTTGTATTTGCATTGTTAGCATATACTATTATGATTAATTGTCTATTGATATTGCTGAATTCACTGATACTTTTTAGGACTATATTTTTGGATTTCTGGTTATTTTCTCTGTGTACAAGCAAGCCATCTGTAAATAAAGATCACTTTATTTCTTTCTTTCCAATGTTTCCATATGACTTTCATTTTTTTAATCTTGCCTTATTTCAATGACTAAAACTTTCAGCAGTATTTGGATAGAGTGGTGAGTGAAGACATTCTTGCTTTGTACCCAGTCTTATAGGGAAACCATTCAGTCTTTCATCATTGTGTCTGATGTTACCCATAGCTTTTTTAATTTTTTAATTATTATTATTTTTTTTATTTTGAGAGAGACAGGGACAGCACAAGAGGGGAGAAGGGCAGAGAAAGAGGGAGAGAACGAATCTCAAGCAGGCTCCACGCTGTCAGTGTAGAGCCTAACGCTGGGCTTGAACCCACAAACTGCAATATCATAACCTGAGCTGAAACCTGGAGTCAGACACTCAACGGACTGAGCCACCCACATGCCCCTAAAGATGTTCTTTATCAAATTGAGTAAGTGCTCACCTGTTCCTAATTAGCGGAGGGTGTTTTCCATGTATGGCTTTTGAATTATGTCAACTATTTTTCTGTATCAATTGATATAATTATTTTTCTTCTCCAAGTCATTGATATGCATTACAGTGATTTTTTGAAAGCTCAATCAGACTTGCACATATGGATAAACCTCACTTAGTTGTGATGTATGTCTTTTTGTATACTATTGAACTTAGTTTGCTGTTAGTTTGTTGGAATTTTTATGCTTACATTTATTGAGATATTGATGTGTAGGTTGCTTCTTTTGTACTTTTTGATTTTATTATTTGAAAAACAGTTGCCTCATAAAATGATTTGAAAAGCATCCTCTACTATTCTATTTTCCTGAAGAGATTCTGAAGAATTGGGAGTAATTTTTTTTTTTTTATGTTTTGCAGAATCCTGCAGTAAAATCATGTGGATTTGGAGTCTTCTTTTTGGAGAATATAAATTATAATTATGAATTTAATCACTTTAATGGATTTAGGATTACTGAGATTACATGTTTCATCTCGGTTGAATTTTGATAGTTGGAGGTTTTCAAGAACTAATTCCATTTCTCCTAGGTTGTCAAAATTATGAGAAAAAATCAGTTGTAGTATTATCTTACTGTCACTTTAATTGGTGGCAGGATCTGTGGTGCTATGCCCTGTTTCATTCCAGATAATTGGTGATTTGTGTCTTCTCTAGTTTTGTCTGTGTTGTTAGGGGTTTATCAATTTTACTGAGGAAAAAAAAAGGTTTTCCCCAGCTGACTTTTATTACTATTTTCTTTTTTCTTTCCTTTTCTTTTCTTTTCTTTTCTTTTCTTTTCTTTTCTTTTCTTTTCTTTCTCTCCCTCTCTCTCCCCTCCTTTTTTTTTTTTTTTCTTACTGTTTTCTTATTTATGACTTCACTGATTTATCTTTTTTTGTTTTCTTTCTTGCATTTGCTTTGGGTTTCTTTTTCTTTTTCTAGTTTCTTAGAGGAAGAACACAGGTTACTGATTTGGGATTTTAAACAATTTTCCATGTGGGGCACCTGGGAGGTTCAGTCAGTTAAAGGCCCAACTCTTGGTTTTGGTTCAGGTCATGATCTCATGTTTTGTGGGTTCAAGCCCCACATCAGGCTCTGTTCTGATGGTGTAGAGTCTGCTTGGGATTCTCTCTCTCTCCCTCTATCTCTGCCCTTCCCCTGCTCACTCTCTCTGTTTCTGTCTCTGTCACTCTCTCTCTAAAAATACATACATACATACATAATTTTTATAAATAAATAAATAAATATTTGCCTTGGAAGTATTTTGTGCTATAAATTTTCCTCTTAGCACTGCTTTAGCTACATCTTACATATTTTGATAATTTATTTTTGTTTTTACTCACTTATATGTATTTTTAATTTCCTTTGAGTCTCCCTTTTTGACCTATGTATTAGGAGTGAGTTGTTTAATTTCCATGTATCTAGAGATTATCCCATTTTCTTTTTCTTATTGATTTTGAATTTTATCCCATTATGGTCAACTCTGTATGATTGTGATTTTTAAAAAAAATTATGAGGTTTGTTTCATGGCCTGGGATAACATCTATCTTGGTGAATGTTCTAAGGGTGCATAAAAGAGTCTAATGGACTTTAGATGGACTGTTCTATAAATGTGAATTCGATTCTGTTGATTTTGTTGTTCAGATATTCTATTTCTTTACTGATTTTCTGTCCAGTAATTTTATATTTTGCTTTTTGAGAGGTGTGGAAGTCCCTAACTATAAGTGTGGATTTGTCTGTTTTTCCTTTCAGCTCTTTCATCAATTTTCTATATGTATTTTCAGGCTCTGTTGTTTAATGCATATACATTTAGGATCACAATGTCTCTTCTGTAGATTGATATTTTTCATCATGTAATGTCCATATTTATCTCTTGTAATTCTACTTGTTATAGAGTCTACTTTATAAGATATGAATAGAGCCATCGCTGCCTTTTATTGATTAATGTTTACATAATACATCTTTTTTCCATTATCTTACTTTTTATTTACCTATGTGGAATTGAAAGAGTTCTTGTAAGCAGTATATTTTTGGTTGTGTGTCTTTATCTACTTGGCCAATTTCTGTGTTTAGATTGGTATACGTTAACTGTTTATGTTTAAGATAATTATTGATGTTTGGTGCTTAAGGCTGTCATTTTATTATTTGTTTTCTGCTTATTTCCTTTGGTTCTCATTGCTTTTCTTTGTTTCTCCTTTCTTGCTTTTCCCTAAGTTAGGTGAACATTTTTAAAGATTTCATCTTGATGTCTCTATAGTATTTTCAAGTATGCCTCTTTATATAGTTTTCATTGTTTTTTTCCTCTGGGCATCATTACACACACACACACACACACACACACACACACACACACACACACACCTCTTACCTTAATCTAGTGATATCAGTGTTTAGTCAGTTTTAGTGAAGCCTCTATGCCATTTAAGTGACTTTTTTGTCCCAGTTTTAAACATCAGCATCTTGAGTTATCAGTTGGTATGGTAATTTTTATTTCAATTATCAAATATTATTTATAAAATTAATATATTGTATATACCCATATTTATACTCTTTACATCAATTCTTTTTCCATCTTGATGCTCTAAAATCCTTTCTTTTGTCATTTTGTTTTTCTTTGAAGAACTTCCTTTAATCAACCTTAAGGGAAGATTTGCCAATGATAAATTCTTTTAGTTTTCCCTTTGCTGAGAATGTCTTTATTTCTTTTCTGAAGGATAATTTTACTACCTATAGAATCTGCAGTTGACAGTTTATTTTATTTTAGAACTTAAAAAAATGTTTTGCCACTTACCTTTGGCCACCAGAGTTTCAGATGAGAAATCTATCATTCGAATTGGTATTCCTGTCTAGTTAATGTTACATGTCTTTCTGGTAGCTTTCAGTTTCCGTTTCTTTGTTTTTGTTTTTAAGATTTTATTTTTAAGTAATCTCGAAGCTCGAACTTACAACGCCAAGATCAAGAGTCACATATTCTACCAACTGAGCCAGACAAGCACCCCATTTTGAGGAGTTTTATCTGTACTTTTCAAAAGTTGATCATAATGTGTCTTGACATGGATTTCCTTGGATTTATTGTGTTGGAATTTGCTCATCTTCTTATATCTTAGGTTTGCATCTTTTGCCAGAATTGAGAAGTTTTTAGTCATCATTTTCTTTGAATACTTTTTTAGATTCATTCTCTTTCTCTTCTCCTTCTGGGACTCTGATGATGTGAATGCTGGATCGTTTGTTATTGTCACCAAGTTCCTGAGGCTTTGCTCAATTTTTTGCCTATTTTCTCTCAGTTGTCCAGATCAGGTGAATTCTATGACCTGTCTTCAACTCATTGTTTCTAATCTGTTTCATTTCCACTCTTCTATAGAGCTTGTCCAGTGAGGTTTTTGATTTTTTTGTTTTCAATATTACAATGTTTTTTATTTCTATAATTTCCATTTTGTTCTTTTATTTATAAGTTCTCTTTTTTTGCTGATATTTTATATCTTGTCATTTGTTTTAAGACAATTTGACATTGAATATTGAAGCATAGTTAACGATGGCTGACTGAAAATCCTTACCACATAATTCCAACATCTGATTCATCTTACTGTTAGCATCAGTGGATTTTCCTTTCTTATTTAAGTTGTGATTGTCTTTTTTCTTGATGTTACAGTTGACTTTTTATTTATCCTGGAAATTTTGCCTCTTACATTAGAAAACTCTGGGATTTATTTTTTTAATGTTTATTTATTTTTGAGAGAGGGAGGGAGAGAGAGAGAGAGAGAGAGAGAGAGAGAGAGAGAGAACACAAGCGGGAAGGGCAGAGACAGAGGGAGACACAGAATCTGAAGCAGGCTCCAGGCTCTGAGCTGTCAGCACAGAGTCTGACGCAGGGCTTGAACCATGAGGTCGAGATCTGAGCCAAAGTTGGATGCTTAACCCACTGAGCCACCTAGGTGCCCCTAATTTTTTTTTAAACAGACTGTCTTCCTGTTTAAGTTTTGGCCTACTCCTTGTTTCTGCTCCTCGTTAGTGTTTATCTACTTGGCCAATTTCTGTGTTTAGATTGGTGTACATTAACTGTTTATGTTTTGGTTCTCATTAGCTGTGGCTCTAATGGCAATTTAAATTTCAGAGCCTTTGTAGTGGTATTTTGGTCTGCTTGGCTTGCTTGGTGATACTGGGATTTTCAGTGGTCTCAGGCCAGTTGCTGGGTGTCTCCTGGTGTAGAAGGATAAAATGGGATCCTCGTACCCCTGGTCCCTGACTTTCCAGGTTCTCTGGGAGTATAAGGGGATTCATAGGCCTGCAGTGTAAGAGTGTTCCTAGGTCTGGCAGCTGGTTGTTACTTGATCCATTTTGCTTTGCTGATTCTGCCCACCAGCCACAATGTTTCAGTATAGGGAGAGATTTGTTCAGTATAGGGAGAGATTTTCCCTGCCTGTCTTATTAGTATGATAAGGGCCTTTGTCTTACTCAGTTCTGGCTCCTATAACAAAATATCATAAACTTGGTGACTTAAACAGCAATCCTTTAGTTTACCATAGTTCTAGAGGCTAGAAGTCTTATAATCAGTGTCAGCATTATTGGGTTCTTGTTAAGGGCCCTCTTCCTGCTTTATAGATGGCTGCTTTCTTTCTGATCCTCACAGGATGCACAGAGAAAGCTCTAGTCCTCTTCTCCCCTTATAAAGACACTGATTCCATCTTGGGGGCCCTGCCCTCATGGCCTCATTTAATCAATTATCTCCCCAAAGTCACATCTCAAAATATCATCCCATTGGAGTTTAGGGGTTTAACGTGAATTTGGGGTAAACACAAATTTTTAGTCCATAGCAGTCTTTCCTGTCTATTTTTTTCCACCTGACTTAACTCCTCTAGGTGGGGAGAAATAATCTGATGAAAGAGGTCTCCCCAGAAAGACTACTTGCTATAACTTGGTAGTGAAGGCTTGAGATATATTATATATCAGGGAGGAGGGTTGACATTCATATTGGATTAATGCTTCAATAATGTGTTTTATTTTTCTGTGACTTTCAGAGCACTGAAATGACAATATGTCAATTAAGTGGTCACTGGGAGGTGATGAACTGTCAATTTTTAAATTAATGAAAGACCTTAAAATCTATGATCAGGAACTTAAATTTCACAAAGAGACAAATTGGGCATTACAGCAGTATTGGGAGGAAGAGAATTAAAAAATCAATTTATTGAAAACTTTTGTACTGAAACATGAAAATGCATTAAAGAACACAACCTAATTCACAAGAGGAACGAACCTAGGACAGTTGTATAAACTAACAACTGGACCCCTCTTCTCTTTTACATCTCATAAAATCTTTACCAGCTGAATTATCATAAGTGTTTATTTTAAATTTGTTTACATATAACTTATGTAGGAAATTATGCCAGATTTTTAGCAGAAAAACGGCCATAACTATTCCCTTTCTGATATCCACATCCTTTGTAATGTGGTTTAGGAGGTCCTTCCTGTATGATGTGGACTTTATTACTCCACAATTTGTATTTGGGTTGGCCTCATAATCTAGTTTAGCCAACCGAATTCAATGAAATAGGCTGTATGCCATTTTTGAACAAATCTCAATGTTCCTTGCATGCTTCTTCCTTCCACTCACTTGAAGAGGGTCCCAATTACCTTCATCTCACAGTATTTAAAAATCCCTTATAAAGTTCCTCTCATGTTGAGGGACTGACCTGTGTGTTCACCAGAATACAGCAGAAGAGACAGGGTCTGACCCACTAGATATAAGGGCAGTATAACTTCTGCACGGAACCTTTGGAGTACTAATATGGGTAAGTCAGTTGTATTACGAGGACACCCAAGCAGCCTCATGGAGAGTGCAGCATGGAGCGAAGCCAACTTGCCAGCACCAACTTGACAGTCATATGGCTAAACTACCTTGAGAACAGATCCTCAAGTTCCAGTCAGCTCTCAGATGACTAAGGTTACAGGTGCCATCCCACTGCAACCTCATGAGAAACCCCAAGCCTCACTGCCCAGCTGAGCTCTCTTGAATTCCTGTCCCAAAGCAATGTTGCTGTGATTCATTTTTTTCCTTTTTAAATTGTTATTTAAATTCTAGTTAGTTAATACACAGTCCAATATTGGTTTCAGGAGTAGAATTCAGTGATTCATCACTTGCATAAAACACACGATGCTCACTATAACAAGTGCCCTCCTTAATACCCGTCACCCATGTAGCCCATTCCCCACCCACCTCCCTCCATCAGCCCACAGTTTGTTCTCTATTGTTAAGAGTCTCTTATGGTTTGCCTCCATTTTTTCCCCTTCAACTATGTTCATCTGTTTTATTTCTTAAATACCACATGAGTGAAATCATGTGTTACTTGTTTTTCTCTTACTTGGTACGCTTAGCATAATACACTCTAGCTCCACCCATGTCATTGCAAATGACAAGATTTAATTCCTTTTGATGGCTGAGTAATATATACCTATATATATAATATTTATTACATTATAATTATAAATTATATTTATATAATTATATTTATAAAATATATAATTATATAAAATATGTAAATTATATTTATAAAATATATAAAATATATAATTTATAATATAAATTATATATAAAATTTATATTTATATAAAATATAAATTATATTTATAAAATATATTGATAAAATATATAAAATATATAATTTATAATATATATATTATATGTATATATCACATGTATAGGTGTGGTACCTTTATCCACTCATCATTCAATGGACATTTGGGCTCTTTCCATAGTTTGACTATTGTTGATAATGCTGCTATAAACATCAGGGTGCATGAATGCCTTTGAATTTGTATTTTTGTATCCTTTGGGTAAATACCTAGTAGTGCAAATGCTGGATCATAGGGTAGTTCTTTTTTTAACTTTTTTGAGAAACCTCTATACTGTTTTCCAGAGTGGCTGTATCAGTTTGCATTCTGACCAACAGTGCCAAGGAGGGTACATAGGGCATTAGCTGCACTAGGAATTATGCCTCACCCACAGTGGCTGAGGCAGAAGGCACATGTATAGTACACATAAATCTCTCTATCTTGAGAAAGAACTTATTGTTTATCAACCATGAGTAAATTTTGACTCTATATGTTCCCATTTTTTTGGTCCTCCTTGCCCCTCCTTGACTTACCAATTTTATTAGGTTCTATGTTGATTTTACTTGTACATTACTTTAAAAATTTATTATTTTTACATTATAAGAATTATCATATGATTTAATATTTGATTGGTCAGACTTAAATATCTTTTGAAATCTGGCTTATAAAAGAGGAATTTGGCATACCTACACTACTGGAAAAATTCTTGTCATCTTTGTATTCTTAAATTTTGTGACTTGTAGGAGCGTTACATTGCCCATGGGATCGTAGTATCCCATAGTACTTCCATTTCTTTTAGTCCTAGCACTTGACAGTCTTTTTGCTATTTATACTATCAATATCTTAAATTAGCTGAACTTTATTCTTAATATCATTTTTTTCAAGAAGCCTCATGGAAACTGAGTTGTTGTATAGTCAAAACAATTTTATCTTTTCTTTATACTTGAGTGCCTGGGAACAAAATCATTGGATCACATTTCCTTTAAGGATTTTAAAGACATTGCTCTAATGTATTCTTTGGTATTCACTGCTACATTAGGGAAATCCGAAGTCAACATTATTTGTTTTATGTCAAGAGAAAAATTAATATTTTGGGTGAACTACCAAAGGGTTCTTAATTTAATTTTATTTAAAAAAATCTAGCACTAGTGCCCCTATGCATCAGTACTACTGTATCCCTTGGGTAAATTCCTAGCAGTGCTATTGCTGGGTCATAGGGTAGGTCTATTTTTAATTTTCTGAGGAACCTCCACACTGCTTTCCAGAGCGGCTGAACCAATTTGCATTCCCACCAACAGTGTAAGAGGGTTCCCGTTTCTCCACATCCTCTCCAGCATCTATAGTCTCCTGATTTGTTCATTTTGGCCACTCTGACTGGCGTGTGGTGATATCTGAGGGTGGTTTTGATTTATAGCAGCACTCTCAACAATAGCCCAATTATGGAAAGAGACTAAATGTCCATCAACTGTTGAATGGATAAAGAAATTGTGATTTATATACACAATGGAGTACTACATGGCAATGAGAAAGAACGAAATATGACCCTTTGTAGCAACGTGGATGGAACTGGAGAGTGTGATGCTAAGTGAAATAAGCCATACAGAGAAAGACAGATACCATATGTTTTCACTCTTATGTGGATCCTGAGAAACTTAACAGAAACCCATGGGGGAGGGGAAGGAAAAAAAAAAAAAGAGGTTAGAGTGGGAGAGAGCCAAAGCATAAGAGACTCTTAAAAACTGAGAACAAACTGAGGGTTGATGGGGGGTAGGAGGGAAGGGAGGGTGGGTGATGGGTACTGAGGAGGGCACCTTTTGGGATGAGCACTGGGTGTTGTATGGAAACCAATTTGACAATAAATTTCATATATTGAAAAAAAAAATAAAAATAAAATAAAAAAAATCTAGCACTTACTGAGTGCTGAATGTTAATGCCATGTAATACCTATAGGAGATAGTTATAATTCTTTTTTTTTAATTTTTTTAACGTTTATTTATTTTTGAGACAGAGAGAGACAGAGCATGAATAGGAGAGGGTCAGAGAGAGAGGGAGACACAGAATCGGAAGCAGGCTCCAGGCTCTGAGCTGTCAGCACAGAGCCCAACGCGGGGCTCGAACTCATGGACCCCAAGATCATGACCTGAGCTGAAGTCGGAGGCTTAACTGACTGAGCCACCCAGGCGCCCCAAGATAGTTATAATTCTTACTCCCATTTTATAGATGGAAAAACTGTTCCCAATGCCACACAGGAAGTGACTACAGTCTCATTTCGAAAGTTAGAAGCAACTGCATGAAGAACAATGTATCAATACATGGGTGAAATAGCAGAGGGATACATGGCAGTAGATTAAATAAATAAACGGAAAGATTAAACTGAGAAAATTTGTCAAATCATAGGCTGAAAAGACAACATGATAAAAAGCATGGATAGATGGAGAATACAGCCCAGAATTCCCAAGTTTGGCTAAGATTTCCAGCAGTTGGCTAATTGGACAAAACATGAAGAACAGAGGGAACAAAATAAAGAATGATAGACAAAAATCTCTGAGCTGGGAAAATAAACAGGAGTCTCAAGAAGACAGTTAACACAGAACCCTGAAAAAGAAAACATACAACTAAAGTAGCTTAATAAAATGTATAACCCCAAGGAAAATAAGAAAATCCTAAAAACATCCAGAACAAAAATGAAACAACAGAAAACAAAATAATAGATTTGTGAGCAGTCACTCTAGAGCTTTGCAGTGGTCTCTCTCCCAGGAAGATTCTGGAAAACTAAAGACTCCTTCAATTATTATTTTTACTATAAATAGACATTAATCTAGAGGTAAAAAATGGGTAAACAAAACTTCCAGTGGTTGGAATCAAATGCTTATGGTCCCTTTATCTTGTTTCATTTTTTTCACAGCACTTTTTACCTTCTTACATACTTTAAAATTTACATATTTGTTAAATTCAATATTTATTACATATTCTTCTTCATGGAATGTAAACTCCATGAACATAGATGTTTGTTTATTCACTGATACCCCCAGTACTTAGATTAATGACCAAAACAAAGTATATTATCAATATTACTTATAACACAAATTCCTTGTAGTATCAAACTATTAGAAACTGCCTAAATGTTCACCAATGAGACTAGTTAAATATTATATAGTATATGAATATCATGTACCAGTTAAATAGAGTGGCATAGTTCTATATTATTAACTGCAAAGCCACAAACCCATCGATAAGCATGTAGATTGTCTAGAAAAAGAACTGATAGGATATATTCTGAAATACTGCGTATAATTATCAAGTGGGACTGAGAAGTGGGTGGCAAATTAATAGTTAGGCAAATAGTATTTCATAAAACTTATTTTGGGCCAGGCAACATTCCAGAACTGGTGTGTAACAGTGAACAGGTTCTTACCATGAAGGTGATTACATTTGCATGGGTGGGGGATTATAATGTACAAGCATAAATAAGACCATTTTAATAACTGAGAAATGCTACGAGGAAGATAAAATAGGTTGTATACTGGAGGCTAACTTGGGAGACATTGCCTGCTTTGTACTGGTTGGTTAGGACAGTGTCTCAGAAAGGGTAATATTTAAGTTGAAACCTGGAAATGAGAAGGAGGGCGGCATAAAGATCATGAAGATTTAGGGATTACCATTGGAAACAGAAATGGAGTGAGAAAAAGTGACCAGCAAATGTAAGAGACCTGAAAGGGGAATGCAAATGGTAATGACTGATGGACCATGAAAACCAAATTATGTGGAGCACAGGGAGGATGAGAGGACATGGGTGGGGTCCAGTGGGGACAAGGAAAAATAGGTAAGCTAAGGTCTTTGTCAGCCATGTGATCTAAACATTAAAGTATAAGTGTGATAGAGCATGGATGGAATGTAAAACAGAATCATGGTCCGATTTATGTTTTACAAAATAGTGGTAGCATGGGAAGGGTGATTAGCAGATCAAGAGTGAGGTATGGAGAACAGCGACAAGCTGATGAAGTAGACCAGGCGAAACACAATGTCTCTAAACACTGTGGCGAGCAGTAAGACTTCCACCTAATATATATACTTCCATGATTTTGTTTTCTTTCTTTCTTTTACTTCTTTCCTTCCTTCCTCCTTTCCTCCCTCCATCTCCCTCCCTTCCTCCTCCCCCTCCACCTCCTCCTCCACCTCCTCCTCCTTCTCTCTCTCCTCTCTGTCTCTCCTGTAATGGACACATAAATTGTGTCATAATGGCTATATACAACTACCTCAAAAATTCACATCATATTATGTAAAGCCCCATGGATAATTACAAAAGTAACACTGATTGGCAACAGTACTAACTATTGTAGGCCGTTGGTTTGAAAATAGAGCTTTATTTCGTACTATTTATACTGCTTGAGGGTATATTTGGCGTTTCAAGTGGGAGGTGCCCTCTTTGCAATATATCACTTGTAATCCATCACATGTACTGCAGTGGGAAGGGGCATCTGCATTTGTTGTGTGTTCAATGACTCGTAGAAAGAGCCGACCTAAGAGACATTCACGATATTTGGAAAAATACTGGCTATGTTCTAAAGTGTTTTCAAATAACAGTTTTCAGGTTCAGGGTAGAATTGAAAAAGTACTGAGATGTTTAGAAATCTCTCTGGGCTATAGGGATTTTGCCATTTGTATCTGGTAGAAAAAGCTGTTCTGTAGGCACAAATTGGAGAGTAAATATTTGAAAGGAAACTCTAAAATCTGGTTTGCTAACATCTACTAAGGAAACAGCCCAGGTTTTTTAACTAGAAAATTACACTGGATCTTTTGTTTTCTTAATTTTTAAAAATTTCTTTATCTTTTTCTTTTTTCTTTGTTTCTTTTTTCTTTCTTTCTTTTTTTTTTTGACAGAAAGAGAGAGAGAGAGACAGTGTGTGAGTGTGAGCTGGGGAGGGGCAGAGAGAAAGGGGGGGGGGAGAGAGAGAATCCCAAGCAGGCTCCACGGCGCTAGATCTCACTAATGCATGAAATCATGAGCTGAGCTGAGATCATGAGTCAGACACTCAACTGACTGAGCCACCCAGATGCCCTTACCTTGTGAATCTTAAAATGAGTTCTTATATCTTAAAGAAAAGAATATATGGCTGACCCATTCCCTTTAAAGGGAAAGGAAGGAGTCAAAGGAAGGAGTGTGATTTCAGCCCTAACTGGATTTCTAAACACTTCATTAGCACTTCATATGCGTATCATTTCAGGGCTTCTACACTTGTTAGTTCATATGTGATCCATTCATGGAGAACCTGTGTGCCAATATGACCAAAGGCTGATGAGGTCTCATACAGTATCACAGTGCCGTTATTTATGACACCAACAACCTATAGGTTGGTTTGTCTTAAATACTTTTTTTTTAGTTTATTTATTTTGAGAGAGAGAGAGAGGGAGGCCAAGAGAGAGAATCCCAAGCTGGTTCTGTGTTGTCAGTGCGGAGCCCAATGCCGGGCTTGATCTCATGAACTGTGAGATCATGACCTGAGCCAAAATCAAGAGTCACTGCCTACCTGACTGAAACCAAGTGCCCCAAGTTTGTTTTTATCAATCTCCCACTGAGCTGTATTTCTTTTCTAGATTAGAAAGGATTGTTATATGAATTAATTTATTAGATATTAAAAGTAGCTATGTTTATTGGCATAGTAGTATTAGTATAAAAGACAGTAAATGAAAATAAACTCTATGCAAGTGAGAAACTTATCATATGAAAAGTGCCCCTTATCTACAGTCCTGAGAAGACAATGTGAATAAATTGGTCTGTAGTTTACCAGGTAATCTAAAAACAAGTAGGAAATTCTTGCAATAGCTTGCACCTCAGGTTACTACTAATTTTGAACATATATTTGAACATTCTAAACTTTGTGTCCTGATTACTAAAACAAATATGATAATAATTGTTCCCATGGTAGAAAATGTTTACTGTTCACTCAGTACAGAAAGTAGGGTAATCACGTATCTTGGTTTGCGAACGATACATTCAGTTTATGTCTCCTATAACACCATTCTGTCTGATTTGGCATTTGTCACTCATAAAGTGTCCCATTTTTGATGACAAGTAACATGGTTGCCACAGTTTTCAAGCCCTTGATACTGATTTTGTTCGAGTCCTGCCGTCTCAACCAGCAGCCCAGACCACTCAAGGGAAGGTGATTGTACCTCTACTTCTAGGAGTGGGTCCTGATATACCTGACCCAGTAACTGACTTATGCTCTGTCTTATCAGCACATGACATTTTTCTGGGCATACTTTAAACCCAGTGTTGGGCACATAATCCAAACTGTCTGACTTAAAATAAAAGGCAAGATTTATTTATTTCGTGGTTGCAGAAGAGAGGAAGTTTTCTCTCTGCTTTGGAAATAAAAAGACGGATATTGTCTGAATGGCTGATGGCAGTTACTTTGCAACCGTGAGGTTAGGTAGCTTAAAGATAAAGCTGATCCAGAGTGCAGCAAAATGAGACAATCCCTAGAGCCCTGTTCATAGCACACGTGGCCACACTCACCTTCTTATGTTCTGCTCCTTTGGATAATAAATGTTTTTATTTTTATGCCAGTTTTAGGTAGTATTTTTTAAAATGCATTGTAGCTAAAATAATCTAATAAATATACTCTCTTATAAGGTTTCTGTAAAGATCATATAAGATTATTCACATGAAATGATTAGCACAATGTTGGGAATAGTAAACAGTAATTTATTTGCTTATTTTTTAATATAACTGGGAGGATGCTGTCACAGGGAATCTAAGAATAAACAATCAGATGTTTAGAATTTTATAGTTCAGATCTGTCACATTCTTTTTAGAATCAAATATGGCTCACTGTTTTTAGACACATAAAATACTCTCTTCAAATCTTAGATTAGACAACCAAAGTCCAGATAGAAGCTAATAAGCACTGAAGTTTTCTTTCTTCTGCTCCAACATCTCTTCAGCATACCACACAGTCTGTTAATTGATTGAAAAGAATATGAGGTTAAACATCAATTGGTCCTAGTAACTAACTGTAGTAGACATTTGAGTGTGAGTGTGTGCACATGTGTGTCTGGACTCTCCACATGTAGTCATCCAACTTCCAGTAATAACACTCACAACATTGTGGGGAGAGAATCTATTCCTTCCCATTCTCCATCCTTGTGGTCGGGGTAGGACTCTACCTACTGTCCCTCAGGTGGGACACCTGTTCAAAACCCCCTGGAATTAGGACATAACTTTCTTTCTGGCCAGGAATAAACATGTGATTCTAGCCATGTCAGTAAAGACCAACCTGTATTAGAATCACCAGGCTTCTGCTAAAGTGATGGGAGAGAGTGCTCTTGAGAGCATCAGTGGTTAGACTTGCTACCTCTATAAGGAAGCTGGTGGGTCCTATCACTGATTTAGCTGTCACAACCAAGAACTTCCGTAGCTGTCTCCCTTCTCCCCTCTTTGCTATGTACCCATTGTCAGGTCTTTATAACTCTCCAATTTTATTATTTCATGCAAAAAGTGAATATTGATTGAATCATGTATGCTACGCTCAGGACTTGGATACATGAGTGAGCAAAGACTCTGCCATTGAGGACTCCACCCACACAGTTTGCAAAGGCAATGGCCCCTGAATACTTGTATTTCAAATTGTTTAAATATTCGTCCTTATAGCAACAGTTCCTTTCTACAATACATTTCAGCAAGAGTTTCATATATATATCATATATATACATATATGATATCATATATATACCATACATATATCTTATATATGATATATATATCATATATATATCTTATATATATATCATATATCTTATATATGATATATGTATATCATATATATATTTTTTGCTGTAGAAAACATTATGAATTGGGTAATTGAATTATAAAACCATTTTGAAATCTGGTATTAGATTCATCATTTCTCTAACTTTTTCACACTGCACAACTAGTTCAGAAATTAACAAGGAGCTTCAAGGTTTCTAGTCT
Organism: Panthera pardus; assembly: GCF_024362965.1. Taxonomy (NCBI): domain Eukaryota; kingdom Metazoa; phylum Chordata; class Mammalia; order Carnivora; family Felidae; genus Panthera; species Panthera pardus. The sequence continues at coordinate 125,151,771 of NW_026526688.1, read as the reverse complement.
GCAGGTGAGAATCAAGCTCTCCAGATGCTATTTGTGCAACTGAAGAATGTGTCCCCAGCAGGAGTGAGGAGGCTTGCATGCATTTTCTCAATGAAAATGCCCACAAAGACCAATATCCAAAAGGAAGCTAGTAGACTTTGATTTTTTGAAGACTTTATCAACTTATTCGAAGAAAGAATTGCTGAATCCATTTATCTTTCGATATTAAAAAAGAAAAAACTACAACAGTGAAAAAACAAAAACAGCAAAAAACCAACCCTCCCCCTCCCCTCGTCCTTCACTTTATTTTACATTGATTAGGGAAGGAAAATCAGAGTCATTAGCTGAAGAGAGTCTGAGTCAGTTCTGTGTTATCATAACAGGATGCCTGACAACTCTACAGGGGAAAGATAATAATATGTTAAGAGCTAAGCCAAGAAGCTTTGCCCGCCAAGCTCAAACCTTTAGAAATGTTAATTCTCACAAGAAGAATAGCAGGATTGTTTTATTTCTAGAAGGAGGATGATGGGTAGTCTATTTTGATTTTAAGTATATAAGGTAAGGTGTCATCTGTTCCTGAACTCTCAATGGAAATGAGCTCTTGATTGGGCTGCCCCTGCCTTGCCTACAGTAGGGAAAACTGCTGAAAGATGAGAAAATGGCAGGAATTAATGCTGGAGATTTTGCCAGAGGGAAAGCAGAGAGAGAAAGAGATGATCTGATTATGCATTCAGGGATGACAGGTGAACCTCCAGAAGTTCAGAGGTTCAGTTTAGATATCCATCTCAACATTTAGCTGCTCATTTGAAGCTTTGCCAAGCACAAGGGAACATGCTCTGTTTCGGGAAGTGTTGACAATCTCTCAGGATCAATGAGGCTAACCATAAGGTCCCTTGCTTGTTCTTACATTTCTCCTCACTCCATCTCAAGAGCAAAAAGGGTCACCAAGATTGCGTGTTGTAAAGTTCCCTTTTACTGCAAAATTTCCTATCATTGCTACTCTTGGGGGTTAGAAAATAGAATGCAATTTGACACATAAAGGACATTGTTACTATTCAAACATCTCAGGACCCAATCAGAGAAATCATGAAACAAAGGAAGGCAAAAAGTGAAATTATTAATATCCTAATTTTATGAAAGTTGTTATTGGCTTTATGTGTTTTCAAAAAATGTATGGTAGATGAGTAAATAGTTAAATCACCTCCTTTTAATTAATTGTTTGGCTCTTCTGTCTGATCATTGTTGAGAAATAAAGTTTTTGTTGTTGTTTGACAGAACACATTAATTTACCATCAAAGGCTACATGATTCTTTTTTTTTTTCTTCAACTTTTTTCTTTTTTTTTATTTATTTTTGGGACAGAGAGAGACAGAGCATGAATGGGGGAGGGGCAGAGAGAGAGGGAGACACAGAATCGGAAACAGGCTCCAGGCTCCGAGCCATCAGCCCAGAGCCTGACGCGGGGCTCGAACTCAGGGACCGCAAGATCGTGACCTGGCTGAAGTCGGACGCTTAACCGACTGTGCCACCCAGGCGCCCCGATTCTTTTTTTTTAACGTTTATTTATTTTTTGAGACAGAGAGAGACAGAGCATGAACAGGGGAGGGGCAGAGAGAGAGGGAGACACAGAATCTGAAACAGGCTCCAGGCTCTGAGCTGTCAGCACAGAGCCCGATGTGGGGCTCGAACCCACAAACTGGGAGATCATGACCTGAGCCGAAGTTGGACACTTAACCAACTGAGTCACCAGGTGCCCCAAAGGCTACATGATTCTTAGCACTGACAGGCACTCAGCTAAGAAGTTTATAGTCACCATCTCATTTAATTGTAAGAGATTGGCAGATTAAAAAAAAAAACAACAAAAAACAATAAACAGAGCAAAACAGAACTCCCACACAAAATAAATTCTAATGAAACGGGTCAAATCTATCTGCTGATAAAATGAATATTTCTCTATGCTTGCTTCAGAAATCGTGATCTGCACATCCATGTTATCAGCATCACTTGGAAGCTTGTTGGAAGCTTGTTAGAAATACAAAATCTCAGGGACCATCTCAAATATATTTCATGAGAGTCTGTATTTTAGCAAGTTCCCAGGTGATTCTTATGCACATTAAACTTGAGAAGAGATATCCTATACTACATTGTCAGTTTTTCCTGATAATGAAATTTTATTGGCACACCTCAAAGTTTTTAAAAGTGAAAGACTATTTCTTTTTAATTTAAATTAAGATATCTCATTTTTCTGATTATAAGACTCTATATGCCTATTTAAAAATAAAAATAAAAGCATCCATGTATTTGGAATGAAAATACAATTTCTCATAATCTCTCCCCTTGAAAATGATCTGTTAAGAGTATAAAACAAACAGTCAAAAGAATAACTAGTTTCACCACCAAACTAAAACAAATTATAATTAAATCATTTATTTAATATGCTTATTCTTAGGAGAAATCATAACCCATTCATAACACTTAGGATATTGTTTAATTTTAAACAGATACTGTAATATCTGGGACTTCTCCTAAATGAGATTTCAAGAAGGAAGATTTTGAGAGCTCTAAGGAGGGGGATAATATCTAATCCTTTGAATTTCTGTTCTCAAACATTTTATATACACTTTATTCCACATGCTGTTCTTTCTTTCTCATTTCTTCTAATACGCTGTCCTTGTCTATCTACCCTAACTTAAACCTGCTGATACTTACTTAGCACAGGCAGAAATCACCAAGTGAAAACTTGATGAAATTTGTTACATAAAAATTGCCACATCAAAGCATAGTACAAGTGAATATCAGATGTCAAAATTATAATGTTTATGAGAAAAAAATAATACTATTTTATACAGTAATACAAATAAAGAAAAAACATGAATATTCCAATGGGCAAAATATATTAACAGATTTATTTTCAAATACAAATGGTAAACACAAGGAAAGTCATATTTCATGTTAAAAGAATAAAACAAATGCAGTACCATTTTTCATATATTAGTTGGAGATTTAAAAGTATTAAATGGAAAAAGTATGAGGAAATGTCACTCTCTTACATTTATAATTAGTTGGAAACTGTAATATTTCTACAGTATAATGGGGTGATATGTATCAAAACTCTTATAATAGGCACACATATTTGATAATAAATTATATTTTAAAAATTATGCTAAGAAAATAATTATAATTTGTGAAAGTTTATATAGATGTTTATTAAGACAGATTTTATAGTAATGTACAGTTAGAAGACAATGTAGATACTCAACAATTTTGGATGCCTTAAACAAATTATAGTAGATTCATGAAACAGAATGATGAAAAGTCTTTGAAATTATGCTTTAAAAAGTTATTATTTTATAAGAATACCTATGGGGTGGAGAAAAAAAATCATGACACACATTTTTTTGAGTGAAAATACAGTATTGTTTTGAACTGCTTTTTATATTTTAAACTTTGAAGTTTGGCAATTTTATAGCTAGTAAGGTTTTCTAGTCATCCATTTTTTATCCAATTGAAAAAAAAGATAATTTTACTTGGAATGAGATGATCACCTAAGGATATATTTTATTCATTTTGTTATCGATATTACAGTGTAATATCAAATATAGTGTTTTAAAAATATTAGAGGAAGTGGAGAGAGGAGCCCCACTTCCGGTGATATTGGAGATGTGTCTATTCATATCCAAGTTGGCATCTGAGATCATGGCTTGGTATCAAGTCAACTGTCATCATTTCTTCAAACCCCAAGAAGACTGGATTACTCAGTCAAAACTTCACAATCCACAAAATTTCATGCTATTACAGGAAAAGCTATAATCTTTCCCTGTCCCTTCACTTACTATTAATCCTTTTACTTTGTGCACAAGTGAAATCACTAATGGGGTATACGGTAACAATCTGTTTTCAATAATCCATCTATCTATCTATCTATCTATCTATCTATGTATCTATCTACCTATCTATCTAACATCATTGGATCTATTGATCATCTATCTATCTACCTATCTATAATCTGTCAAACTGAGGCTTTAATTTTAATTCATTACTTCCTTCATTGTCTGACTTAGGCCAGAAGCTTAGAAAATGAAGGATAGATGTGTGCATATTCTAAAGTGAGTTGTAGAGATATCAAGGCAATATTTTAAGCATTGACCATCCCTACCTCATAAAACAAGCTTATTAAATAAGAGGGTTCTTTACTAGAATTTGTGAAAGTAGTTTTCTACCATTTCAGCTGTCAAGACAATTTAGTGGCAGAGCGGGGGAAGGGGGTAGGTGGGTGCAAGAGAATCTCTTAGATGGGGAAAGGGATACAAACAGAAGAGAGTATCATTCCCATCTACATTATGCTGTTAATAGAAAGATATGTAAAAAAAGTTCTTGAGAGAACTCAACATGTGACAAGGGGTAGACTGAGGCAGTCAGTAAGCAAAGCAGGAAGAAAGAGGGCAGTGAAGGGAAAGGTACTATGTATACATTTACCATTTGGATGGACAAGGGTGAATGAGGGGCGATAAGCAAAAACAAAAACAAACACACACACACACACACACACACACACACACACACACAAACAAAAAAACAAACCCAAAAAGGTGAAAAATTGTGAGTCACCTGAAAGAATGAATAAATTGCCTATTTGCCTGGATGAAGGGAAGTAGGCAGGAAGAGTCAACAGCTCTGGGGAGGTCCTGGAAGTTACCAGATAGAGTCCCCTGCATCAGGGACCTAACTGCACAATTAGTAGTACCTTCCCCTACCTCCTAGGTCATAAAGACCCTGCTACAGCACTCTCCATGACAGAGGATGTTTTATAGTTGAGAAATACTCACCAGCTAAGTAAACAAGCCTGTAACTTATTTCCCTCTAATCTCTCCTCCCCTTTATCTGACCCTAAGAAGAACGAAGGAGAGATGGAGAATGAAATACAGACCAAAAATACCTTCTACATTGCTGGCTTTGAGCCACTTAATCATTTCAGATGTGAAGGGCAGGAAAAGTTGTTAATATGGTTGTGAGATTAAAATTTTTATTTAGATTGGACTGAACTTCTGAACACCCCAAAAATGAAATAGTTCAAAGACTCTCTCAAGAGGTGAAAATTACTAAAAGTCTGTGGTATCAGCCCGAGTTGTGTCTGCCGCAAGAAAAGGAGATCTAATAAATCATATTGAAGACATTTGTAAGAGAGAGAGAGAGAAAAAAAAAAGCTATTTCTTGACTGTACCCTAATGAGTTCAGCCAACTTGAAAAAAAAAAACTGCTTATACACATGTTACATATATGGGACCATTCACTTGCAAATCTATTTTACACAAATTACTTTATTTTAGAAGTACACCCAAAATATCTCCTACCACAGAATGCAAAATAAGGTATTTCTTGTCAAATATGAGATTCAGGAACTTCAACTCATTAATCCATCAGCAAATAAGTATTGTACTTTCATTCATCTAAATATGTACTGAGTACTGCAAATAGGCACCAAGGTTGCCTAGAAAGGGTTATGTTTCAATCTTCATAATAAGCCTTAATGCCCTTAATACAAAGAAATGAAAATATTTGAGCATTTTCCATTTTAAACACTGTATTAGTTGTTTAAGCAGGTAAAGATTATTAAAGTGCTCATGCGAACTTCACCATTAGAGTAAGGTGAGAAATTGGACTTACAACTACTTTCAAAAATGGAATACAATTGATTTACTAAGAGAAGTACACATAAAGTACCAATGGATTTCAAAAGAAGAATCATGTGAAAATGGGAAGCATTTCAGGCATAGGGAATTAATAAAAATACGATGTTAGATTAATGTCACAATACTGATCAAGGCATCAGTATGTAATAAGCTAATTTTCCAGGCTTAGCTCTCCAACCTGTCTGTCCTATCCCACAGGAATGGTAGCAATTTCTTGTATGAGGTCCTTCTGAGGGCTCTGCAGGGCCCTCCTATATCACTGAATCTTTATAAATGCCATCATGTTAGGGTCTATTGATCCCTTTATAGAGAGGAAGAAATTAAGACTATTCCTTTCTCTTCTTTCTTTATTCTACAGAAGATTTGATGACACATTCTGTCTACCACCATTCTCTTCAATCCTGTGTATCCCTCTTTCAGTATTAGGTTCAAACATCTTAATAGTGGAAAGGAAGGGCAGAGGATCTAAAGCCAGAAGCCTGAGATTTGTGTGCTGTGTCTGTTTCTTACTCATCATATTAGTTATTCATTTAACATCTGTGAGCCTCATTTTACTTTTCATATGGACCTTCTTTAACAGTTGTTGTGAATATAAAATAAGATTTAAAAAATAATTTATAGGCTATAATACACAAGTGCTGAAAAGTATATAAACATTGTAAAACATTCAGAATTAAATTGGTCATTTCTCTATAATACAGTGCTTCCAGGTGTATTTTAGCACTTTTTGATAGTATAGTTTTTATCTTTTTCCCACTAGATAATGAATTCCTAAAGAGGAAGACTTGTTCTCATTCATCTTTGTAAGCCAATCCACAGCAAGGCCCACAGTGGAGGCAAGATTCGTTAAGGGATGTATGAAGTTAGGAGAATGAGGCGAAGACTAGTCCCATCGCAGCCACATTAATTAGAAGGCTAAAACACATGTGAATATAAAGTTTTACAATAATTTACAAGTTTCAGTGATGAGGAGTAGGGACTAACCTGGTTACAGGGATGTTTAAAATGCTTAAAAAAAGGAGTAAGCATGGAGTCAACATCATAATATACAGTACCATTTGATCTTTTAAATAAATTAAAGGTCTGTGTGAAAAAAAGAAAGCATGAATTTCCCTCCTTTTCATATACTAAGAGACTGGATTTCTAATAAGGAATTGAATGGCCTTGGCAGTTTTATTAATTTCTCTGTAATGCTCTCTTCATCTAAAGTGGTGGTAAAAACTTCTTTGATCCATTTCATAGGCTGTTGAAGATAAAAAAAAAAAGTTATACATATGAAAAGCTTGGAGTTTTGTGGGTGTTTGTTTGTTTTAGAAAGGTCTTCTAATGTCCAATTCTATGCTCTTTCAACATCTGTGACATTTGAGTTATTATTTTAATTAGTGTTTCCTTGAGAGCACTTGCCCGTGGGTGATCCTGACAGAAGAAATTTGTTTTCTGCATGTTTTCTCTTTGATTTTGGCGAAGCGGCTAAGCTGGGTGCCAGTCCCATACTGCTGAGCATCTGTCCCAGTGTAGGAAGACCTGTGATACTCCTGGGTTCCGATTCTGCCAGGCTGGGTTTTCAGTGAAGAATGGCTCTCCCTTGTAAAGCCCCTTCTCCAGATGCAGCCCTCCCCATGCCCTCTCACCGCCTTGGTGGCCACCACTGCTCGTGCCCAGTAGAGCAGCTACTCACAGTGGTTCTCCTGGACTTAGTCCTTACCTTTCTAGTCCTGCCAGGAGAAAGAACAGCGGGGGCGCTCTGCAAGGGGTCTTTGCTACTGCTGCTTCACCCTGTTTTCTGCATATTTTGGCTGCCTGTTACCAGTGCCTGAGTCTTATCTAATCAATAATCAAAGGAATTTCAGAAGGATTTGGATCTGTCAGTATCCTAGACCTGGTTCTTGCTTATTGTGTTCTGTTGATTTCCAACACTTGATCCTCCAAATTCAGTTGTGGTCCTGAGGTCTAGAATCATCCCCAACACTACCAGTGAGGACTGGCGATCCCACTCTGCGTGACTCAACCTGGGTGTCCTTCTACACTTGCATGGAAGCCAGAGGAGGGCCCACAACATTTCTGACACTTTGATGGCTCTTGGAGCATATTCAGGTTTCCCTCTATTGTATTGTTGATAGAATTAGTGAGAAGTACATGGTACACTAAGAACACTGTCCTCAAACCTCCATCTCTTCCCCATAAACCAGTCTTGGCATTTAAAAAAACCAGAAAACTCCTGCTCGCATTTCATTCCTTTTCAGCATGTTGGGAAAGATTGCCCTTGATAGCATGCACTGCATTTGCACACTACGTACTTCAGAACCTGTCCAGATGCTCCACTTGTCCCTTAATAAGCTAACTGAAACCTTTCCTGTGTTTGCAACACTGAAAACTCATCTGGAACTTTGCCATGACTGGACTTACAATAAATATGATCAACTTTTTTTATTGCAGTTTGTTTTCTTGTATACCACTTTGAATAAGCCCTTCAAGACCATATCAAATGTTCTTTAATGTACTCAATATACCAAGGCTACTTCCTTTCAATTATTTTGTTACTTCAAAGAACAGATAAGAAAGGGATTTTTCCTTTTAAATTGTTGTTACATATACAAAGCAAGCTTCAAGAATATGGAAAGAATCTGGCTGCTTAACACCAGTAGCTGTGGTCACACATACAGAGATTCTAAATATGGATGAAGGATTTGTTTTTTTAAATAGAAACAAGTCTTTTCTAATTTCTCCTGGCCTTCTCCCTTGGCAGTGCTTTTAGAAGAATTAATGAGATATGGTCTGGAAATCTCTTTGTGCTCCTTAGAGCAATGCTATGCAAATTTAAGGTAACAGTATAAGAAGTCATTATATTAAGAGGCAGGCCATTATTTGAAGGATTGGGAAACTTAGCTCATAGTGATTAGATTATGTGTTGATTTTTTTTTTGAATGACTGATGTCCAATTTTAAATGCAATAATCATTGTTGTCAATATCCTTGGAAAGCATCATCAAGCGGTAGTCCTTGCTCTCAGTTAAGTGCCTTATAAGCCAAATCACAGTCATTTTCCCACAAGAGAAAACATAAAATAGTTTGCTTTAGGCACTAGTGAAGCATTTCCATTGAGAGCTTTTAGTTTACTTTATAATTCACAAAGGTGTTTTACTACAAAGCACAGTCCACAACTCGCTTAACTAGCTTTTCAGTGTCATAAACCTAAGGTTATGTCGGGTTAATTTTTCTCTTCGCCCACCTGATATGCCAGTTTTTTTTTCCTTAAAACTGACAGCAAGATGACTGATTACAGCCAACTACAAGGCCCCTTTTCAAATGCGTGACCTTTTCTGGAATCAAGTTAGAAATTCAGAGGACATGAAGAAATCACTGTAAATTAATAAAGGAAAATAGTTCAACACCCACTGACCAGTTGAGCAAATCATCATCATTTTCACTTGCTCCTAGAAATCATTTGCAATGGATATTCTTTCAATTACAGAGAAAATTAACTACCTCACAAGAACCAAATTAAGAAGTCCAGTGCAATGAGCTGGGAAGGCCTTTATGAATGGTATGGCAACCTGATGAGTGACAATTTCACATTTAATTACAATGGTCTATAATTTATAAGTCTCCCTCTCTTTCAAATTATGCCACATCCATAGGGTTTCCAGCTGAGGAAGTTATATGCTGGGAGAAAGCTCTGCCTAAGGCAATTCTATCACATCTCTGTGACAAAGACACGGACAAAGGCACTATAACACATGGCAGTGGCTTTTGTATTGCTCCGAGAAGACATGTGTCTTCTAGGGGATTTTTCAACTACAGCTCCAAGCCTGTGGTTTTGATTACATGCCTTTCTTCAAGGATAGTCTTTAGGTCTGGCAAGTAAGGCAGAAAAAAATAAGTGGTGAGTACTTCTTACCTTTTCCTCCACTTATACTGGATGATAAGGTATCTTTCTTCATGGTCAAACACATTTTCACTGGGACAAGTTTGAATCTTGGGGAGTAGGGGAACCAGAGGATCATATAGGAGATTAGCTTTGAGAGGTATGACTTGTAGGACTAGACAGGATCTGTGGGATTCCCTAGAGGAAAGGTAGTGCACCTGCTGGGCACATGTCTATATCGTGTGCTTCAGACTATTCAAACCATAGTGACAAATCTTAGGGGATCAGACTTCTTTTATCTTCTAAAAAAGTTTGAGTATTTCTGGCATGTATTTTTAAAGTGTCCTTTCACAAAGAGCAATAACACTGCAAAAGGGACATGTGTAGATATTTGACAAAATTGTCACAGCCTCTCTGCCTCCATCCATCACACCACCTCACTGATTTTACCATCCTCAGCTCCATCAGGATATTTTTTATTTTTAAAATAAAAAAGTAAATCTCACAATTCAAGAAGTCATGTAGCACAATGGGGACAACATTTCAAAAATTAAACATGAGTTTCTGTTCTAAAATATAATGTTTTAATAAGCTATAACTTTAAATGCATTTTAGTTCAATGGAAAAATTGAGTTTTAACACAAAGGCTAACATAATATTTAATAAGGAAACACTGGACACATTAGAAGTTGGGAAAAATATAAAATGTCCAATATCAACATAATTATTTAACATCGTGCAGGAACTACTGGAACTGCAAGACATTACAACTAGCAAAGAGGAAGAAATAATAAATAATATACAAAAAAGATAAGGAAGACCTTGTTTTTGTACAGGTTATATAATTGCAAGGATTTTACTTTATAGGAGAATCATCTTTCAAAAGGACTGAGCCTTGCACTATCTATTTTGGGAAATTTCATAGTGTTCACACTGAAAGGGTCAAGTACTATGAGTGATACAGGGTCTTGGGACATTGAAGAGTTCATTCTAATTCACAAACTCCGTCTGAAAATTCTTCCTTGGAGTTCAGCAACATGACTTTCTAGGTATGATGTCATTGTGGCAGTATCCACCTAGCTCTCTGGTACTCACCACTCGACATATTTTCTGTAATCTCTGTCAGGGACCAGGTATTCTACCTCACTCACCCGTCTGGGCATTCTCACTCTGGGCATGCTCATCCTCTCTTTGGTCCACATGCTGGCTCCTCTCTTCCCCCTGGAGCCTTTATATACTCTCTCTACTACCTAGGGACCTATCACTCTTCCCGACCCTCTTCTTATTTAGAATCTCTCAACATTGAACTCACAACCCTGATGTCACTTCCTCAGGGAACCCTAAATCCCTGTGACTAGCTAAGTACTTCAGGTAATATATTCACAGCCTTATGCAGTTCTGCTTCATAACAATTATTTGAATTGGAATTATAGTGTAATTAGTTATCCAGTATCTGTCTCTCTTCCTCCCTACTCTCTCCGTCTTCATGAGTTCATGATTAGTAAATGGCTGCCATTGAAAGCCCAAACCTTGCCCATCACCTGTATTACCTCAGGCACATATGGTGAATGAATTATTTCCATTACTAGAGATCTTTTCTTTTTGGAAAGTTATTCTTGCTCCAAGTGAAAACAAATTTAAAAAAAGTTCCTCTACATATTAACTTCTTTCTCTTCATTCTAAAAGTAACCTTCGAGTCATTCAAAGAATTCTGCTTCTTCTTCCCAAAACAAGATTCTAAATTTTTGAAGACAGTTTTCACGGCCTCTGTATTTTCTCTTCATTCTGAACATCATTCACTTATTCGTGGAAAAAAAAAAAAGATTATCAAACGTTTCCTTAGGCTGGGTATGCATTCCAGGGCTTTTCCTCACTCTTCATATGACTCTATGGTTTCCAGACCTTTCATCTGAATGCCAATGTGGAGAGGTCTTCAGAACACAGTGTTCCTATTCCTTTTCCTCCAGTCTGTTTTCCATTGCTCCTGTTTTTTTTTCTTTAGTCTACACTTTATATTGTCTCTGCAATTAGAGAAACTCACTGTTTAATGTGCTTCATGATATATCTCAGTATTCCCCAAGTTCTATTTTGTTTCCCCAGGGGATATCTGATGTTTATTAGTGGACAGAGGGTAATGATAGTAAAAAGGCTCATAGGGTTCCATTTCAAGAAATATGTAGATTAAGGATTTGGACTAGATCATAAAACAAACATATTAATACTTAGGAATTTTTTCTCAGAAATTTTGTGCCCAAAGCAAAGTGAAAACCATTGGAAGCTCTAGTATAATATGAAACTCAAGGTATTTTCTTTCAAAATGAATATTATGAAGGAACTATCTTTTTTTACCTAAAGAATAAAGGTAGTAACTAGAATATGGAAGTCATTCTACTTATAACATGGACAAAATAAATTAAAAAGCTTAAAAAATCAATAAGAAATGTGCAAAACCAACACAAAGAAAACTTTCAATGGACTACACATAAAACTATAAGAAAAAGCCATAATTGAACAAAACATAATAAGGTAAAAGTTAAAATGTTAGACTGGAAAAAGACCTAAGTTGATTTCAAAATTTAAGAGTTATTTCTGGGTAAAACTGAGCTAAATGAAACCTAATGTTGATGTATCCATAATTATGGCAAATAGCCTTTCGTAAGATTTAAAACTTAATATCTCTAAAACTTTGTGTAATTTTCTCATCTCCAAATAATGTGCACTCTTGGATCTTTGAGACCCTGTGCCCCAAGGGTCATGTTAGAGCCATTGGTTTAAAAGCAAAGGCTTTACTAGAGACAAGGTAACTTGGAGGACTAGACCTGACATCTGCTTTGAACAGCAGGATTGGGAGATGAGATTTCTATCTTGCACAATCTTCATTTTTTTAATTAAAAAAAATTTTAATGTTTATTTTTGAATGAAAGACAGAGATAGAGTGTGAGTGGGGGAGGGGTAGAGAGAGGGAGATCTGAGGCAGGCTCCAGGCTCTAAGCTGTCAACACAGAGCTGACCTAGCACTCAAACCCACAAACTGTGAGATCATGACCTGAGCTGAAGTTGGACACAATCAGCTGAGCCACCCAGGTACCCCAGCCTTCATTTTTTTTTTTAAATCTTGGGACATCTTGGAGAGACTCTTGGAAAGATAAAAAAAGGAAATGCTTGTCTTAGGGGATGCTAAAAAGCTAGCACACAATGCAGTCTCCTACATGATTTATCTTCCAGTTCTGACTTTGAGTACGGAGCATGCTGAGTGAAAGGTATTCAACAGGGTCAAATTTTTGAGGATCTCTGCATAAGCAGTAAGGAGTAAGGCTATCCAGTATTGGGAGAGGAAGAAAGAAAGAAGGAAAGAAAGAAAGAAAGAAAGAAAGAAAGAAAGAAAGAAAGGGAAGGAGGGAGGGAGGGAAAGAAGGAAGGAAGAAAGGAAGGAAGGAAGGAAAGAAGGAAGGAAGGGAGGGAGGAAGGGAGGAAGGGACGAAGGGAGGAAGGAAAAGAAATCACAACATTTTTAGAGTCTACTAATTTTTTTTTCTCTTGATGACTTGGACACAGTAGGATGTAAACTACTTTATTTTTCTGAAATGTCCTTTTAATTTCACTTTAAGTAGACTGTTTTTCCCCTGGTCCAGAATGAAACTTTGGATATGTCCCATAGCTTTCTGATCTATTGTACTTAAAGGCCTTCCTCAGTTCAGTAAATTAAAATGTCAGTAATAAATTCTTTCCCTCTTCATACTGCAATCCTCATTCTTTTATAGACTGGAAATGAAAAATCACTGCTGCTTATATTACCTGTCCCAACTGGCTAATTTACCATTTACCTTTATGATGTGAGTGTCCTCAATTTCTGTTTTATTTATTCATTTATTTAGCACTCATTTTTTTGAAAGAAGAGTACAAAGAAATTTATTAGTTAAATACTGATTTTACAGCCGTTTCACCCAAAGACAACATAAACAGTTTTGTGAATTAGGCAAGGTATATGAAGGTAGTCTTTATGTAAAAATTATACAAATGATAATTAAGATAGAATCTTGGTTTAAAGATATTCTCTGCTACTACCAGTAAGAGTGTTGGGAGGGGGACCGGGTGTTTGAGGCAGGACATGGTAAGACCACAGTCAGCTACAGCACTAAGGAGGAGGACAAGAAGGAGGAGTCTTTGTGAGTCCCAATGTCATGGGGAGAAATAATATGGACAAGGAAAGAAGACCAATTCCAGAATAGTTCAGAGCTAGAGAGCCCCTAAAGTCTCACCTTCAGTGTCTTATCTACTGTCATCTTTTTTTTCCTGAGTTTTGTTTGTTTGAATTCATGTTGCAAGATCCCTAATGGTTTGCCTCTTGGAAAAAAGATCTCTGCAGGGGAAGGGATGACAATGGAGGCTCTCTGTACTAGACTCTGCCCACTCTAACCCAGAGGCAATATCCTGCAGAACAACCCAGGGCCAGCAAGTTCTGAATGCAACAGAGCCAGAATCCACTGAAAACCCCTTAACTCCCACACAGTGCTGGCCCCAGCTCCAAGGATGGTGGCCCCTTCTCCAGAAGGATCTCAAATGTTAGATGCATGTTTGTCAAACATGTTTTACCAGCAGAACCTTTTTTGTTTGTTTGTTTGCTCTTACTCAGAACCTCCCTGTATGTGATGAGATGGATGAAGAATTTTGAAGGTAGCTTTTGCAGGCAGAGTCTGCTTCTTGGCTAAACTACCGAACTCTTGTTTTGCTGAGGGAGAGACATGTTCAGCTGAAGACAGAGCTGAATCATATCAGGCCATTTCATGGGATTTTTATTTTAAGAGGTCTTCGGAGTGCAGAGAAGGAGCTAAGGATGGGGCCATTAGCTGGGGAGAGAAAGTGAAGTCTGGTTCTTCAGCACAAACTGGAGCAGAACATTATGACACATCTTCATTTGTAAATATAAAGAATTAAGAAAAACTCATTACTTATTCGAGAAATACCAGCACTTGGAACAAATGGCTCCCATTGAAACAATAAATGTAGAAGAGAATTTTTTAAGGTCTCATTAGCATTTTCAATGAAATTTGAGCATTAATAAAAAGTAGCCTGGAATAAAAATGTAAAACTGTAAAGGAGATAGTTCTTGAAAAATAAAAAATCCCACAAACCACTCAAAATATGATTTTTAAAAATGAACAAATCTCAAGAGAGAAACAAAGTTTAAAAAATGGTTAGAGTTGAACACATGACATTTTAAATTAGATGAAGAAATAGGGAGTTTCTTCAAGAAGGCAGGGGAAATTATAAAAGAAATAAATTATAAATGACACGAATATACATGAAATCCAATAATCTTAAAATAAAAAGTACAGATGGAGAAATGGTAGCAGAATAGTTTAAAAAATGAGAAAAAACAGAACTTTTCTGTTCTAAAGAATGACTGGGGTTTCCATATTCCGAGGACTTTTTCCTGTCAAATATAACTGAATTTGCATGTTTATTTTTTCATTAATTCACTCACTCAAGTAATAATTGGTTTAACCAACATTTATTGAAAAATAATGCTTAAGTTTTTAAATTATTATTTTTATTATAATTTTTATGTTTTATTTTATTTTATTTTAGTTTTATGTTTTTATTTTTTATTAGTTTTTAATTAATTCATTAATTAGTTTTTGAGAGAGAGAGAGAGAGAGAGAGAGAGAGATTGCATGAACAGGGGAGGGGGCAGAGGGAGAGAGAGAATCTTAAGCAGGCTCCACAGTCAACAGAGTTGGATGCTCAACTAACTGAGCAACAACCCAGGCACTGTAGACTTATAACATTTTCAAAAGTATAGCTCTTGCCTCCCAAAAACCGATGATGTTGTGATGATACCACACAACTATACATGTGAAAGTGTGCAAATCAGAGGTAAGCTTCCAGCTCAATAACGTTGTTTTCTTTTATACTTTTTAACTATACCCCATATGATCTTTCCTTCATATTGAAGGTGTGATGAGAATATCCTGTCTTTTAGGATTTTGAGAACTAATTTTTATGTGATCAGGGTTTATCTGCAATGTGTTGGTTACATCATAGCTTATCTCACAATGAGCATTTTTATAACGTTTTCTTCAACATAGGAACATATTTCTATTTGAAATACATTTACATTGAAAAATAGTGTCCTCTTCCTTTTTATTAAAAAATTTAAAAATCTGTTCTCAATGATCATGATATTTTAGAATATATTTTGTATAATTTTATTTAAATTATATGGGAGCTAAAATCGCAGGAGTAGCATATATATATATATATATATATATATATATATATATATATATTGTTCCATTACTTCCTAAAATTGCTTGATTCATGGGCATCTATTTTTTATGACACCTTTTTCCTTAGTAAAGTTCTCAGTGCTTAGTAATTGATGTAAGCAGATCTCAACTATGAATGCTGCCCGCCTGTATGTCCGACCTATGCTAATCAACATTGTGCAGGAGACAATTCATTTAGAGGTAAACATTTTCTTATGTCATTTTCAATGCTTTTCAAGAGTGAGTTCTTTGAAAGTTTTCAGTTAAATCCTTCTTAGTGTTTAATTAACATTTCAGAAATTTGTACAAGATGTCAAAAATGAAGAGGAAACATATAACTAAGTAACTTCCACCTAAGCAATATATCTACTTGCTGTTAAGTTTGTACTATAAAATTGATACTGCATGAATAACAGTTTTAAAATATCTTTAGAAGTGTCTGAAATTAATAAGCATATACTATAATTGCCAAAGATATATTTTAATTACCAAAGAAAGTGTTGTCATTCATTTTAATGAATTTTTTTCACAACCCATGGATAGAAGTTTTTGCTTATAACACTATACATTCTCTAAAAGAGGTGACTATCCCAGATTGGGGAAGAAATTATAAGCACTGTAATGTAAATGAAAAGTACTGCATATTTTAAGTAGCGTAACTGAAGGAAACATTGGGATTTTCCAGGATATGATGATAGCTGTCAAAAGGAACTAACATGTATCAGTGATGTCATTCTGAAACAAGGACATAATGATTAAGACTGAAGGTGGGAGGAATGTGTCGATGGGTACAGAAATAAACTTCTGAGCTGATCTAGAGTACTAAGTGTACAAAGTAGTGAACTAAATTTTAATCATTGTAATTTATACTGATAAATACGTGAGCCATAATTATAATAATTTAGAATTTGTTATATATCTCTATCTCTTTCTATCTATCTATCTATCTATCTATCATCTATCTATTGCCATTTAGGAAAGAGATTGAAATGAATGGCAGAATTTGTAAGTCGGGAAAACATGACCATATCATTAACCTCTCAAGATTAAATTCTGATAGTACTGTTTATCAAAGATAACATAATGCTGAGGTTAAGTGTGTGAATTTCAAGGTAAAATGTCTGGGTTTCAAATCCTGACTCCTTCACATAGAATTGTGATCTTTGGAATATTATTTACCTCTCTCTTAACCTCTATTTTTCACAGGTCAAATTGAAATACTGATAGGATCTATCCTATATGATTATAGGAATCAAAAATAATATTTTAAGGTTTTTGAATCTGTACTTGGCACATAAATCTACACAAAATTTTGTCACAAGAAAAAATGTCTATAAAGAAATAATATGGGGACATGCACCAAAACTAAATGATTCAAGGAAGAGCATGATAAGACATAAAGTCTAAAATGAACCATAACTCATACTATTAATTTTATAAAGTCAAGATGCTTAGGTAGACTGTGGAAAATAGCTCTGAGAAGTATTATCTTTGCAACCAGACCAATTTGGGATTAAATTTAACCTCTCATTCTTCAATATTTGTGAAACCATGGGAAAATTACATATTCATTTTAATCTCGCACTTCTTCATCTGTAAAATAAGTATGATATTCTTGTAAGGCTGTTATATAAACAGATACCTTATGTAACATATAGTTTAGTGCTTGGTGTATTCTCCTACACCCTCAAAAATTGTTCTTGAGAAATGACTGTCTAGGTTGTTTTTTTTTTTAATTTTTTATATTTATTTATTTTTGAGAGAGAGAGACAGAGAGAGAGAAGTGGGGGAGGGGCAGAGAGAGAGGGAGACACAGAATCCCAGCAGGCTCCAGGCTCCGAGCTGTCAGCACAGAGCCTGATGCAGGGCTGGAATCCACAAACCGCAATATCATGACCTGAGCCAAAGTCGGATGCTTAACCTACTGAGCCACCCAGGTGTCCCTAGGTTGTTTTGAACTCATCCTGCCACATTCAATAATTGAAAAATATGGACAGAATATATTATTAAAAATCTATTTGAAAGTATTGGAAAGCTATTAATGTTAATGAAAAATTATTCTAATACTTGTTAATAAAGGTAAAGAATAAACTTTATTCAGACCATAACAATAAGGAAGAGAGATTGAACTCATTTCTTGAACACAAGTGGAAACTTATAGTCAACAGAATAGACTAAGCGGGGTGGGGGGGGTTAATGGAAAAAAAAAAAAACTAATAAGAGGATACATTATGGGTAAGGAGATTCTTGCTAAACAGTTCTAATCGAATTCTTGCTAAAACCAACCTAAGGATTTATACATTGAAGATGGGGGATGAAGAATTTGATCGGATGTCAAAAGTGATCAGATACCAAAAGTATGGGATTGACTTACAAAGATTCTTTGCTAAGACTATATTAGGCAAGCTGAGGAAGGAAGGGGTCTAGTTGAAAATAAGGTTCCAAAGAGCTTGTTTAAATTTTGGCGAATGAGTCTGTCATTGGGAAATAAACTGTTCAGCAAAGATGCAGAAGAGAAAAAAAGCCAAGAGAAGTAAACCCACCATTTAGTGCTATGTCTCTGTTGAAGACATTGCCAATTAAGTAAAAGTTGGGGTGACTGGGTGAAAAGTTGAACAGAGATTCCAGAAGACTCATGGGAATGGTTTCTCAAAAACTGAAGTTAAAGGTCCTCTAATTTCAATTTCAAGGGTGAAGGAAACTTGCAAATATTTCAGGTTTTTCTTGGGACCTCTCGGAATGATCTAAGAATAAGTATCAACTGGAGTGGACCATCCTTTACCAGAATTGATGTCCAGTATTTAAATGTATTAATTTCTATTAGATTTGGTGAGATGTCCCTATATTTTATGCAGAAATAAGCCCTGTCTTTGTTTTCTAATTAAATATAATTTATTGTCAAATTGGTTTCCATGCAAAAGCCACTGCTCATCCCAACAAGTGCCCTCCTCAATGCCCATCACCCACTTTCCCCTTTCTTTGAAAGGTAAAATCAAAGACTTCCAGTTTCATATCTAACATGCAAAGAGCTTATGGGAGAAACTGTCATACTGATATCTGGAGAGACAGGAGAATACAAAGAATCACAGCCCATATCTGCTTAGTAAGGTCTGGAGGAAAAGTAGCAGGATCCATACATTGACAGGAACACTTAAATGGTAACTTTGATTAATTGCTGGAGTGAAGGGTAAGATAAGCATGAGTGGGAAGCTACTAGGGGGGAACCATAAGATTGGGGTGCCCAGTATTTTCATAGATTTTACCTCCAGGATCCCCACAAAATTCCCCTGGTGAAGAGCCAGGAAAGAAATCTCTTGGAGGCTTTAGCAGTAGGACAGGAAATGTAACCATTTTTATGTATTCACAGAATGTTCTCTATAACAAAAGTCTAGGATCCAGGGAAAAAGACTTTATCAGGTCTTACTTCACCTAAATGGGAGAGCATTTATCACTTTCTAGCCCTCTCTAGTTTTCTTGTATCACAAAATGGCTGGGTGGAGAATAAGCACTTTTTAAGGCTCTGGGACACAAGTACACTAAAAGACTGAGATATAATCTTAAGATTAGAAAACGTTTCCCTCCCCTACACCTTACTTCCACATCAGCAGGGTTTACAGCAGTGGATTATAGCCAAATGAGTTGCAAAGAGCAGGCTTCAACTAAAGAATAAGGAAATATAGAGACAAAAATAAGGACACTGGGACATCTGAAAATGTTAAAATCTTAAGTGCCTGCAGCTAGAGCTCACATTAAAGAAGCCCAACTCATAGCCAAATTAACATAAAATCTCACAATAAAGGACTTTTGCCTAAATTCCTCTGACCTGATATATCATAGCCAGATTTTAACAGAAATTTACAAGGCAATCTAAAAAATTAGAACAAAACACAGTCTGAAGAGGCAATTAGGCATCAGAACCAGACTCAGATATTACACAGATTTGGGGACCATTGAACAGGGAATTTAAAATAACTTGTTAATATGTTAAAGACTATGTTAAAGTTAATGAATTAACCTTAATAGATATGTTCAGGTTTGTATACATGAAGGGAAAAGCAGATGACATGCATGAAGAGACGGATAATGTAAATAGAGGGGTGGAAACTCTAAGAGAGAATCACAGTAAATGCTACAAATAAAAATTACTGTGACAGAAATGAAGGATGGTTGTGATGGGTTCATCAGCATCCTGCGCACAGCCAAAGAAAGAATTAGTGAGCTTGGAGACATGTCAGTAGAAACTTCCCAAAGGAAGTGCACAGAGAAAATCAAAATGATTTTTTTTAAAAGGAGAAGGCAGTTAACATCAAATCTTTCTGGGGTATGAAATTAATAACACTTTGTAACACTTGGTTATAAATTACTTGCACTGCAGAGGAAGTAGTATAGTGGCATTTGAAAATAATTAGATCAGTTGTCAATGTATACTGAAAATTCTAAGGCAACTACTAAAAAGGTATAATTGAATAACTAGAAGAGGAGAGAGACTAATCATATAAAATGCACATCTAAAACCAGAAAGGAATAAGGAGAACAAAAGAAAAAAAAGATTAAGAACAAGGAATAGAAAGCAGTTGCAGAGATAGTAGATACTGATTCAATGATATGAATAATCACTTTCTATGTGAATGATCTAAAAACCACAATTAAAAAATAAAGATTGTCAGAGTGAGTGGGAAAAAGAAACAGGACCCAACTATATAATATGTACAAGAAAGTACTTTAAAAATGAAAACTCAAGTAAGTGAAGATATACTATGTTAACACTAATGAAAAGAAAGCTGGAGTAGTTATATTAATTACAGACAAAGCAGACTTTAAACAAGGAGAATTATCAGAGATAAGAGAGACTTTAGATGATGATAAAGCAGTCAATTTCTCAAGACATAGAAATCTTTAACATGTATGTCCTTAACAATACAGTGACAAAATATGTGAGGCAAAAACTGATAGAATTACAAGGAGAAATAGACAAACCATATTATAGTTAGAGACTTCAACACTTCTCTATCAGTAATTGCTAGATCAAGCAGGCAGAAAATCAGTAAGGATATAGTTTACCTGGACAGCACTATCAATCAACTTGATCTAATTAACATTTATAGACTATTCCATCCAACAAGCACAGAATACACATTCTTCTCAAGATCACATGGGGCATTCAACAAGATAGACCACATTCTGGTCCATAAATAATATCATAGTAAATTGAAAAGTATAGAAATCATACATGTATGGTTTCAGACTAGAGTGCAATTAAATTAGAAATTAATAACAGAAAGATAGCTGGAAAATCCCCAAATATTTAGAGACAAACATATTTTTATATAACACTTTAGTTAAAGAAGTCTTGAGAGAAATTTAAATAGTATTTTGAACTTAATAAAAAAATATAATTTATCTTAAAAAGTATTTTGAACTTAATAAAAAAGTATAATTTATCAAAATGTATAGAACACAGTAAATGATGCTTAGAGGGATATTTAAAGCATTAAATGAATATATTAGGAGAGAGGAAAGATCTAAAATCAATAGCCTAAACTTCTATCTTTGGGAAGTTGAGAACAGAGAGAAATTTAAACATAAAGACAGGGAAAAAAATTTAAAAATAAAGCAGAAATCAATGCAATTGCAATCAGGAAAGCAATAGAGAAAAGCTTATTAAAACCACAAGCTGTTTCTTCGAAGAGATTGATAAAATTGATACATTTCTAAGCACTTTAACAAAGAATAAAGAAAGAAGACACACATTACCAATATCAGAAATGAAACAAGTCTCATCCCATGGGCATGAAAAGGATTAAAGGCATACTATGAACAATTCTGTACCAAGATGTTTAATAACTTAGATGAAATGAGCCAATGCCATGAAAGACCCAAACTACACAGTTCTCACAAGAAGAAATAGATCATCCAAATAGGCTTGTATGTATTGAAAAAATCAATCAGTAATCAATAACCTTCCCAGAAAAGAAAGCACCAGGCCCCAGCTTCACTAGTAAATTCTACCACACATTCAAGGTGAAAAAACAATTCTATGAAATGTATTTCAAAAGATAGAAGCAGAGAGAATACTTCCTTACTCAATGTGACCAGCATTGCCCTCCTATCAAAAAGTAGATGTGGCTGGCATTAAGGAAAAGGGAACCTCAGTTCTTTAGCCACAGTGAATTCTATTCTGCCAACAACCTGATGAGTCTGGGAGTAGATTCTTCCCCAGAGTCTCCATATAAGAGCCCATTTGACCAAGACCTTGATTTTGTTCTAGTGAGATTTTAAGCAGAGAACCTGGCTGAAGCCCCATGGACTTTTGACCTACATAACTGTGAATTAATAAATAAAGGTGTTCTGAGCAACTAAATTTGTGGTATTTATTATGTATCAATAGAAAACAAATATATTTAATCCGATAAACTGTGCTCCTTTCAAATAAGCAAGCAAAAAACCCTACAGCATATATCAAAATTAAAGGTGAGTTTTGACTTTCATATTAGAACCTAGGCAAAATGTCCATTATCACCATTTCTAATTAATATTTTTTGCTGGAGGTCCATGTCGTACAATAAGGCAAGGTAAATAAGTAAATGGAACAAGAATAAAGTGTCATTGTTCATAGATAATATTTTGAATGTAGAATCAACCATTAAAATTAATAGATGTACTTAGCATACTCACTGAATTCAAGGTCATTATACAAAATCTATTTCTATATACTTGCACAAACAGTCACAAAATGAATAAAAATACAGCATTTGCAATAGCTTCTCAGTCATCAAAGATTTACTGTATTGAGGTGAAAAATCTACTCATATAAACTGTTGGTTCTCTCAAAGAAAGATATTTGGGATATTGCAAAATTTTACCAAAGGTTAGAATTGTATGATCTTGGTACCCTCTGTCATCTAGGTCTTAATTGAGGCATCTTTCTTGAATATTTAAACCTTTGAATTTCCATTTCACATTTGAGCCCTGTGTTTCTGGCATTTTTTAAACTGTGAGCAGTGACCACCGCCAAGGCCTCTTGTGGATTATTTGAGCTTTTGTTTCTCAAGTCTGGCCTTGATATAGTATCACTGGGGGAACTGTGCAAGCAAACGCCACCTGTGGCTTTGGGCCCTGGCATGGATATGTTTGATACACTTTCCATGGGCTTCTAAGGTGCCACTAGGGTCTAGAATTGCTTTGTAGAGACAAATTTGTACAAAGTAGTCCCCCAACTGTTCTTATTCTAAATTTTTTGTGTGTCTGAAGCTACCTATGAATACTTTCTTAGATCCTGGCATACTCTGGAGGATTATTTCTGATTTAGATTCTCTTCTGTTGGATACTTCTGGTTCCCTATCAATTTTACTGATTTAAGAGCAACAAAACACCCCAACCCCTTTGGATGTCTTATTTTAAGAGAAGCTACAACAGAGTGTAGCTTTTCTTTTTCCATTTGTCTATCTTGGCCTTCAGGATATAAATTTCCTCTTCATAACTATGTAGTTTCTATCCTCATAAGTAAACATCTCTTCTAAGGAAATTTGCCCCCTTACCTTGAGCTGAACAGCTCTATTTTCCCTTGTTCAGTCTCATCCTTCTACCTCCTTGTCTGAAAGCAAACCTGAGCTGGATTTTACCACCTTGTTTTAAAAATATACTTTATTTTTTAGGCAAGTTTTAAGTTCACAGCAAAATGGAACATAAGGTACAAAGACTTCCCATATGTCCGCTGTTCCCACACATAGATAGACTTCCCCATTATCAACATCCCCACCAGAGTAGGTACATTTGTTACAGTTGGTGGACCTATATTGACACATCATTGTCACCTAGAGTCCATAGTTTACATTAGGATTTGCTCTTAGTATTTTACATTCTATGGATTTCGACATGTATCCACACCGTTATAGTTATCCTACAGAGTAGTTTCATTACCCTAAAAGTTATCTGTTCTCTGCCTATTTTTACCCATCCTTCCCCACTAGCTCTTGACAACCACTGATACTTTTTACCATCTCTGTAATCTTGCCTTTCCTAAACATCTTATAGTTGGAATTGTACAGTATGCAGTTTTTCAGATTGGCTGCTTTCACTTAGTAATATGCATTTAAGTTTCTGCCATGTCTTTTCATGGCTTTATAGTTCATTTCTTTTTAGTGCTGAATAATATTCCATTGTTTGGATGTACCACAGTTGATTTATCCATGTGCCTACTGAGGGGCATCTTAATTGCTTCCAACTTTTGGCAATTATGAATAAAGCTATAAACATCCATGTGCAGGTTATTTAGTGGGCCTGTGTTCTCAGTTCTTTTGGGTAAATATGAAGGAGTGCAATGTTTGGATCTTATTGTAAGGGCTTATAAAGTGGTTTGGTATGAAACTGCTGGACTGTCTTCCAAAGTGGCTGTTCTCTTCTGCATTCCCACTAACAATGAATGAGCATCGTTGTTCTTCCACATCCTCACCAGCCTTTGTTGTCAGTATTCTGGATTTTGGCCATTCTAATAAGTATATCATGGTATTTCATTGCGTGTTTTCAAATGCCATTTACTGTGCTTTTTTTTTTATCACATGTGTAAATTCGACTTCTCAGATAGCGTTTCAAGAACAGGCTTTTGAAATGCCTTTTTTGGTCTTTGTATCTGCAATAATTTAAATGTGTTGGTTTTCTGCTCTAAGCAGAGAAGATGGCACTTTCTATTTCTAATATAGTCTCCTTTTGCTTTTTGTTAATTTATACAATCTACTCTTTTGCTATGAGTGAATCAACTAAAATCTATAGTTAGATCATATATAATTTAATCATTCCAAGCCAAGTTTGGAACATGTAGAGCAAACAATCTTGAAAAGCTCATAAAAAGTCACCTTTCTCAGGTATCTTCTGTGGAACTGAATATAGTGTAGAATGTAGAGATAACAATAATGTGATTGAGGGCAGCCAGTATCAGGCTGAAAGCTCAGTAAGAAAAGAAAATTTGTGTTTTGCCACCCAATTGAAGAGGTCCATATAAGAAAGAATTCTTTTTCCTTGATTCAGTTGTTGGCCTTATGTGCTTAGTGAATGATGGGCCAACATAGATCAAGGAGAAGCTACAGAAGTTCCTCATTGGAGCCTACATCATCTAAAGCTTGAGCTTTTGCTGATTGTGACTGTGCTGCCTTTGTAAAGCTAGTGAAGACTGCTATGGCTGAATTTATCTTGTTGATGTCCTTGAGACCTCTTGGAATTTGCTAAGGCCCAGCATGCTTGAATAAGGCTAACTAGCTCATTTAACCCAGCCACCAGCCAGTAGAAGAAACTAGTTTTATCAGTGAAAAAAATCCCAAAGCACTTAGGGCTGAAAGTGATATTTCTAGGACACACAAGTTACTACTAAAATATGATAGTCAATGGACCGAATCAGGGCTTTTCAAAAAAAAAAATCATAGGTGAGCTAGTACTCAAAATCTTTTTAGATAGCAGTTAGTAGTTAACTCAAAAATCATTCACACAGAACAATTTAAACTGCTGAAAACCACCCAGTTTCAACTAGAATTTAGGTATTATTGTGTTTCCCAAACTCCACTTTTTCATCCAACCTCAGTTCAAAACTCAATGTGATAGGTCTTTTCATTTTCCAGATAGGAAATTACTTCTACATTCCTTACTCCCTGCCTCCTGCAGGAACAACCCTTACCTTTTAGGATATAAGGCACAACGGAAGAAAGAATGCATGCTGTCTGATGTCTAAAAGACAGAAGTGACTGAGCTAGACATGTCTGGTCCTTTCTCAGTCACTTCTTTCCCCAAAGAAGGAGTGAGGAAGTAAAAAATGATCTGGCATTTTATCATAATAATGGAACTCCCTTCAGAGAAGTCACATGGGAGTAGGGAAGGTGTATTTACTCTCTGCATTATTCCCCCCCCGCCACACACACACAAAAAAAAGACAAAACAAAACATGATAAGGAAGAAAGCATGGCATAGAAGTTTCCTAGGAATTTTGCTTCACATGCTTATTGATTGAATTGGCAGGTTGGACAGTTTTCTACTAAAAGCTTTTGACCAAAAAGAAAATTAAATTGAACATAAGTAAGTAAATAAATCTGAGACCAGTCCCTATTTGGAGAACCTGTTTCTCTGAAAATTATAGGCTAGTTTTTGTACTAAGGTGAAAAATGCTTCTGCCAGGATTAGAAAGCTCAGTTAATAACTGGGAGTAGAGCTGGGTGGGCCTAACAGGAAGGAATATGGTTTCCAGATTAGGATTTTATAAGTGAGAGAATAACAATAGAGAATCTCTAGAAAAACTTACTAATTATTTAAGCACATGATAACCAGATAATTTTAACCATAGACAGGGCTCTTTTTCAGAGAGAGAGAGAGAGAAAGAGAGCGTTTTGTGTTGTTTTACTCAGTTGTCTCCAGTTTCTCACTGATTTACCAACATTTGAGAAACCCTACTGTCTTTCCTGTGTGGTGCTGAGGAGAACAGTTTTTCCATTTTATTTCTTTAAATTTATCTCTTTTAATCAGTATGCACCTGAATTTTATAGTGGTTTTGTTGCTTTATATTTTAATCCATTTAAACAGGAAGAGAAAAATGATGACTTATCTAAGAGGGCACAATAAGCTAAAAAAGGATGATTAGGCATTAATTATTACACTATGGGTTTCCACTGAAGTAGAGCAATGGAAAAGAAAAAGTCTGAATACAAAGGCATGAAGAAAGATATTCAAGGGAAATGTAAACAAAATGTAAGCAAAAATGACACTACAAATATAAGACATAACAGAATTCAAGGACAACATCATTAAACAAGACAGAGCTTTTTATTATACAATGATAAAAGGTGCAAGCCAAGAATATATCTATAGTTATAAAACTTTATGCACCAATCAACATACCAGACAAGTCTATAAACTCCTAAGAACACAGAGAAGACTGTAAAAATTTTTTTAATTTATAGTGGGTGATAGTAATATGGTGTCTTTTTCAGAATTTGCAAACCAAGTTGGTAAAAAGAGGTAGATTAATAATATAATCAATAATTCTGTTTTAACAGATATTCATAGATGTTTATATTCTAGAAAGAGGATTTTCCTTTGTTTTGGGCATATTTAACAAAATTTTATCGCATTTGCCAGAGGCAATCTTATAAACCAAAAAATATTATTTTGTGAAATTCTATGGAGTACATTTGGAATAAAATTGATTTTTTTTGGTAAAATAAACAGAAATTGATACAAGAAAAGGAAGAAACTATGAGAGAATAATAACCATGAAAAAGAAAAATAAACAGGGCTTTAAAGCTAAATTCTATTTAAATCTTAAAAACAATACTCCATATGTTATTTAATTCATATTATAGAAAAATATGGAAAATGCCTTATTCTTGTTAGAATCCCTAGACAACTTTAATACTAATGTCTGGGAGATACTGTGCAACATTCCTAATAGAGATATAGAAAATCTTCTTTACAAAATAAGAGCAAAGTCAATTGATAAATGTATTAAGAAAACTGACACACAATGAACAAGTGTGAAATTACAAGGATGGTTCACTATTATGGAGAATATCAGAGCAACTCATGTTAATGTGTCAAAGAAGAAAAAATATATGATATGATCAAAAGATGCTCCGAAGACACTGGGAAATTCCACAAACTTTTTTTTTTTTTAGTTTCTTTTAATGTTTATTTTTCAATTTTGAGAAAAAAGAGAGAAAGTGGGGGGCAGAGAGAAAGAGAGCGGGGGAGGGGCAGAGAGTGAGGGAGACACAGAATCCAAAGCAGGCTCCTGGCTCTGAGCTGTCAGCACAGAGTCTGAACCTAACCGGGAAGCTGAAGTCAGACAATCGCTTAATCGACTGAGCCACTGAGGCACCCCTCAACAACCATTTCTAACTGAAGCTCTACATAAAGTAGGAAAAGAAGACTGCCTAGAATAATAAGGATTGTCTAACAGAAATCAAGAACAAATATGTTAAATTATAAAATACTACAACTTCCATTAAAATTAGGAATGAAACAGTAACATTCATGACTAATATCATTTAGCATTGTAGTGGAGATACCATTGAATAAGATAATATAAAAAATAAATAAATAGGATAAATAGACAATTTATGAATTGTGAATAGACAATAATATTTTAGCTCCAAATTATATAATTACCAAAAGAGACTATAGGAAAATATTTTAGTATTAGAAAAACTACAATGTGTCCTTTATAAAAATATGTACACTCAAAGATCAGTAGCTATTTTATACAGTGTTAATCAACTGGAAATGGAAACATAAAAAACATCCATCCACAACAGATTTTAAAAGTATTTGGATTAAGTTAACTAAAAAACACCAAGACATTATAAATTATCATAGCAGTAAATAAATAGAATTTCCACACTCGAGCAATATAGAATACCTCTAAAAAGGTAATGTCTTAAAGTTGAGAAACCTTTATAAACTGACATGTAGTTAATGCAGTTCCAAACAGTACCCTGGAGTACTGACAAAACTGACTTCACCTTTGGCCCTCCACCTTGTTCATTTGTGTTTACTCAGTGACCTCTCCTGGGGCAATATATTCGGGGCCCTTTGGAGATTAATATACGTACCTTAGAATTCCCCACCAGGGCCAGTATCCGGGACGACTTGCTTTGACTTCCCATGAATCTGTTAGAGAAAACCTCATCTTTCTCCTTCCTGATGCACAGGTGGTGCCACAAGTTAGAATGAAAGGATAGCTGTCAATTAGGAGGATGCAAGCCCCTTGAGGTGCATGCAAACCCTCTGATGTCACTACAGTGGCCTTCTGTGGGTCCCCTCACTCTATGAAATCTGTGGACTGAGGTCTATAAAATCTAAGGTAGGGTCCAGATTTCATGGAGAATAACTATTCAGCTATGGATAGTCCTCTGCCAGATCCTCCTGTCAGTAGTTACCCTGAATAACTCTGTGAAAACAGTGACCTGCTTTATTTTCTGGTTTCCACATGCCTTCTCAGGTGAAGAATACTTTCTTGCCTCTCCTCCATCTTCTAACAGTATATTTTAGATTTGGACATATAAGCCGTTGTAATAACAGAGAATATTTTGAAAATGTATGGTGAGGGGTATTTACAAAATATTGTAATTTGCTCTACAACGACTCTATTGCAAGCAATATATGGGAACAAGATAGCTTCTATTAGTAGAACCAACATTTTGTGGGAACTTAGGAATTCATTTTAACTTGGTGAGAATGAACGATTTCTGCTTACAACAGTGTCACACTTCATGTCTACAACAAAGACAAAGGAAGAGTACATAAAATATAACCAGGGTAACTTTAAAAGACATGGTTTTGTTCAAAACCTAACTAATACCTCTATCTCTTAGAAATTGGAAAAAAAAAAACCCACAATGTAGAAATAGGAATAAAACTATAGGACTCTTGCTCTGTATCAGAAACCAGCAAAGGTGGCCAGGGGTTCTATTGCACAGGGCATGAAATCAAAATGCCCCACTGAACAAGGGGACTGGAATGGGCTCGTTGCTTGAAACTAACACCAGAAACATAGGCCAAAACAGTTGGAGCTAAAGTTTCTGTGAATTTGCACGCTGCAAGGGCTAGAGGACACACACACCTCGCGGTGTGGATGTAGGGCATCACAAATGAAAATAATGTGATCTGTGGTCTCCCCAGTTTCAATACAAGAAAAAACTGATGGATTGGAGGCCCCAGTGGAGTTGGTGGAGGCAAAGGGTTACAATGACTTTGTCAAACAGACTTCCAAAGTGTATAAATAAAACAAAAATGATTTTGAAATATGTGTTTAGGTTGTGAAAGGCAGAATGCCATCTGTAGAGAATGAGAAGACATTATGAGAACAATGGACAACCAACTAAAAAAAATGGAAAGAAGTAATTATTCTTACATATGAAAAGAGAATATTTTAGAATTTTTGGAAGTTAAAAATACAGGCTCTGAAGGGAAAAAAACCCACCTCCACTAGATGAGATATGCTCACGTTTGTACGTAGTTGACAGGAAGATTATGTAGTAACTGTCCTGGTATAAGTGGCTTGCTTGATGAAAGAGAACAAATCATAGACACCTTCTTGCTACCAGATATCAGCATAAATTTCCAATGCTTTGGAGTTTTAAAAATTAAGTTAAAACATATAAGAAATTTTTAGAAAGTATTTAGAAGAAAGATTTAGGGAATATATATAGTGTCTTCTGGTATGAAGAGATACGAGACTGAAAAAACATAGGCTGTAGGAAATTTTATATCCATCTATAAATACATTAGATAATGTCCCATATTGAAAACTACAGAAATTCAAAAATGCTAAGAAACTATTTCTAACATTTATGTACATATAGATTCTACAAACTGATAAGTAAAAGGCAAATAAAATAGAAGAGTGGGCAAAAATATGAACAGAAAAAAGAAAGCCAGATGGGCGGAAAAACTATTTCTTGACTGGCAGTCAGGGAAATGCAAATTATAACTACAATGAGAATACTTTTTTTTACATATATACCAGATTGGTGAGTATAAAAAATCTGATTTCCAGTACTGGAGAGTGTGATGGGTAATATGTGATCTCATAGATCGCTGGTGAAAACATGAGTGGCTACAACAGAACTAGAGCTGGGATGTAATCTAGTGGTATCCATACAACTTGAAATACCTTTTAACCTAATCTATTTTGGTAATCTTTAGGAATAAACATATTAGTTTATAAGGATCTAGCATATTTACAGTGAAAACACATTGAAGCAACATGTTTTATAAATGTCCTCATGGAGGAGAATGCTATGCATCCTGCAGGTAGGTAGGCTTTGAGAAAATATGGGGAGAACAATGCCTACCAAGATAGTACAGCTGGCTAGTTACTGCTAAGTTGTGCTGATGTTCTGCTAAACTAAGGAGAGAATGAAAGTTGTTTACTAGAAGTTAGTTGCTAAGTTTGGGAAGGAGAAAGCCCAACTGGTGGTTTCTAAAAGAGACTATAATCACCTGTAGTAGAAAGGCAGGCATAATTGAAAGGCAGACTGAAGATCTAACTGTGAGAGCTCCGAGATAGTTGCAGTCTCAGCCAAAGCAGGTCTCTATGCCAAGGTCAGGGCCCTGGTAGGGAAAACCTAAAATCCTGAAAACAGGAATAAAGACATCTAGAAGGATGTACCCAAGGATGTTGATTCTGTGGTCCCCTCAGGTCTCCAGGCCTGCAGAGGTAGCCCACATTTCCCTAGTAAGAGCTAGCATACCCACTGTGGTGGAAAGTACTGCAGAAGCCTCTCCCCCACAAAGTAGCAAATGCTCTCACCAGAATCTTCCCATCTCATCTCTCAGCTCCCATGTTGACTGATAGGATTAAATCCCAGCATAACTCAACTGGTGACATGCTGGCACAAATAAAGGAGAAAAGAGACTATACATGTAAAGGATTATAATTACTAGCTGGCATACACTTGCAGGAGACAGGAAACTACTCTGAGACTGGATGTTGAGTGCTTGATCAAAGGACTGGAATGATAGTTTAGATAGCAAAAATTCATTGACTTGGGGATACTTTCTCTGACAAGGGATTTAAGACCCCGGCAAGAACCCCAGGGGATGGGTTAAATTCACTGCTGGGTAGTTCTTAGGAACCTGGAATAAACAGTGGCCAAGTCTCAATGAAATAGATGCTTAAGTTTCTTTAGCAGAACATAGAGGACATAATATAAAGGTGGAGGAAAGTAAGTGGTAATGATTATTTATTAGGTAAAGACAAATTTATTAAATGAGGTCAGAAAATCCCCTAGAGGAGTATGAGCCACGAGAGGGTTTCTGAGGAATGTGGTGGTGAGAAGGGCACCAACATTACTAAGAAGTTCAAGGGTGCTTGGGTGGCTCAGTCAGTTAAGTGTCCAACTTTGGCTCAGGTCATGACCTCATGGTTCGTGGGTTCGACCCCCACGTTGAGCTCTGTGCTGACAGCTCAGAGCCTGGAACCTGCTTCAGATTCTGTCCCCTTCTCTCTCTGCCCTCCCCTGCTAGCACTCTGTCTCTCTCTCTTTCTCAAAAATCAAAAACATAAAAAAAATTTTTCTTAAGTTCAGCAGTGACTCTTCTGTGCAGGCCAGGCATGAGGGTAGAAGCAGCATTCACACAGTTGAGCTCATGAACATCTGTGGGGATGAAGGGCCCTGAATAAGTCATAGAGGCCAAATGGCAGCGCTTAATCACTGGAAACTAGGACCCACAATTACCAAAATATGGACAAAGTAGGAAGAGAAGCCAAAGAGGCTTAACTTGTAGGAAGTTGTAGAGATGGATTATATAGTCCTTAGAGGTAAACAGATGGGAAATAAAAAAAGCCTAAATTTCTGCTTAAAATCTATAATACTAAAATAAATTGAAAATGTTGAAGCAGGTGATAGAGAATGGTCAACCCAAGAAAAAGTTGCTTTCTCTTGCTCAGTTCCAAGATCTGAACCAATTTTCAGATCCAGAACCCAGTGATTGAAGAAATGGCTGGTTCTCTAGGAAGAGGGAGCCTGAAACGCCATGATAAATATCTATTGTCATGATTCATCCACCCTTCCAAAGTAACCTATGGCCATACTTGGGCTATTCTACTTTGGGAATGGGAAATAACCAAACAGACTATTAAACATAGTGTCTGAGTTGACATTGATACTTTAAGACCCAAAGCTTCCTCTTGGTACTCTGGATACAGTGGGAAGTTATAAAGGCCAGGTAATAACTGGGTCCTGGCTAAAATCTGGCTCCCAGTTGGCCCACATATCCAAGATACATTGGATGAGCAACTTCCCAGTCACTGAGTACATAATTGGCATTTGTAATAACTCCCACGTTGGACTTTTTATTTGCAAAATAGCATAGTGATAAAGCTAATACAGTGGTAAAGGTCAAATGGAAACTTCTGTAACTGTCCTACCTGTAAGATAGCAAACCAAAACCAACACCATATTCCTGGAGAGATAATAGAGATTGGTGCTACCATTAAAGACATAAAAGATATAGGGTGGTGGACTTCTTCATAGCTGTTTAATTCTGACTGCTGAAGAAATCAGAGGGATCCTGGAGAATAACTACAGACCATACTATAAGTAGAGCTAGATAGCAACCCCATCACAGTTGCTGTGCCAGAGATAGTATTATTGTTACAGTGAATTAGTAAGACCTCAGGTACATAGTATGCAGTCATTCTATTTCTTCCCAATTAGAAAGAAGGATTAAAAACAGTTTGCATTCACATGAGAAGACAAAAATGTTCTTTAAAATTTTGCATCAAGTTATGTTAACTTCCCTGCCCTCTGCCATTATGTAGTACAGTGAGATCTGGACCACCTGAGAATCCCATAGAATGACACTCTGGTCCATTCCATTGACATCCTTCTGACTGGACAGGACAAGTAACAGGTGGCTACTATACTGGAATCGTTAGTAAGATACATGTGGTCCAGAGGGTTGGAGATAAGTCCTATAATGATTCAGTGACTGAGCAATTAAGTGAATGTTTTAGAGTCCAGTGGTCAGAGGCATACTGGAAAATCCCCTCCAAGGAACAAAGGGCTGCATTTCCCATCTCCCGCTACAAAGAAAGCAGCACATTTTTTGGTAGGCCAATTTGGGCTCCTGAGGCACCATATTCCATAACTATATACTCACACTGCAGGTAACACGGAGGGTTGCCAGCTCTGAGTTGGGCCTGGAACAGGAAAGGGTAATGCAGTAGACTCAGGCTGAGTACAGTAAGCACTGCTGCTTGGGCGTTGTCTTCCATCTATCTACTAGTCCCCATGGTGTTAGAGGTGTCAGTAGGAGGACATGAGGCAGTATGGAGTTTACAGCAAGCTCCAGTGAGAACACCATGTTATAGTCCCTTAGGAATCACAAACAAGTCCTTGCCATCAGCAAGAAAGGATTACACTTCCTCGGAGAAATGGCCTGTTATGCAACTCTGGTTGAGATGAAATTCTTGACCACAAGCTACCTGAGTTCTCATGCATCTAGAACCACCCATTTTGGATTGGGTTCAGTCAGACAAACCAAGTCATAATTTGGACAGGCCCTATTTCCTTCCACATCAGCATTTTCTTTAACACAGTTTTTGCTTTTTTAAATTTTTTTTTTCAACGTTTTTTATTTATTTTTGGGACAGAGAGAGACAGAGCATGAACGGGGGAGGGGCAGAGAGAGAGGGAGACACAGAATCGGAAACAGGCTCCAGGCTCCGAGCCATCAGCCCAGAGCCTGACGCGGGGCTCGAACTCACGGACCGCGAGATCGTGACCTGGCTGAAGTCGGATGCTTAACCGACTGCGCCACCCAGGCGCCCCAGTTTTTGCTTTTTTAATCTTACATTGGCATCTGCTTCTCAGAGGACCTGCACTAAAACTAATACCTACTCTATTCAGTTTTTCCCAAATGTTTATTGAGAAATTATCAGATCGAGAATATAGCTCTCCCATAATCCATGAAGACAGGGATTTTCTATCTGTTTATCTGTTTCTGGAACCGTGCCTGACTTTCACTGGCACCTAAGAGATAGGTGGTGTTCAATGAATGAAAGTGTCACACGGGGTAATAAAATAAATGGGACAAGGATTTCAAACTCACATACATTCTCTGGCCAAGCAGCAGATTATTTGAGTGTTGGAGAGTAAGGAGCAGACAGGACTGAGTAGAAGTGGAAATCCCCTACCTAAAAGCATTTAAGCTTTAATGTTTTAATAACACTTCACTGACCAATTAAAACAAGTCCAGCAGTTAAATCTAGTTAGTGGACTGCTGGTTTGTAACCTTTGAGTAGTGTAAAGTAAAAAGCGATTCTCATGGTAATAACCTGCAACAAGATGAGATGCCCGGAGTGAATAACAAGGGCAACTGATAACACGCAGGACTCAATTAGTCAGCATTTACTGAAAATCTTAAAGCCAGGGTCCACCAAAAAGCAGTGTGTTTGCCTTCGCCTCAAGGAATTTAGATTAAGAAGACAAAACATGTGCCTGAGAAATAGTATGACAATAATTGCGGTGTTTCACATAGTCAAATGCAAAATAAAACAACATAGGGTCAACTGTCTGTGCTCCCAGTGCCTGATTTATATGGTGATTAGAGAGCTGTACCCCTTAAGGTTGGAAAACAAAGCTCTGTTCTGGGTGATTCACAGAAGTCTGAACCTGGGGGCTGAAGAAGTGAAGGTCCAAGTTAGAAAATTTAATTACTTTCTATTAAGCTTGGGAGGGCACCACTCCAAACTAGGAATTTTAGAAGCATCTCATGTATTTAAACAAAAGAAAAGAATCGTTTTGTGACCTCTAAGAACCCTTTGGTTTCACTATTAGAAATAGAGTACGTGAAGTGCAGCCACCTCTCTACAGGCAAAGCCAGCAGTGGTTTGGGAACCATTCTCTGAAGCATAAACTTTCTTAAAAATGCTTAGAAATGTCTTTTAAAAGGCTAGCTACACAGAAAGTACAATTCTGACTTAAATTCCCCCTCAAAGTGGGAGATGACTAATTTTCACTGTCCAGCTGGTAACAATAACATCTTTGTAGAAACAAAACAAAGCAAAAAAACCTTTAAGAAACCGTGAGGAACTCAAGAAGAAAATGAAGAATTAGCTATTTTTTTTTAATCCACAAAGAAATTCACCTGATTTAATGGTACTTGAGGAATACTTATTTTTCAATAGGTGAGAGTTTTGCCTTCCTTTGCCAGATTACAAACTCAGGCAGAGAAAAAAAAAAAGGAATGAAAACATGCCTGCAAGGTGTTTCATTCAAATATGAGGGAATATCACAAAAGTCAGTGAATGTGACTATCAGGATAGGAAATAATAGATCTAAAAAGTTCTTATGGATCCAAAACAGCAAGAAATGAAGATGCTTGTTTTCAGAAATGCTTCCAAAAGTAGGCATGAAAAATGTACTTTCAAATGTATGACAAAAGCTGATTAAATTCACCCTGAGAGCATGTCAATTTGAAAAGGGGATTATAAATGCCCATGCCACCAGGTGCTTCCCTCTGCAAGGGGGTGGGGGTTGCATGTATCCATTTAAATACTGTGTTAGCACTAGCACATTTGGAACAAGAGCAAAACTGGATGAGAATTGGAATAACATTGGCCTTCTGGAGGGTTAAGGAGGCTGTCCCTGCAGCAGGTTGGCAATTTGTCACATCAGCTCCTTCATGAACTATCAACCTCATTACCGTGGTTCATTGCACAGTTGGCCCTTGGGAGTCTAATACTAATAGCATGTAGAGGGTGATGAGGCTTGTGGTCTCAACTACTTCATTATTGATTCACTTAAAAACATACCACCTACATATTCGAATAAAATAGGTAATATATTAGAGAGGTAGAAACACCAAAACATCTAAAATCAATTGAATTAGGGAGGAAAAAAACGAGAAAGGGATGTAGGCAGTAATAGCACCGTGAAAGCAAGTCGTCTTGGAAAGATAGAGGGTGAATAATTTTGTGTGACAGCTACCATTTGTTTATTCTGGTGTGTGAGGCCATGTATCAACCAGTAACAGCTATAACTGTACATTAAGTAGGACTACTAAATGAAATAAGTCTTGGGGATATTTTTAAGACACTGCAAAGACACACAGAGCTAGGGTGTTTGAAGGACATACATTTAATCAACAAAAAAAATTTGAGATTTTCTTCAATGACTTTAGACAAAAAAAGAGAAAAAATGGCCCATTTCCAAAGTTCCAAGGTGATAGGGAATGTATGGAAATGTACTGATACATTAGTAAATATGAAATATTTTTCTTTTGTGTCAATCCCCCAAATCAAACACTTCATAGAGACCCTTCTATGGAAAAATAGAACTTATAGATAGTATTAGAAATGACTATCTGGTCACTTAAGAGTCTATCTTTATCCAGCAGCAATGGTTTTTACTATATTGATTGCTTTAAGCTTTGACAGAACAAATATACATATATAAGATATATACATCAAGGGGTTAGAATGTTAAGTTTCCTTTGTATTTGATATTCATTTATTTATTGATAATGCAAAAAATATACAAGCACAAAACTAAATTCTCAAAAAGGTTAATATATACACTGAAAACATATTTGGACTACTTGCAGACTTTATATTGTACTGTTCAATACAGTAGCCACTAGCTTCATGAGGTTATTTAACTTTAACTTCAAATTAATTGAAATTAAGTAAAATTTAAAATTAACTTTCTCAGCCACACAAACCACACGTAAAATGGCCAATACATACGACTTGTGGCAACTATATTGAATAGCACAGATACAGAACATTTCTATTAAGTACAAAGTTCTATTAGATAGCAATGCTTTAGAGGATAACTTCTATTTCCTCTCAGTAAAGTCTCAAATAATGTATCTGAAAAGAAATCCAAAGTAAATTAAAATACAGAGCAAATTTGAATTTTCATAAAGTTACATGTTTTTTTCTGGCATCAGTCACTCACTGTATTTTCGACACCATCATCTAAAAATATTTTGCATTTAACACATATATTTAAATTACTCGTGGTGAACATTTGTAAAATGACTAAAATATGGTTCTCAGATTTGATCATGCAAATGTTCTTTTTTACATGGAAATGTGGATTGAGGCAGCTAAATTTTTTTTGGTAGATGTAGGGAACCTTTTCTTGTAATTGCAATTATAAATAGTTTTATTACTAGTCATCACACTTATGATTTTAAATGAAGCAGGATGGAATTTCTAGTTGTAAAGTGCCAGCTGCTGAAAAATCATTAGATTTTCAATACTTTAAGGTATGCACAAAAATGTCTGAAAGTGGTTTAAAGCAGAACTTTACTAAATTTAGAAAGTCAATTAAAATGTGTTTTAGCATTACAGCTTTATAACATATCCCTATTTCTAAGGTCATTTCTATGGAAGAAAAAACTAGTGAGATAACGTGTGCATGAGGCCCCACACCAGGAGATAAAGCTAATCTCTTCTGATATTCTTAAAGATGTCTGTAACTTTTCTTTTCTACAGGCTTTTTGTCCGGTGGAGTGTGTGTGCATGCGTGCCTGCACGTGTGTTTTAAGATAAGGCAAACCCATATTTCAGGAATAAAAGGAATGGAAGTTTTGAAACAGTGTGAAAAGTGGTTCAGCATAGCTGGAGGCTACCTGAAATCTTAGGAGGATTTGGATAAAAATATTTCTAGCTCAGTCTGACAGAATTCTGAAGATGGAAATTGCATCAGAACTTTTGAACCTGAGGCTTTGTTCCCTCTGACTGTCCCCTTCGGGGCTGCAATAGGCTTAAAGAAAAAGTATTCACCACATTCAAAGTAGCTTGTTGCTGTATGTCACATATTTTTCTCAGCCGTAATTATGGCTGCTTGTGATTTCGTGGGGCTTCTTCTCCTTGAATATTGTTTAGGTTGAAATATCTTCATTTCCCTTTTTATCATCACTGTTGAAAGAGATCTGGAAGACCTGCTGTATGTGGTGACTGCTTCACAGTGTCCCACTTCCTCTATTGTTCCCTACTACTTTCAAGCTGAAAATAAAGTCCATAGGTTAGAATTCACGGTTTTCTCCAATCTTTTTCAAGTTCATGATTCTCCTTTATTCACCTTCTGCTTCAGACTAGCCTAATCATTGCTTCTCCCAAGTCCTGTCCTTTTCACACCACTATCCCATTAGAGGGACTCTGTCTAGAATATTCTCCATTCTCAAAATACCACATCATCCTTAAAAATTCCATAAAACTGTCATGACCTGTTATCATCTAATTGACCCTCTTTTCTTAGTTCTCAGAAGAACATATAACACAGTGTTTAAGAAGATGCTAGGTCAGACTGCCCACACTCTTAACCAAGCTGGGCTAGATCTTAGATGACTTAAGCAAGTACATCAACAAGTTTAGGGTCTCAGATTTATCATAAACATAATTCCAAAATCTATCTCAAAAAATAATTGGCATGTAGTAAAGACTAAATAAATATTAACTATTATCATTGTTTAGTATTTTTATTACAGACTCCTTTGTGACAGGCCTAATTGCCTAACCAACTAAAACAGAAACTACTTGAAAGCAATAACTTTTTTGGTATTAGTGGGTTCAGTTTTTCCCCTCACAACATCTAGTGCAGTATTAAGCACCCTTTAGCTACTGATAGCTAAATTGTATGCAAAGAGTATATTAGAAATAATGTTACATACTTCAAAAATTACTTTAATTTTGGAGCTCTAAAACAATAAAGTAGACAAGGAAAATATGATTCATTTCCAAATTTCAAAAAAATTACTTCGTGTACATATGGTAGCAACTCAGAGCCTGACAAGTAATCTAACAACTTTAAGAACAATAAAAGTAAAAAATCTAGAGGTTAAGTCCAAGAGTCATTTTTGTAGTAAGGAAAGGAATGATGCTCACTGATGCTCTTTCTAATTAAATACAATATGAAATAGAAGCAGAGGTGTTATTTTGTTATAGGAGACAGTATTCTGATTATTGATTGACAATATTATTTTTTTTTTAATTTTTTTTTCAACGTTTTTAATTTATTTTTGGGACAGAGAGAGACAGAGCATGAACGGGGGAGGGGCAGAGAGAGAGGGAGACACAGAATCGGAAACAGGCTCCACGCTCGGAGCCATCAGCCCAGAGCCTGACGCGGGGCTCGAACTCATGGACCGCGAGATCGTGACCTGGCTGAAGTCGGACGCTTAACCGACTGCGCCACCCAGGCGCCCCTTGACAATATTATTTTAATTGAAATCCTCGAAGAATCAAATTAATAGAAGAGTTGAATAAAGTGACTAGATACAAGATAAATACCCCTAACGCAATGG
Organism: Panthera pardus; assembly: GCF_024362965.1. NCBI lineage: Eukaryota > Metazoa > Chordata > Mammalia > Carnivora > Felidae > Panthera > Panthera pardus. Next base: position 125,112,171 of record NW_026526688.1, on the reverse strand, counting down.
TTGCCCATGTACCACCAATAACCAATTAGAAAATATAACAGGAGAAAAAAAAGAATAAAGTATCTAGTATGCATCAGAAGTTATTGTAATCTGCTGAAGTTATGGTGTTCTATTTCTATAATAAACATAGAAATTTATAAAATCTATCATGAGAATATTTTATTATTAATATAAAATAATGGTGGTTTTCTTAAAAAAATGGGGAGATTGAGTAAATATTGATCATTGAGATTGGAAGTAATAGCTGACTGTGTAACTTTAGCACTTTCTCCATGGTTCAAAGTGTAATTCTCCAACAAGCTCAGAGTGATTCTATATATGATGAGGATAGTCAATTTTGTTTAAAATAATTAAAAATTCAAACTTTAATTCAATATATCTGCACACATTATTAAAAATACACATTTTTGAATACCATTACTTCCTTACATGTATTCACCTCAATATATCTGTAGTATTAGTAATGGACTCTTTTCCTTCACAAAAACAAAACAATCTTTTGAGCTGTTATTTGTCTGTGATGTCCAACCCCACCTTCTATACTTTCTGTGATCTTGGGGCTGAGTCACCACAAAGTCTTCTTCCTGGGCTCCCTTTTGAACTGACTTCCAGCTGGAAGGGGAGGAGGATACACTGCAAATTGAGGGTGGAAAGAGGGGAGAAAAAAGTCACTTTCTTTGTATTCTAGCTTTTGTCAGTGGCTCTTCTGCAGCAAAGGACAACTGTGACTCAAACCTCCAACTGTTTTTTGGCACTTCTAGCCATGACCACCCAGACATACAAGAACCAGCCAGCTTTGTCCACATTGGTAACCCAAGCACCAGTTGCACACAACCTAGTTTTTTGTATTTAACATTTTTTAATGTTTATTTATTTATTTTGAGAGGGAGAGAGAAGGGGAGAGTGGGGGTGGGGAGAAAGAGAGAATGCAAGGGGGGAAGGGGCAGAGAGAGAGAGGGGGAAAAAGAGAATCCCAGGGAGGCTCCACTCAGTGCAGAGCCTGACATGGGGCTCAATCTTTCAACTGTGAAATCCTGACCGGAGCCAAAATCAAGAATTGGAGGCTTAACCAACTGAAGCACCCAGGCACCCCACACATCACTTAATTTTTTAAACTCGTGTCTCAAAAAAATTACAAACTACTTTAGTAAATTTGTTTTTGAGATCCCTTGGATGATCAGAATAGATCTGCTGAAATGCCAAGAATCTATTATATTTCAATAGAAGTTTCAATTATGAGTGCTGTTTCCTTGCACTTTTGTGACATTAATTTAACAGATTAAACTAATATTCCTAATAGATTTTTATATTGTCAGACAAAAGTAACTCAGTTAATAACTTGTAACGTACATCTAGAAATATATTTCTAGCAAGGTTTTAAAAGGTAAATGCCTTTGAATTATGTGCAAAAATTAAGAAACAGTGAATAATCACATAATACAATTATTTACATATTTGTAACTAAGGAATAAAGTTGGGAATTTGCACAGAATTTCAGTTATATGTCAACTTTGCTTTTCAAGACCTGAACTCATTTTGTATTTTGCCTAAGACTAGAGAGACCTCATCAATCTTTTTCACATTCGTTCTTTCCCTTACTAATTTACCTCAAACCCTTATCCTCCCAATGTATCCTTTCTCTGTTTATGGGATTTTGATAATGATACATGTTTCAAAATAAACGATTTTATGTTGTACTTCCCTTATTTATATACAAAATATGTAATTGTTCCTCCATCCATGAAAATACTTTTACTAAAATAAAACTGTATTATGATGTTTGTGCCTTTGATTAAGGGAGATAATAGGAGTTTACATAACTCAAAAGAGTAGATAATACCCCAAACCACGTACATGTTTGTCTGCAGGTAAATTTTCTATTTGTATTAATATATGAATATGTTTGTTGTTCTGCTAATACAAAATTTTTCAAAAATAAAAAGAATAAAAATAACATTGTGAAAAGCCAATTTAGAAGGAACTGGAAAGTTATTTTGCCTAACTCATTTTTATCCTCCATTTCACAATGCAGATGGAGAAATTATGTTGTATTTTTAACCTGAAGACTCACATTAGCATTTGCATTTTTCCTGCATTTCCTTGGGGAGTAGAGAGCTTACTGGGGAGAAAGACAAAAATGGGAGAAAAAGAAAAAGAGTCTCTTCAGTTCCTCTGTTTTAGTGCCTGCTAGGATGGACCCTCACTTAGAATGAAACTAATATGAATCTTTAAGGAAAAACAAAAACTTTTCTTTGTCTCTGAGAGTTTAAATTTTGCTTGGAATTCTGCATTGAAAATGGATTATCTGTTCATATATAATTTGAAAATAGCTGTAATTTCAATCTTGATTCACTTCAGATTGATCAAAGCCAATTGGGGTAAAAATATAACTGAGTACAGTGTTGATAGTAATAATAAATAGGATTGTTTGTCCTCACTACATCGAAATGTTGAAGCATAATATGATTTTTGGAGGTCTGTAATATTACTTCTTATCTGTGTTTCAAGCTTATGAATGTTCCCAAATGAATAGCCTATTATTAAGTACACAAAGGGGACCATTCCATTTGACCCCTGAGGTGATCAGTCCAAGCCTCAAGTTGGAGAGTTCATTACATGGAGGTTGGCATGAATAATGATGAATGCTATTAGTCATCATAAATTTTTTCAACAGCCCTCAAAATTCTAGCCACAGCATTTGATTCAGCGACCTCCAAAGACAATTAACCTCACAGACTAACTGTGTACTATGTAATGAAAGATTTTTTTTCCATTTATTCTATATTAATATACCATTAAGTTCATATACACTAGATGACAATATATACATAGCAGAAATTTAAACTATTCAGTATTTTCTGGATACAAAACCTTGATAGAATATAAAACAATACCATTGTCTTCTAAAATATCTTTTAATAAAAATATTATTTTATTACCTATGGGAGATATGACCAGATTTCTGTAGCTTCCAAAAGAGATCTTACATTGACATAATACTTATGTTATTCCAAGATTCCATTTGGTGATTTACAGCCTGACCTAAAGTTAAGAGTTATAATTTTCGTAATATATGAACAATATTTTTGCAAATAGGACATGATAGTGTAGACTATATTTAGTAATTCTTCAGTCCCTTCATATTTCCCTGATCCATTGATGTTGGACTTCACCATATGACTTGCTTTTCTAAAGAAAACAGAACGAGAAATTGGGCATTTTCACTTCTAGCTGGTAACCTCGGGATAAATTTCAATACTTTTTTTCTGGAAACAATAGGTTAGAAAATGATATTGATGCATGAATTGTACTTAAAGTATTTAACAGTTATGAGAGAGGAAATTAAACAAGTAGTGAGAACAAAACAAGGTATATCTACTTTCTGTTAGACATTTTTGGTAGATTGGATTTTTTTTCCAAGTTAATCCTCTGATGTTTTTTTAGAAATTTCTGTTTATCTGATTAGAGTAATAGGTCATTCCCCAAATTCCTTGCAGTTAAAAACAGCAACAGCAGCAACAACAGCACTGACTTTTTCTTCCCCTTCAAATGACTGGCTCCTTTTCCTTCTTCAGACCTCAGCTTAAATACTACATTACTTTATTACGTCTGCAAATACTCAATCTAGGGTAGGAACCCCACACTAATATTTCTAATCTCTCTTCTTTTTTCTTAAGAAGATTCACCAATATTTTAATTTATGTGTTTCTCTGTTAACTTTTTTGCTTAAATCCCGTCTGTTCTTCTAGACAATGTACTCATTAAGTGCTGGCTATTAACAAGTCAGCACTTAGGGCCTGGACTAGTACCTGGTATCTCTTAGGTACTAATTAAATACTTCTGACTATTAAATACTAAATTTTCTGAACATTAGTTAAATATTTCTAAATCCGTATATGAGGTGTGAGTTTGTGCTGTGGGCAGGAAGGAATCGGTGGCAGGATCTGAAAGGTCTCTCCTCAGGAGTACAGATGACACTACAGTCACTCTTACAAAGAGGCCCAATCTTGTTCTCTAATAACCTACACAGGTCATGTCTATTCTCCTTTACACTTTGTAACAAGCCTCAAAAAGCCCCAAATCAGCTTTTCCATAGCAGATAGGGAGACAGACATTCTTCATATTTTATAGACTTCCTTTCAGAGGACTGTAACTTCCTCCCAGCTTGGGGCCCGTTTTAAACAGAGGTATTCTAACAGAGTAACTGGGGAACAGAAGGGACAAGGGCAGCCACTGTGCAGATGGTTAGCCATAGGAAGCCATCCCACTTTTAGCCACTCCTTCATGTTGAATGGCAGGGGGTGCAGTCTGAACGTTTTCTGTGTCCATCCAATTCACCATCACTTGATTATTATTAATATTATACCACAGCGTATTACAGAAGTTCGTTTCTTAAAATCTTTGATCTAATCTAAGAGTATAATTTACTTCTTTTGTCTAGAGACCACTATACGAGGCCTTAAAAGTATACTATCGATAGCTCTGCTTCCGCCTTCTGCAGCTATTTTCGTTTTTAAATGAGAAAATAGCACTAGTCTACCTTATATAATTCACTCTCAGATATAACCAATAAAATGATTGCCAGTTACTTTTCAAGGGTTAAAAAGGATGTAAAATATGTACAATAACAACAATAATTTCCTTGGAGAGCAACCAGTGTCATCATACAAGAGCTTAAAGAAGCTCTAAAAAAGTGGTTTATTAATTAAAAATATACAAAATATAATTATTATGTACCAAACTAAAGCAGTAGAAACTGATATTAGTAGATTTTAAATTAACATTATCAGTTTAAGTCCTTTTGGTACAGATAAAAATTCCTTTTTGTCAACACTTTACAACTCACAACAAAGTAGTTTTGGTTCTTTTTTTTTTTTTTCTTTTCTTTTTTTAAGTCTTGTTGTTGCTCTTTCCATAGATATGTAATGGAATTATTCTATATCTTGCTTTTGAAGACATTGCCACTGGTGGAGTTAATTATGCTAACTCTCAAATTACTATCTGGTTTCTCTTGAAATGAGGCTTAAAGGGATATAGGAAAAAGAGAGACTTACTATATTTACTAGTCAAAGCTTGCCAGAGAAAAGAAAATGAGAATATAACAATGGCTATTTCTGCCTTCCAGGCACACCTCTTTCACTCCATCCAACTTTCATGACCTTTCACTTACACTGCTGGTTTGAAATGGCCGCTCTGTTAGTAATCCATTCTTCTGCTCTTGTATTAAATGGTGTTATTCTCAAGGAGCATCTTGTGAGCCTTCACCCCATGACATTCTCTGCCTCCACTGGATGCCCTTGGATGGCCCTTAGTTTATTTCCCCACCTTGCATTAGACTGATAAAGCATTTGCTTTATGTTCCCAAATGAGATTGTCAGATCCTTTACATCCCTTACATCATATAACATAGTGCTTTGCATATAATACATACTCAATAAATGCTTTTAAATCAAATTGAACGCTGTTCACTGCTTCACATTTGTCACAAAATGAAGACTTTATGGTGGCAATTATTACTCACTCAAACTTTATGATAAGAAAGTATTTAGAAGATTAAGACATGATTTCTTATGGACCTTCTCTCCTTTTTACTTCTGTAGGCAAAAACGTTCTTTTACCTCTACCATTTTTTTTCCATTGGGATTTCTTAATGTAGGTACCAAACTCCACACTATACCTATACAAATTGATGTTTAATTGAAATATGAAAGTTCTTTTGAAAGAAACAACTCTCGAGAGAAAAGTCTTGGGCTGGCCAGCAACACTGCTTTCTCCTCGTAGCTGCTGCCTTTAAGTAGATGTTTATCGTAAGTGAGGTTATTTATATATTCATAACGGGCTAAAAATAGCCTTGCATTTTTCCATCTTTCATCTGTGTCAAAAGGGAGTCACACAGACTTTTGAAATCCTTCTTCAGAAAATCGATTTTGAGAAGATTATTCTAATGTGCCATTTTTACGGCATATTTGCCCTACATTTTTATCAAATAGGGATGAGACCATGATCTATCAATAACCACAAATTTTGTGCTACCCTGAAGGCTAATGCTGCTCTTTAAAGTCAAGGTCTGTACAGTGATTGGAAGATACAATTCTAAACAACAAGGCAACACTTCCTAGCTTTGTAATCAGATTACAAACCTCCCCCACCCCCCGCTCATTCCCCAAATGTGGGGACCACTTTGGAGTGGTTTAATTTGTGTCTTAATAATTGTTCCAGGTCAGTTCAGCTAGGAAGCAGACTCTGAAAGGGAGGTCAGCAAGCAGAAAGTTATTGAGGAGCTTTCTCAAGATTAGCACCTGTCAAGGGAGTGGGGAAAGCCGATTTGGGCAGAGGGAGACATTGAACCGTGGTGCAGTCACAACAAAGGCCTAAATCTTCTATGCCAAAGGGAGCTCTGGAGCTGGGATGCCTCTGCAGCAGTATCACAAATTGGTACAAGGAATTCAGGCCTTTATTCCCCTGTGCTGATTAGTCACTGGTCTCTGGCTGTCCCTAGAAAGGGAGCATAAACCTGGGCAAAATGACTCTCTTCAGGCCAGGGCTGAGGACTGTTAGCTATTAATACTCCCAGTAGTTGGGGGAATGAGTGTTTCAGTCCGAAAGGGAGAGAACTGTGTGGTATACTGCAGACTTAGGACAATTGCTTATAAAGGGAAAAATTATAAAAGAATATATTACTATATATTTATGTAATTATTTATATAATTATATCTTCTTCCAATAATGAGAAAATTCTGGGATTAGAGAGAAACTCTGAAAGTCATCAGTGATCAATTATCTTTATTATTAAACCAAAAGTATCAGAATAGAGAATCGTAGTCATTGGTTTTTCCAGATGCATGAATTTAAATGGAAACAACAGATTAATAACCATAGGACCAATGTATGATCTATTCTATATTTTTATCAGTGTTCTAATTGGTCACATGATTATTAATCTTGGATTTGGAACTAATGATTTCTTCTATTTACGGAATGATACTATTTAGAAAAGTTTGTCAGAAAGTTGTATATAAATTCACTGAGTCCAAGATAATTTATATCCTCCTAACTAGCATTTGAAGATGAAAATATTGACAAGTTTTTAAAATGCCAAGTATAGATAGATATTTGTTGCCTAAAAGCTACTGGGAGGATAGATGAGTGAGGGTGTGGGGGTGGTGAAGAGCTATTAAACTGAGCAAAATTATGTGTATATACACATATCTATATATAAGCAGATATGTGTATATTTATATGTATGTGTGTGTGTGTAAAACTGGAAGGAATTTCTTTAAAATGTTCATTATGGTAACAAAAAAAAAAAACCTCTCTGGCTAAAGACAACTTGATAATTTTTCTTGTCTATATTTCTTTCATACAAAATTATATATACATGTATGTGAACTCTATCTATCTATCTATCTATCTCTCCACCAAATAGATAGAATCAAATGTTTTCCTTGGTTCACATTACATAGGAAAGCAAGCAAAGACTCAAATTATTTTTCTTTTCTCTTAGCTTGTGTATGTTGGAACATGAGGTAGAAGGGAACTCTGAACAGTTCTGTCAGCTGGAGCCATGGGAAAAAAAATAAATTCCTTACTAAAGGTAATAAAGGCCACAATGTTTTTTTTTTTTTTTTCTATTCTAAAAAAATTTTTTTTTTGAATGTTTGTTTATATTTGAGAAAGATAGAATGCAGGGGAGGGTCAGAGAGACAGACAGAGGATCCAAAGCCGGCTCCACACTGACAGCAGAGAGGCTGATGCTGGGCTCAAACTCACCAACTGTGAGATCATGACCTGAGCCGAAATCGGACGCTTAACTGACTGAGCCACCCAGGCACCCCCACAATGTTCCCCACAACGTTTTATTTTTAATTGTCTTCACATTTTCTCTTGTAGAAGATGCTTAAATGACAAAGATGAGTGACTGGATGAGCTATTAAAATAACCTTATCTCCTCTCTAACTGCAATGAGTAGTCATTTGGTTTCAGGATTTTGCTGGTATTGGATTTACAAGGAATGGTTTCAGTTTTTAATTTTTCCATTTGACACAATATTTTTCCTTATTTACATTCTTTGAACTTCAGTTCAAATGTCTGTTTTTATTTACTCAGTTCAAAACTGTGAATTTTTTTTATCTGATTTTGCCTTTACTTATATAATCATCAAAACATTTACCCTAAGAGATGTGTTCAAGAACAGAATCTCCAAATATTTCAGAAATAGGTGAACTTTCCATTTTCACTTTTTTCATACATTTTGTTACTTGTCACCTAAGGAATTGCTGAAAGGTGCCGTTGAATCTCCTGTTTTCCTCTCACTCTGCGCTCCTTTACTGCTTTCACTGATAACACTTTACAGATTGGCTTTTTAGATAGCGGGATACAGTCAACACTGATGCTCTTTCTGATCGATCAGACCAGTTTCCTTTGTTGCTCACTGGCGACAGGGTTAGTGATTTTGCTCACATCACTGTCAGACACAATATTATTGAAGTTTTTAAAAATGTATTTTCAACTATTTTTTAGACCAATTTAGAGACTGAGGGAAAGCTATAAATGTGCAATCATTTTGCAAAACTTCCTGCCGAAAACGATTAGACTTTGAGGTGAGGTTTTCTTTCCCATTGCTTCAGGAAGTTACTTGACAATTCTGATGAATTTGTTTACAGAAGGTGGTTGTAAAGCAGAAAGGTAGATGTCTCCTGGTAAATAAAGAAGATCATTTTGTGCTGAGACCCGAAACTTGAGATTTACCACTATCTGGGTTCCAGTCCTCAGCTTTTCAGTCCTAAGAACTCACCTTGTCTGTTTCCTAAATTTGATTAGATGCTGAGATCCTTAGATTTGCCTGATTAGATGCTGAGATCCTTAGATTTGCCAAGCTCACAGGAGATTTACTGTATATCATGAATGTATGTGTCTTAATTTACAGTGAGAATATTACCAAGTGGAAAAAACTACTCCTGTCCGTTCAACACGAGGACTTTCTCCCTACAGCATGTCAAATGTCAGAAGATTACTGGGTGGTCATAGAATCAGAATTATGTAGGATACAAATTTAGAATTTTCAATGGTATCAGATTAAGATAGCTTATCAGTTTATGTCCCCAAAGGCATATCCTTACCAATATAATTCTGACTTTGATGTTCCTGGTAAACATTTCCTTTCTCTTGCATGGCATTTAAAAGAAGACTATGTTTTTCTTCTATGACTCTTCATTTTCTATTCTTCCATTAAACATAAGTACTTTCTGTAGTAGATATATGGTTTTGCTCGAGATAGTAAAGCCTTCATTAAGATACAGTCACCTTTTGGCCCTAATACATTATGTGTTCATTGGTAGTTTAAGTGTTAAAGGACAATATTCTATTCCAAATCCCAAGCATTGCCTTATTTTGTTTCCCCATGAAACACTATGCTGCCTAATAATGCCAATTACTTTGAACTTACCAGTTTGACCATAGTTTTTCAACCCTGTATACACATAGGAATCACTTGGGAGAAATTTTAAAAATATAGATACTTGAGACTCATGCCATTCCAACAGAATTCAAATCTCAAACTGAAATTGGAAAGTACACTAAAAACATCTCCACAAGTTATTGTGAGAAGCCAACATGGTTTAAAACCACTAGTTTATACCCTTGACTCAACCACCAAGGTGTATGACTTTTTGCAAGGACGAGAGGAAATCAGGTACAGTATCCAGCCGCCTGCTCCATCTGATATATTTCTCTCCTGACCTGAGCTACTTTCACTTGGGTGAGTCCAGAGTAAAGCACCATCATTGCGTTCCTTCCCTATTATGCACTGAATCATTGCATCATCGGTGCTGAAAGGTGCTGACTATGGAGATAGTTTGAAATGCTAACAAGAGCTAACTTTTATCATGAGCTGACATGTTACCTGGTCATTGGGTTTACAGCAGGATTGAGGAGAAGTTGATTTAGGATAGTTAGGGAGGGCTTTCTTTTGGCATCCTAACATTAATGAACCATCACAGGAGGGCCCCAGGAAGCTGACTGGGAAAAGGACTGTAGTATACAGGTGTACTGGCAGTGCCCCCGGATCAGTGCCTGGAAGCGGCCTGCTCAGGGAGACTGGAGCTGTAAAGCAGATTCATGCAGGCCTTTGCCTGTCCCATGGGACGTCTGAAGCAGTCATAACCCTTCACGGTGTCCCCAGGTAGGATGGGGGCTGGGCATTGGGCCTTAAGATGCAGCACATCCTTGGGTAAACCTTGCTCCAAGTTAGGCAATTCCTTCGGGGGGCGGGGAGGATGGCAGTTTATGCTTTTTGGCCAGCAGCATTGAGAGCAGTAGGGAGAAATAGATCCCTAATTTCCGATGGGGACCTGGATGGTGTGTTCAGAGATCACCGTCTGATAGAGTAGAGGGGCTGAGCACCAGAATTAACTCAGTTGAAAAAAAACATTGTAAGGCCACTAAATCGGAATCTCTCAAGCTGAAGCCCAGATGACTTAATTAAATAAAAATCTCCACAAGTAACTCTTTCGATTATCCAGGTTCAGGAATCACTGATTCAAAGGGCATAAATTACTCTCACAGATTTTCAGAAATAACTGTGCTTTTCTTCCTTGGCTATTCTATAATCTCGCACAGTATATACCACTCTTTAATGGAAGAACAGAGGATGAATGCAAAAATCACATTATGAATAGCTCTGGATTCAGTGAAAGGGCACCCAAGGATTTTAAGTGTATTCCATATTGTGTAAGAACAAAAGGACTAAGAACAATAGGAAGCCCACTAAACTGCAATTGCATTTAGAAGAAATTAAAGGTTACGTTTAGACTATTACAGAGTAGACATAAAACTATGTTAATCTATAAAATCTTTAGGGAGATATACCATAAGCTACCTGGGCAAGCAGGTAACATAAATAAAGTCAATTTATGATTTTGCAGTTCAGGAGCTCCTTTACTAAGGAAATAGCATGCTATCTGTAGAATTTCAGTTCTAATACTTGGGTATAGACATGTAGCAGAGATTCACACATTAAAAACATGTATAACAGGATATTTTGTCTGGATTTGTGGCCTGTTGCTCTGAATCTATTGCTAGGAGGACTTATTGTTATGCCTTGCTCCAAATATTTGTCAGTATTTGATATTTACTGCTGTATGTTTTGGGGGTGTGCCTGTCATCTCCAAATACTTGCTTGCCTCCATAAATTTGTGTCTTCTCTCTCCTTATTCTTGAATCCTTCCACATTGAGTTTCAGTGATGTTGATGAGGGAGCATAACGCAAGCTGACACTCCTGCCCTCCTCACCCCCCACCCCCCACCCCAGGTGGGATATGTGTGACATTCCTCAGGCACTCCTGCCTGCTCAAGAACAAAGGAAAGGGGAAAACAAAAACCTCTATAGACTCCATTTCCAAGAGCCCCCAAACCACCCTCTTTTTCATAGTGATGTGGAAAACAAAGGCAAGAAGGAAATGGCAGGTAAAATTAAATTTCCTTATAACCTGAAACCCATTGACAAATACTTGAGGCAAATACAGAGTATAACATTTCTCCAGGTACCCCCTACTGTACTAATACTACCTTAGCTTGGCAAAAGCTAGGCCTCCATTATCTTCTGAGTCCTCTTTATCAAAAGAAAGTCTTTCTGGAGGCCCCCCTTTTGCCTTTACCTCCCCCAACACTATAGTATGTAACCAGTCCCTTTTCACAACCCCAGTGCAGGTCTTTCTGCCTATGGGTCCTGTCTCTGTGCTTTAATTAAAATCACCTTCTTTGCACCAAAGATGGCTCAAGAATTCTTTCTTGGCCATTGGCTCCAGGCCCTACCACCATTCCAAAACCCCATCAATATAGTAAGGAGTTTGATGGACTGGGGTAAATCTGGTTGAGACACTACTGCTGGATAGAACAGGATTCCCCTCTTTTTAGAAACAATATGCAGCTTGTGAGTGGTGTAGATTTGATTGAAACCTGACTGTTGGATTAAACACCTGCGCTCTGTTTTTTTAGACACAGCATGCAACTGGTAGGTATTCATCTTTGCCCTGAAATCAGTGAGGTTTGCAAATGGAGGTAATGTGTGAATGTTTATCAATTTAGAAAAGCTGGACACTTGCACAGCGATAACACTGTGCAAAAACAGGCCCTGCCTGTTTCTCTGTGGAATACCCATGACCAAGCATTAACAGAGAAGGAGGTAATATTTCTTCCTCAACTTTGTGGAACGTTTCTTACCTGGACCAGGAAGGAATTGGAGAGATTCTAGTCGCTGTAACAAAATTGACACTGGGTTTCCAGCTTCTTTGGGTGATAGGGGATTTAGTCGAGTCTGACTCCTCCAGTGACAGTTTAATGCAGTATTTTGATGCAGCTGAAATGAGTAGGAGGTTTTGTGGCAAACAGAATTGGATCAAATCAAGGGAACTAGTGAGTTCTGAGTTCGACCTTGAGAGGCACCTCTGAGTTCCCATGAGAGAAGCTACTGGCAGTGAAAGGGAGACAGATTCTTTGAGGAATACTCAGTAGGGAGCTTTGGTGGCATCAAGAGAAGACAATCTTTTGAAAAGACAGAATTTCTGTTTGTTAATTAACCACTGCTATGTAGGATATTGATAAAAGCGACCTCATTTCTAGGAGCAGAATGATAAAGACTGTCCATGGTATTTCTATGAAGAATCACTATGTTTAGAAAAGATGCCAAAATGCTCTTTAGAAAAGGCAATTGATGCAGGGATTGATTGCATCACAGAATACAGGATATGCAAACATTCTCTTTCAGTTTGAAAACTCTCCTAAGAAATTATTTTACCATGTTTCTAAGGGCCACAGTGTAATTAATATGAAACATAATTAAGCAAATTATTCCAATGGTTAGGAACTTTTATTTAAATTGGTGACTTTAGGTCACAAGCAAGAAAATATAAGTATACAGTTATTCTTTAAATAGCGACAGCAACTGTGTTCTTTCATTAAAGCCAGTATTTTAAATAAAAAAAAATACAACAGTTGTTTTAGGCCTCATTGTCTATGGCCGGGCATGGATGGGGTGTTCTATTGTCTTAAATGTATGACCTGCCAACTGAACTCTTTGGGTCCACCTGACACTTCAAAGAACAAAGTTCACACAGAAAGTTCTTCCCTTGAGACTTCTAGGAAGATCAGAGCCTGAGGATAGAGAGCCATTCATGCACAGAAACATCAACTTCTCCATTCTAGGAGAAGCACCCACCTACTGTCAGTTTTGAAGAGACTGCTGCATTCTCTGGGAAAATACGGTCCACTGGGTCCAATTCCCAGATGGCCACAGCTTTGCAGTTCTCTTTCTCCTGCAGTAACCAAAGAGAGAGGCTTTTTTGCCAAAAAATTTGCAGTTTTATTCCCAAAGTCTTCTTCCTAAAATAATATTAATAATATTCACCGGCATTCTTAAGGTATTATCACAGGAAAAAGGTACGCACTTGCCAAAAGAAGTGAGATGATTCAGCGGTTCTCATTGTGTGTGTGTGTGTGTGTGTGTGTGTGTGTGTGTGTGCGTGTGTGACTGTGTGGAAGAAGGAGAGAGGGAGAGTTAGAGAGAGAGGGGAAGAGAATATGTGTATGCCTTGAAAGTGTTCAGAATTTTTTATTTGAGAAAATCACTTGAATAGTATTGTTTTATTTATTTACTTTTTATTTATTTATTTTTGAGAGAGAGATAGAGAAAGGGAGGGAGAGACAGAATCCCAAGCAGGTTCCATGCTGTCAGCACAGAGCACGACGCAGGGCTCAAACTCACAAACCATGAGGTCATGACTTAAGCCCGAATCAAGAGTCAGACGTTTAACCAGTTAAGCCACCCAGGTGTCCCTGAATATGCCCATTTTATGTGTGATATACAATGAAGTGCATTTGACCACTCTTCCTGTCTTTGTACCTAGTGTGGCCTATACCTTTGACATGAGGTAAGCTCAGGTGACCTCCTTTGTGTCCCATTTAGTAAAAACTTTCCCCTAAAATGCTCAGGGAGTTTTGTAGGTTTTTTTGAGGGGGTTGATATTTGTTTTTGTTTTTTACAATATAAAGGCCCCGTGTGTAGATGCTAGAGAATTTTCGGAAAAAAATTTGGCTCTCATGATAATAAGATTCTGTCCTGGCATCTCCATCATTCTGGGGTAGGTTGGTATGAGTTCTTTCACTGAACTATTATTCATTAGTACTTATCAAGACCAACAAAATGTGAACTGATATTGAGGTAGTACGATTTCACAGGACACCGTGAGGCTTGTCCTACTGATGAAAAAGCTGTGCCGTAGTGCTATATGCTATCTTTCCTTTTGATCTAATGGGATGTTCCTGACTGAGTCAATCCCTTGAATTAGACAACAACTTCCAGGCCTTCGTGTTTAGAGTATCATCATTCCAATCCACATATATTAACGGAGAATGAAGGAAGATCCTGAAGTTTTATGTCAGGTTTCCAACAGGTAGTACTGATTATATACATTCTTAGCTAATTTTAAATTGCTAGTTTAAAAGTCGCAGGGTGGCTGAGATACAGGACAGCTAAATCACTGTGAGTAACTATGAGCATCAGGAGCGTGCACTAAGCATTTATTGTGGCAATCGTCATTTGTAACACATAAACTCAGGAGCAGGTGGTTGTCCAATGGTTAAACACGAATGCTTAAAGAGGTGAGAAAACGAGTGTACAAACAAGTTCAAAGAATGTACTAGTTGCCGAGTGAGCGGAGATGAGAGACATTCAAGAGACAAAAGTAGTAACTGCCTGAGTTTTTGGTGAATTTCTGGGTCCTGATTCTCGTTCCTACTATGCCCTGGTAGATTTTATTCTGTGATAATGCTCTATCTTGGCAATTAATCTTTGTATTACTTTGGAACTAGTTTGAATTATTTCCTGTTACTTCATGCTAAAAAAAAAGGTGAGATTATAGCATATGCTGAATAAATACAGAAAGGCAGTATGGCTGGGTGGTGACAGAATTGTGACAAAAGAAAACTCAAAGGATCTGGCAAGTGATAAGATATAAAAGAGAGGATTGATACCTGTGGTAAAGATTCTGTCTAGAGAGAGCTGACTCTAGAGGTAGATGACCTGTCACTTTTTCTCAAGATCATCCTATTCCAATATGTTTTTTTTCTTTCTTTCAAATCTAAAAGCACAACAACTAATGAAAAAACAAAGACCAAAATAAACAATAACATAATATATAAAGCCTTTGTAATTTTAAAATATTTGTCTCTTTCTATGCATTTGATGAGAAAAGTGATCCCCTCCCCCAGTTTTTATCTTTTGCTTTCTGAGTACAGGGTAATGTTTTTAGGCATTAGAATGGAGGCTATGCAATGCTTTCTTTACAAAAGAATTTTTTTACTTTTTTAATGCACATCAATTTAGCCCTATACAATGCAGTTCAAAATGGGGTGTTTCTACTTCAGTGAAGGTGTCGGGAAGACAGTGAGTATAAGGGACTTAGTTGTAAATAGCCTCAGACACAGCAAGTCATTGCTGAAGGACAGTGTATGCATTTACGTAGGATGGAAAGGACCATTAGTCACATAGCCATCTTTTCAGTCACCAAGAGAACAATCCCCATTAGTAACATCATTTTTGAATAATAAGAAAAAAATGTATGTATGTCCTTGGAAATTCAATAGATGGTGAACCTTACACCTGAAAAATTTGCAGGCACCTGGGAAAGTTAATTAACTCTTTTATACCTCATAATTTTATAAAATATCTTTCTACATCCCTAGAGTAGTATATTAAGATAAATCTTGATGATCGCAAAACAGAAATTTGGCCCCACAAGAAAAAGCTGAGAGAGAAAATATGTGAATATTACTTAACCCAGAGTCTGCACAAATAAGTTGCTGATGACAAATAAATAAGAAATGTTTTCCCAACCCATTTGAGTTGATGTCTGTAGTGTAAGATGCACCGAGCCCTGCATCAAGATAGCGAGGCCCGACCCTGGTCTGGATCACCCATACCTGCACAGCTTCAACTCACCAAGTGCTGACCGTGGTGAATTTGAAGTTCGTGCTGCTCATTTTTCTTTTATGCACACAGGGAATCCTCTAATGTTGTCCCCATTGAACCTAGTTCAAGCTCAGCCAAGAAATGTGGAAGAATTTACATCCCTAAGGACAATGTTTAAATGGGAGAGGGAGCCAGTGGAGAAAGTCTACTGTCCTTCAGGTGAACAATTAACCTAGGTGCTCTGCATGCTTCCCCAGCCAGGTGGTCCTGGCAGCTTTCAAGCCAGTGAATGCCTCCTCACACTGGCTTCTCCTTCCTTATTTCACTTTCCTTGTTTCCTCATTTCAAGTAAAGTAATCGTACCCAAGTCCTTGTCATTGGGTCTGTTTTTATGGGATCCTAAGTTAAGACAATAGGTCACTGTAAATTAAAAGGTTAAAAAAATAATTCAGGAATACTAGGATGAAATACTTTTACTTTATTTTACCTATAAAAATGGGTATATATCATTTTATACTCTGTGTTTATGAAAAGTTATACCTGAATTAAGTTTTGTAAAACATATCTGTCATCAGGAATTTTCTTGATTTCTGAAAATGAGTTTCTTCTATCACTTTATCTTTAAATTTCTATTATTCTTATGTAGTTAATAATTTATATAAATCAATGCATCCTTTATTAAATACACTAAATGGAAGAAATTTTTTTTGTTTCAAAAAAAGGATAATTCCCTTCTCAATTTGTAAGTGCTAATTTTGCTATAATAAATTACTTAATGTGGGAAGCCACAATTATTCTACAAATATTGTGTAGAGTGAACATTTTAATTTTCATCTTGAAATAGATCCCTCTTAATTTCTTAAGGAATATGTGAACTTTAAAAGAACAAAATGGGACTACTGTTCATGAATTAATTTTACTACTATTAAGTTTCTGTTATTACAGAGCTTATAAAACTGCCTAGCATACATTTTATGAGCTTCAATTGGTAGCATAAAATAAATTAATTTTAAGAAAAAATCTACTTAAATCAGACTCTGAAAACATGACAATATTGAGAAAATATAAAAAACACTTTAAAAAAGGTTATATACTTGTTAAAGATAATTTTTTAAAAAGAATGAGAAAAAAATAATTTAAAATGGAGAATGCTAGTGTAGCAGATTATAAATTTTTCAATTATTTACTCTTAAAAATATTCTCAGTTTGAATAACATCCTGGGAAACAATCACACTGAACATAAAATATTTTCTCTATATGTAGAAATTTAAATTTAAAGAAAGACTTGAGTTATTGAGAGACATAGGAATCTATTATTTTGGAAATTTCTCCCATTTCACTTTGGAAGTTTTTCATAGTGTTCTGAAACTTTTACTTAGAATCATTATTATCAACAAACATATTTATAATGTGCCAATAAATAACGGAAAATGTAATTGTATATATATATTTTTAGAAATAATGTATGTTTATATATCCAAAGTGATTATTAGCTAAAAATAAAATGATTGTAAATGTCAGCTGGAAGTAGGCAATTACTGATGAGGGACTCCCGACTTAGGAGATATTAATATTTTAAAGTAACATGTATTCCTTACTCCTATTTTTAATTTACTCCAACTTTAAATCTTAGGTTTCATACTTAGTCTTTGTCAGCCTATGACAGAGTTAAAAAATGCAGACTGCCTTTTGATTAACAATCTATACTTAGAGAATTTAATTATTTTTCTTATTTGATCAATTGGTCAACCACATATGACTTCTGGCAACATGGGATAGATTTTTTTGTATTTCTACACCTATGCTATCTAGACACATTCACCTAAATTAAGTGTAAGGATGTTTTATCAAAAGTGGTTGTAAAAAATAAAAATGCATCTACGTGGTAGGAAACAATTAACTCAACCATTCACAAAGTCTTTTAAGTCATTTGAGTTTTAAAAGAAATAATAACTTACTATTTATAATTTTCAATAGAAAACGTGTGGTATATTTATCTTAATTTTCATCTTTCTTTCCTATATATGATATAACATCTTGAAATTATTATTCAGAGGATGTTGCATTGATATCACGTGGAGAGTGGATGTCAGCTAAACTCTTTCTTCGTGGGGATATAAGAGGGAAGATTATTCATTTTGTAACAAAAATCGCCAAAATTTCAGAAAACAAAGTTAGTTCTAGAGTCAAATGAGATCCAATTCAGGGTAGGGAGGGAGGAGGGCTCCACCTCCAGTACACATAGTAAGAGGATGCATTATTAGGAGGGAATTCAAATGAAGTTCTAAAACTCATTAAAGAGGCCTGCATTTTCTTTACACAATGTGTCAGTGTTTTTGAATAATTTCAGTGACGAAATGCAGTCTTCCATTCCTAAAAATCTTTTAAAAAATGTTTTATTTATTTACTTAGAGACAGAGAGAGAGAGAGAGAGAGAGAACAAGCAGGGGAGGGGCAGAAAGAGAGGGAGGTAGACACAGAATCCCAAGCAGGCTCCAGGCTCCAAGCCATCAGCGCAGCAGCAAAACATACTGAACAATGGCACTGAAGATGGGCGGTCAAAAGGCAGGGTTGCAATATTCTAAGACTTTGGATTGTTATGAAATAGTTTAGTTGTAAGTAACTTTACACACTGTTAGATTTACCTGTTAAAATATGTACAGGTTAAACTAGGTCACACTTGTGAGCACACACAGAGAAATTAAATGTTTGAATTCCAAACGAGTAGAAGTCAAAACAAATGGGAGTATTTATAAAATGAATCAGTACAGTAGTATCCTAGGTCAGCCATCTTCCATAGGTATTGTACTGGAAATTGGAAATTATGGTGCTATTGTCATTGTTTATTATAATATGCTATTGGAATTTACTGCCAATTGGCCAGGATTACAAATGTCCTGCAGTTTTACAGTGTACTGGACAATTCCATGTAATAAAGCATTGTCTAACCCAGAATGACAAGAGACTTTCCATTAAGAAACATTATACAGTTATATTATCTGGCTTTCCTTAGGGAAGCAAACATGACAAAAATTTGTTAATCTTGTCTGAGGCTTACATTGTTGTATGCCATTCTGCGTAACTTGATCTATTTTTTTGAAACATAATTTTTCATTAATCGTTTTAAGCTCACTGAAGTGTCTTGTTGAAATTTGTGTGGATAATAAATTACATAATAGAATCCACACTGGAATGAGCCCTTAATTACAGATTTCTATTCTATGTATTCTACCATACTGTTTCTTTCTTTTTCCACCGATTCCTAAATATTTTCTCCTGTGCTGAAATTTTGGACATAATTAGAGCACATATTTGAAAACTTTCTTAGCTTAACATTTTCACCTGCAGGTTAAATTAATAAGATCGTTTATTCTTACATACCAAGACTTTTTTCCTTCTTAAACATTTTTTCTTCTCCTTTTTACCTTCTTGAAGTTCTAAATTTTGTAAAATCTTATAAGTCATATTGATTATCTAGTTTTCCCTATGTTCTACCATGTGACCCAGATCTAAAAATACATTTTATAAGCAAGGCAGTTTGCCAAGGGTTTACAGATACAGAGATACAGATCTTGTTTCTTTTTTTTTTAATTTCATTTTTTATTTTTTAAAATTTACATCCAAATTAGTTAGCATATAGAGCAACAATGATTTCAGGAGTAGATTCCTTAATACCCCTTACCCATTTAGTCCATGCCCCCTCCAACAACCCCTCCAGTAACCCTCTGTTTGTTCTCCATATTTAAGGGCTTCTTATGTTTTGTCCCCCTCTCTGTTTTTATATTATTTTTCTTCCCTTCCCTTACGTTCATCTGTTCTGTGTCTTAAATTCCTCATATGAGTGAAGTCATATGATTTTTGTCTTTCTCTGACTAATTTAATTTAGCATAATACCCTCCAGTTCCATGCACGTAGTTGCAAATGGTAAGATTTCATCCTTTTTTGATTGCCGAGTAATACTCCATTGTGTGTATATATATATACCACATTTTCTTTATCCATTCATCCTTCGATGGACATTTGGGCTTTTTTCCATACTTTGGCTCCTGTTGATAGTTACAGATCTTATTTCTCAGCAAGATAGTTTAATATAATGGAAAGTTTGAAAGGGAGGTAAAGTTAATGCACTTGACTTTATTATGGAGTTTTAAAACAGCTCATAAATAAAATGTTTTAGGTAGAGCATGAGAATGGGAGAATCTTGAAAGGAGGGAGAATTAAGTCATGGAAGATAGTCTATTGGAAGAAATAGTATCTTTTTAAAAAGTAGGAGAGTGCAAGGTATCCCATTTCAATGTTTTGTCCAGAATATTGTTGGGAAAGTGACTGTTTAACTACACTGTGGAGGGCCCTGGTTATCAGGAAAATGAGTATTAGTTCAGTAGGTAAGAGGAACAGATGAAAAGCTTTAACCTGTGTGTGGGGGTGGGAGGTGCAGAGGACATATTCAAACCTGCAATGTGGGGAGATTGACTTAAAAGTGTATGTCAAAGATTGTCATGATCTGTGATTCACTGTGAATTCACTGATGGAAGCACTAACACATTACACACTGTTTCTGTTTGTTTGTTTATGCCATAGATACTCGAAAGATGTTGAATGGAGGGATGAAGGAAGCCCTTTTTTGCCAAACATTTACTGACTACCTACACTAAGCAGAGGATTTGCTGAGTTTTAGAAATACAGTCAAATGGAACTACCCATTCATTTTACTGACTCCCCTCTCTCTGCTTTCAGTCTTGCTTGATGACAGATGTGTCCCATGGAATTCAAGTTGGTGCCAAATGGAAGACCCTTCTGAAGCCAAACCATTTTTGTGACTATCTTGTTACCTGTTGTCTTCCACCTGTTGTTAGGTGGTCTCTTTTAGCCTATAACTAAAGAGCCTTGAGATCATCCTTCTTTGCTCAGGCCTAGCCTGCTACCAAATGTGCTCTAACTACTTACCTAGGTAAGTACATCTCCTTCCCCAACTCCATCATTTGTGTGACAGGAATTCACTTATATTTGTGAAGTAAACATAAACATCATTTATAATATTATTAAGTGCTTAGGCTTTAGAAACTTCCTAGGAAAACTTTTTTTTTTTAACCAAGATGGTTTATATATATATCTATATATGTATATATGTAAATTTATGATCTACTACATACAATATACATAACATACAATATATAATTAATCTATTATATATATAGAACAAAAATAGTAAGAGGGCTATATTTATCAAGCCCACCTAGCATTGCTGAACAGAAAACCCATTTGTCTGATATCTGTTCACTTCAAGCAGTTCTGATGTTGTGACTTTAAATTTGTGAACTGCTAATCGATTTTTGGTAGAATGCTTCTTTCTAGAAAATAAAAGACAGAGATCCAAAGTACTGCCTTTCCTCTGATACTTCAGAAATTTTCAGCATTATTAGGTGGAAAGGTGACTTTACTATTGGTTTTTTTATTACTAGTGTGTGTTTTCTTCCCTATCGTCGCTTCTGGACAAATTTGAAAAGGACCAGAAAACAAGTTGTCTCTAGAGATATAAACCCAAGAGGAGCCCTGTGACATATTTCAAAATAAGTGTGATGTGAATTAAAAAAAAAAAAAAGAAATAGAAAAATATAAAAAAAGTTAAAACATTCCTTCCTGACTTGGCCCATTCCTCTGCTTGATTGGTCAGGAATGATGATGTGATTCATCATCTTCAATTCAGCTGTTGGGATTAAAACTTCCAGAAATGCTGGCAGGATGGAGAGGATGCTTCTCCTTTGTCTTCTCTTAAACTCGGTCATGGCTAATTTAGTTGTGGTGGAAGGTTTGAACATGAAATTCTAAGGCAACATTCCTTTATACAAATTGTACTGTTTTTTTTTCTTCCAGATGTCAAAACTGATAAAATAAACCATCATCAATTGACAATGATAAAATTATGAAGAAGCATTACACATGTAACATAAAATCATGCTTGCTCCAAAATAGCTGACTTCCTCAGGAAGACTGTTTTTGATTAGAACAAAGAAAATACACCAGGACTTTGCCATTTAGAAACAACCATCATGTTTTCTTCCTCTTCCCCCACTCCCTCCTCCTTCTCCCTCCTTCTTCCTACCCCCACCCTTTTTTATAGAGGAGATGATTATATCATGTATGTACTGCTGTTATGATCTGAAATATTAAATCTCCAACTTCCAAATTTTCTTTTAGTTTACTATCCCCTGAGCTTGAATTTATGTCTTTGATCAGTATGAAAACGCCTGCTGTCATCCTGGGCAACATCAGTTTTAGCCTGGAGGCTCCTGTATCAACTTTTCAAGGACATTTGAATTTCAAGCTCTAGCTATCCAAAATGGGTGGAACACAGGGTAACCTACAGGTGAAAGATACCGCACAGAAAGTATTACAAGGCTTTTCTGGGAGATGTAAAAAGACTCAAATAATGAAGAGGGTAGCATGGTTCTTGGATGGCAAGGCAAAGTATCATAAAGAAATTTGTTTTTCTAAAATGAATTATGGAGTGAAATAAACTTTCTTCATAATTTAACAAAATTGTTCTTTTTTTAAAGTTTTTTTTTTAACGTTTATTTTACTTTTGAGACAGAAAGAGACAGAGAGAGACAGAGCATGAATGGGGGAGGGTCAGAGAGAGAGAGGGAGACACAGAATCTGAAACAGTCTCCAGGCTCTGAGCTGTCAGCACAGAACCCGACGCGGGGCTCGAACTCACGAACCGTGAGATCATGACCTGAGCCGAAGTTGGATGCTTAACTGACTGAGCCACCCAGGCGCCCCAACAAAATTGTTCTTAAGTTCTCATTGAATAAAGACAAATTGAGGGGAAATTGGAGAAAAATTTAAAAATAGAATAATAGCAACCCAGGGCCATATCCATTAGATATTAAAATGTAATTAGCTTGACTCCCAAGCCTGAGCAGAATAAATAGTATGAAATGAGACAAAAGCATCAGACATTTAACTATATGTAATTTAAAACAATAAAAGTAAATTCATTGATCAATAGATTTTCATGAAAAATCATCAGAAAAATCGGTTTAATATTTTAAACAAATAAATTAAGATCATATAGCAAACCATATCAAATTAAATTTCAGCTGGTTTGAAGTACTTAATGAATGCTATAAAGTCTAAGATCTTAGAAAAGAGGTATATGCCCTTTCTGTCAGAAGGAAGGTTATTCTTAGTCTGAAATTAGTGGTAGCAGACATAAAAGAAATACAGATATGTTAAAGTAAATGATCCTGTAAGAAACTTTATTATAGCAAACTAAATTAAAAAGGCTAATTATAAATTAGCAAACATTATTAATAATAATTTTAAAAAGTACTATAGGTATATAGTTAATATTTTTATAAGAAAAATTATACAAATGTATTAATAACATATAAATGAAAAAGGGAATTAACCAATTTAAAACTAGTAAAATACATCAAGTTAGAGAACTCAGAAAATTTTATTTTTTGTACTAGAAATTAAATACATGGAAAGTTTAAAGGGCAGTCTTTTTCTTTTTTTTTTTAAGTAAAGCAGCCATTTAGAAAAGATTATGAAAAATATTGAACAGGTTGTGGTAAAAAAGATGTTTTCTTTTATTGCTGTTGGAATATAACTTGAGACAAACTTTTAGAAAAAGATTTGACTATATTTATCAAGTACAGTATCATAAAAGTAATAATGCCTGTGTAATTCTTTAAGAAAATAATCTAAATCATAAAAGATATATTTATGTATAAAAGTGTTATAACAAGTTACCTATAATACCTAAACTTGAGAACAATACCAAGTTATGTTTAAGTAAGATATTTAGCAAGTAAAACTAAATTTATACACAGTTTATTATTAAACTGTGATATAGATATTATTATCTATATTATATTAAAAGAAAACATTCAAATTGCACATATAGGATGTCTCAGCTATGTAAAGCAAGCATCAAATATGCACAAAAGAGAAATGAACCAACATTTAATAACTTATTTTATTATATGCATGCATGAGTATTCTCTAAATTTTCAGTAGTAAGCATATGGTTCTTTCACAATGGGACAATATGATAATCTAAATGAATAGCAGAATGATGCATATGGATTATTAATTGAAGTAAAAATACCCTAAATATATGTTTTTACACATAAGAATACTGAATTAATTCAAATTTTCAATTTTTCATTAATTATTATGTTTTATTGATTACAATAAAAACCAGTGAGTTTTTATATTGAATCAATTCAAGTTTTCAATTCTGTGCTAACTATGTTTTATTGATTATAATTTAAAATCAGGTTTTTTTATTGCTGCCTGTCCATATAATTCTAAATGTCACTTATATGACTATACAGATGAGATTAGAAATATTTTTCAACGTTTTAGATGCAGGAATTCTATTGAATATTAAAACATAATTATAAAACTACTATTTAAAATTTCCATAAGCAGTAAAAGAGAAGGAAGATTGATGGAATCCAGAAAGAGTACATCTTTGACTATTTTTTTTTTATATATAACTATTTTAGCCTGATAGCTTGAAATGAAGATTGGGGTTAACCCTTAGGAGGTGTAGCATCAGTGTAGTAAGAGTAAGGTACAAGGGAATTAAGTCAGGGAAGGAAGGGAAATCATGACAGATGGTGCATTAGTGTGCTGGCCGCTACCTTTATTATCATTCTTTTCATTTTTAATGTTTTTTTTTTATTATTTTTTGAGAGAGAGAGCATGAGCAAGGTAGTTGGAGAGTGAGAAGATTCGAAGCAGGCTCCCCTCTGACAGCACAGAGCCCAGTGCGGGGCTTGAACTCACTAACCCAGAGATCATGACCTGAGTGGAAGTCTGATGTTCAACCAACTGAGTCACCCAGGTGCCTTCTTCATTATTATTCTTTAAGACAAAGTCGATCACTTGGCAGATCTGTTGGCTTGGTTTCACCTCACTGAACATCTGTACACAGAAATCTACTCTGTTGCTGTCCATCAGAGGAACGAGGCTCCAGTTTCCCAGTCATCAAAGTTTTACCCACAGGAGGTGACATCTGCATATCTACATACCTCCTGAAACACACACACACACACACACACACACACACACACTTCCAGGTTGCATTATTTGGCCCCTGTGGTGGTTTCTTGGGGAACCCAACCTGTTACCTGATAGTGTGGGGCATCATTAAAGTTCAGAAGGAAGGAGCCCGAAACTGAGGACAAACGACTGGTTAGCCTGACTGTGCAGTGGCACTTAATGTTATAGCAAGGCTTCATGGCCATAAGTGGAATAGGTGAGCCACAGCGGTAATTGAGGGGAGCAAGCAGGTGCAGGAAATAGTGATGCTAAGGAAATCTGAGGAGGTGTGTATGACTCATGTAATGGTTACCCCTCATATGTTCAATTGTGTTATAATCTCTTCTATTAAAAAACAAAAACTAAAGTTCAGACAATAAAGAATTTAGTGATCATTCATTCTTCCTACCTACCATCCCTTTCTCTCTTTTATAGTCAACACTCTCAGAAGAATTACTCATAGTCACCATGTTTTTTCTAAAACCTCAATTTTCTTCCAGCTGTTACTCAGGATGCTTATCATACTAATATTTACAATTTCCTTGGGAGTTCTGGTCAGTGGTTCCACCAGCCTTTCACTATTTCCCCATCTGGTTCTTACATTCCTCTTCTTCTTTTTCTTTCTTTTTTTTTTAACTTTTAATGTTTATTTTTGAGACAAAGAAACAGAACGCGAGCAGCGGAGGGGCAGAGAGAGAGGGTGACACAGAATCCGAAGCAGGCTTCAGGCTCCAAGC
The DNA here is from genome assembly GCF_024362965.1 of Panthera pardus. Taxonomy (NCBI): domain Eukaryota; kingdom Metazoa; phylum Chordata; class Mammalia; order Carnivora; family Felidae; genus Panthera; species Panthera pardus. The sequence continues at coordinate 125,086,409 of NW_026526688.1, read as the reverse complement.
TGTCAGCACAGAGCCCCACACAGGCTCGAACTTATGAACCGTGAGATTACTGAAGTCAGACACTTCACTCAGTCAGACTGAGCCATTCAGGCACCCCACATTCCTCTTTTTCAGCTCAGATCCCATCTTTAAAAATTTTTTTTGGCATTGGGGTGCCTGGGTGACTCAGTGGGTTAAGCGTCCGACTTCAGCTCAGACCATGATCTCACAGTCTTTGAGTCTGAGCCCCGCATTGGGCTCTACGCTGACAGCTCAGAGCCTGGAGCCTGTTTTGGATTCTGTGTCTCCCTCTCTCTCTCTCTCTCTCTGCCCCTCCCATGCTTGTGCTCTCTCTGTCTCAAAAATAAATAAACATTAAAAAAAATACTTTCTGGCATCCCTCTCTGTTCTTATCTCTCAACCTTTGGCAAAACTAATCACTCTCATTTTTCTTCATCATCTTCATTTTCCTGGCTTTGTCTATAATTTCCCCTGTTTTTTTTCCTCTAGCCTCACTAACGATTCTATTTCTGTTTTGGGGGGTCCTCTCCTCTGCTTCATTTCTAAAGGCTGACATGCTGCAGGGCTTTGTCCTAATGCACACAGTGAAGAGTGAGTACTTTTTCTACATGAATCAACTCTGTCGCCTGCCTGTCTCGACTTTGCTTGTGACCATGTTCACCCTACCACATACTGTTATTTTGGTTGCTCAGAAATGCCAAGGTCTGGTCATTCTCAGGGATTATACACTAGCTGGTCCTTTATGACTGGAAATCTTTTCAGTCAGAAAAGATTTGGATCTAAATTTAAGGTATCATCAGGGAAGTCGTCTTCAACCACAAATCTCTACGATTCCCCAGTTTTAACCACATTTTCCTATTTGTTTTTCTTCTTGGCATTGAACAAAAAAAAAGAATCTCATTCCCCTTTTATTGTTTCATTAGAGAAGAATCTTTCTCTCCCCACTGTAAGAGGATCTGTTGGGAACAGGGCCCTTATACATCTTGCTCACCAGAGTGCATGAAGGAGCCATAACAATGCTTACCTCACAGTAGGCATACAATGAATAGCTTTCAGTGAATAACACTAAAACAACAACGCTTTTACTGATCAAATCATTTAATATGTATGTATCAGAGATGGTATAAAGGTGTAAGTGTTGTCTGATAGTCACTCCTATACTTTGAAGATGGATATTGACATTGTTTAATGTTTATTTATTTTTTGGGGGGGGGGGGGGAGCAGAGAGAGAGAGGGAGACAGAATCTGAAGTAGGCTCCAGGCTCCGAGCTGTCTGCACAGAGCCCTTCGGTGTGCTCAAACCTGACCTGAGCCGAAGTCGAATGCTCAACCAATTGAGTCACCTGGGTGCCCCGATTCTGACTTGTTTTAAAAAAGTATTTTGGCAATACATGCCAAACCCTTCAATACATTATGCTCCTTGATTAATTATAAATAATCACCAATTAATTAATTACTGATTGACTCTAACAACGAAGGTATTTATCCCTCGAATAGCAATATTTTGTCTATGGGCAAAAATTACACATATACTGTGCAATTATCTTGCACTTGCTTTGTAATATTGTCACTTATGTTTCAGTGATATTTAGTTGTGTTTTTATATTCACAGCTTTATTGAGGTACAATTGACCAACAAAAGTTGTATAAGGTATACTACTTAACGTTTTTATACATGTACACATTGTGAAATAACTGTCACAATCAAGCTATTACCTCACATAGTTACTATTTTCTTCGTGTTTTGTGTGTCTGTGTGTGTGGTAAGAACACTTAAGATCTACTCTCTTAGAAAATTTCAAGAATGCAAAGTTGCAAAATTAAGTCACGTATTTGTACATTAGACGTCCAGAACTCACAACTGAAGCTTTGTACCCCTTGACCAATATCTCCCTTTCTCCTCTCCCACCAACCCCTGACAACCACCTTTCCACTCTCTGCTTCTATGTGTTTCCCTATTTAGATTCCACATATAAGTGAAATCATGCAGTATTTGCTTTGTGTGTCTGACTCATTTCAGGTAGCACAATGCCCTGCAAGTTCTCGCATGTTGTTACAAATGGTAAGATTTCCTGCTTTTTAAAGGCTGAATAATGTGTGTGTGTGTGTGTGTGTGTGTGTGTGTGTGTGTGTATCACATTTTCTTTATCCATTCATCTTCATCAGTCAAAGGACATTTAGGTTGTTTCCATACCTTGGCTATTGTGAATAATGCTCAATGAACATGGGAATGCACATTACTTCTTCAAGATCCTGATTTCATTTTCTTTGGATATATACTCAGAGTGGGATAGTTAGATATGTTAGTTCTGTTTTTTAAAATTTTTTTGAAGAATTTCCATACTGTTTCCCCAAATGGCTGTACCAATTTAAATTCCCACCCGCAGTGTATAAGAGTTCCTTTTGCTTTTGAAAAATGTCATTCAGGTCCATTCCCCATTTTAAAAATCAAGTTATTTTTTAAATGTATTTATTTATTTTTGCCATTACAGTGGTAACAAGCCTTTTAGATTGGCATGGAAACAAAATATACCGTTTTGCTGGTATAGATTAGGAGGATATTACAGATCACCACATAAGTAGTATGTTTACAAATATCAGAATCCATCAGACTGCCTAGCAAAGCACATTACGTAAACTGCATTTTTAATATGATAGCTCCCTTTGTCCTTTTTCCAGTGTGTGGTGTGTATCTGCCTAAAAGGGTCTATTTTCATTTTATCTTTCAACATTCCTATTTGGTAGAATACAGTGAATATTGTACACACACCACAACTAAATAAATAGAATAAATTGAGCTTTAAAGAGAAATGCAAAAGGAAAATTTCCCTTGTAAACAATAAATTTTCACTAACCTAATAATATAAGACTGCCGTGAATATACATTATTTAGTAGAAAAAAGGACCTCAGACACTTGTACGGTTCAAGTGATATGTACTGGGCACACCAACACAGGTATGCTGTGATGCTTTGGATAAGTTACATTATATTTCTTGTGGATATACAGGTAATGCTAAAACCAATAACAAGTAAAAATGGTTGTTAGAAACTTTGATCATATAAAGCCCTACATTAGCACTTAATAAGCCTGAAGAAGAATATAGGAGGCTGTTTTCTTTTGAATATAATCTGTCAAAATATATTATAGCTTCTGCTTCTTCTTCCTAAACAATTCTTGTATAGATGTAGATTTGTAATTAGCAGCAGCGTTTATACGTCTATTTATAGCAACTGGATTTACGAAGTCATTTTCATATAAGTTAAGCTGTTTAAACTATATTAAATTAACCTTGCATTTTTTAAGAATTAGAAATGCAAACTCAAGGCGCCTGGGTGGCTCAGTCGTGAAGTGTCCGACTTCCGTTCAGGTCATGATCTCACAGTTTGTGAGTTCTAGCCCTGAATCAGGCTCTGGGCTGACAGATCAGAGCCCGGGAGCTTGCTTTGGATTCTGTGTCTCCCTCTCTTTCTGCCCCTCCCCCGCTTGCGCTCTCTCTGTCTCTCTCAAAAATAAAAATAAACATTAAAAAAAAAAGAAATACAAATTCAACTCCGAGTACTAAGATCAAATCCTGACTGCTGCACTCTTTGTTAGTTCATCCATTAATGTGCTGAAAAGTCTTTTATACGACTTATGCATACTAAGAGTTTTTTTTAATGGATTTTATTTTTTTTTAATGCGCTTTACCCACATCTTTTTAATGCTCATGATTTTTTTTTGAATTTGTTAATATGGTGAAATATAATGGTATTTTAAAACATTATTCTCACTTCGTTATTTTTTTTTTAATTTTTCCTTTTTAACTTCTTTCACCCATTTCTTCCACACATAAAAAATGCTCATTTTTATGATAAATATTGATGTATTCCCTGGATAAACCAAATTTCTTCATAGTTTTTTTCCAATAATATACTGCTACATTCAGTTTGCTGATATTTTATGTATTATTTTCACATTTACATTCACTGCCAAAATTTATGTATGTATACATTTATACCCATGGACAGTTTTTGCTTGGTTATTGCAGTAAGCTAAAAATATCTCCCCAAAATTTACATGGTGAAACATAATCTCCCGTGCAAGTTTTTTAGATATGGTGCCTTTGTGAAGTGATTAGGTCATGAATGGTATTAGTGTCCTTATAAAAGCGGCCTCAGAGAGATCCCTCAGCCCTTCAATCACATGAGGTCAAAATGAAAAGAAAGCAGCCAATGAGGACATGTGCCCTCACCAGTCAGTGCCTCTGTTGACACCTTGATCTTGGACTTCCTAGACTACAGAAGTGTGAGAAATAAATTTCTGTTCTTCATAAGCCACTCATCAATTGTATTTTGTTATAGTAGCCTAAGTGGACTAAGACAGTTATAGTATTAAGGTTATAGTTATAAAATTATGTTCTATGTATTATCTTATTTTATTCTCTAGAAGAATTTGTTAAAGACTGAATCACCTGAATGTTTATTCTATTTTGTCTTTAACTGTCTGGGCCAAGAAGTTTTTCTTTTGTTTCCTCCTCCTCCCCCTCCTCTTCCTTCTCTTTCTCCACCAATTCTTCCTCTCCCTCCTCCTCTTCTTCTTCTTCTTCTTCTTCTTCTTCTTCTTCCTCTTCTTTAAATTTGAGAGAGAGAGAGAGAGAGCATGGGAGGAAGGCAGAGGGGAAGGGAAAGAGAACTCTAAGCAGGCTCCACACTCAGCGTGGAGCTGGACCCAGCGCCCCATCCTATGACCCTGGGATCATGACCTGAGCTGAAATCAATAGTCCAAAGCTCAACCGATTGAGCCACCCAGGTGCCCCAAGACTTTTTTCTTTGTAGAAAGGTTTTAAACTAATTTAATCAATGTGGTACCCTTCACTGTTCTAGTTTCTTCTTGAACCAGTTTTATTATATTTTATTTTTCTATAAACGTGTCCACTTCATTTAAGATTTGAAATAGTACTGGCATAACATTGTTCATAATATTCTCTTACTTTTTTAAATTGGCTACATTTGTAGTCACATCCCATATTTTAAGGTCAATACTTTATTTTCTTTTTTAAAAAATACATCTTACTAGAATTTATGCTTTCTCTATTGTTTTGGAAGTTATACATAATTTCTACGGTTTCTATGTTCATTGTTCACTTTGATTCTTTCATGTCTTAAATGGGATGCTTAACATATTAATTTATAGGCTACTTCTTTTCTAATTAGCAAGTAAGACCTGTAAGGATTTTTCAGTCGCATGTCACATATTTTGGTATGTGATATTCATCATCATTCTGTTTCAAGTGTTTTCTAATTTCTGCTATGTTGTCTGCATTAGCACACAAGGTGTAAGTTATATAGGTTTTTAAAGTGCTTATGGGTTTTTAAATTATTAATGCCTCTTTTTATTACATTTAATGTAATGTACAATACAGACAATGTGGTCTGTATAAAGCCAGTACTTTGAAATATGCTGATGTTCTCTCCATGACCAGTTGCATGGTCCTTTAACACAAATGTTCCATGTGAGCTTGATATCGATTCCTGAGTGCATGTTCTGTGTAAGCTGATTTTATTAATTCTATAATTTGTGTCGTTCAAATATTCTATATCCTTACATCCTTACAACCATTTGTGTTTGTTTGGGGATATCCGTATATTAACATATTCTACCACAAGCATGGATTTATCAACTTGTCCTTTCATTCTGTCAATATTTCCAAGGTAATTATCAATTGTATACAGATTAAAAACTATCCTTTTTCCCCAGTAGAATATAAGCTTTCCACTAGAAAAGTATACACAAGGGTATATTTTTTGCATCTGTTTTGTTCACTGCCACATGTCCAATTTCTGGAGCTGTGCCTGACTCCAGAAATATTTATTGGTGAATTAAATGTTTTATCATTAGGTGACTACTTTTAAAAACATCAAAAATGTAAAATCTATTTGTGTTTTTAAATAAGGTGACACAGAAATTTTTGATTAGTAATGACTGATTTTTCATTCTTTTTTTCTCAATATTTAGTGTAAAGTGTTTTTTGTTAATAGCACACAGTTTGGTACACATAGCTGAAACTCTGCTAACTAGAGAATTAGTCCACTAATTGAGAGAATTCACATATGTACCTGTCTTTATTTTTTATTCCATGTTGTTTTCTCTTTTTCGCTTTTCTTCTCTACTTATTTTTCTGCCTTATTTATGTATTTATTTTTTATGACTTGGCCAATTCTTTCCCCCTCATACTACTTTCCCCACTGTTGTTTCAGAGGTCATACATTCTTTAAAAAAATTTTTTTAGTGATATCCATAGACATCTGACATGCATACCTATTATAACAAAGTCTAAAGTAAACTTCTGTCCTTGTAAACTTAAAGGAAACTTAGAGTATTTATTTATTTATTTTTTTAGAGAGAGGGTAAGCGGGGGAGAGGGGAAGATAGAAGGGGGGAGAGAGAGAGAGAGAGAGAGAGAGAGAGAATCTTAAGCAGGCTCCACACTCAGCACAGAACCCCAAATTATGGTTAATTTTTGCTTTCTCTCTGTTATTTAGAATATACTATTCATTTTTAGCTTCCCATGTGACAATGAATTAGTACTGTATAAACACACTACAGAAATTCCAAAACTTCAAGTTGTGTTCCACAATCCCAAAGAGTTGCTTAGAATACCTAGAATAAGTATATTATAGTTCTAAAAAGTCATAGTGGCTTTTTCTCTGTAATGCATTGTTTATAAACTAGACACAAGGATCGTAGCCTTCAGGGATGGCTTGTCTTTCTGTCTAGAAGGTGAAGATCTGATTTATAGCTTTGTATCCATGAATCCCCTTAGTTCTAGACTCACCTCAATTTTTGCCCTGGTATTCTACCAAAATTGCTGTTTCTGGACATTTGCAAGTGGAATTTTCCAACAATGGTTCTATGTCGCTTTCTCTGCTTCTTGTCACAGTACCCTCCTGGAATTGCTCTAGCTTCTTTTAGTCACTTGTATTGCAGAAGTTCTAAATGCTGTTTGCATGTCCCACAACACTGGCAAAATTCCTAGAATATCTATGGCCAATTGCCTGGTCTAGGCAGAAGTGGTGAAGAAATATGAGATCTGATTATCTCTTTTCTCCATCCAAAATGACTCTAGACAATAACCTAGATAAAGCTAACTTTCCAATTTGCAAATTTACATTGAATATTTAATGTCATATCAATCAGTTCTCTCAGCCCCCAAGGGCACACTATACTTCAAAATTGTACTTCTCATGTTAGCATTTGTACCAATATATTTCTTAAGTCTTTTGTTAAATACTAAGAAACACAAAGTCTCATGTCTGAGAAATATATGTGTTGACTACCATGAATCTAATAGTTATGAAGTCATGATGAATACATACCCTAATTCAGTACTAGGAGCTAATTATTTTAATCTAAAGTTCAGTTCTAATTTGTACCTTTAGTGTAACTCTAATTTGGAAGTCTTTCAAGTGTGACTATGAAAAAATCATGGGTTCCCATTATGGCTGAATCTCTGCCCAATGTCACATTCAAAGAAACTACTGTTCAACTCCAGAAATCTATAGGATTTATTTTAAAATGTGCTTCACATTAAAAAAAAATTTTTTTCTTAAAGGCTTTAGTTTCTCAAGGAAATTACCTTTTGTAAAGAACATTTTTGAATTGTGTAAAATCGATTCTATGGGGAATAAGTTTGGAGTGTCAAACAATGACTGATTAATACCTTTTTGGATGAGAGATTTTTCTTAATTTTTGAACGACATGTACCTCCTTTTTAAGTAAAAAATGACAGGGTGCCTTTTCAAAGAGATTAAAGCCTAGTGGAGGAAAGAAACCAAAAACTAACAATAGTAGTACACGTAAATATATTGTATTTACTTTGCACAGTAGTTTTCAGGAATTCAGGAAAGAAATTTATAAATGGGCTTGGGAATGTGGAATTGCTCCTGAAAATAAAAAGATGTTTAAGCTAAGATTAAAAGATAATGAAGAATGATCTGATAGAAAACAGAGGAATAGTCTTTCGAGGGAGATAGAGCAGCCTGTGCAAAAGCACAGTAGTTTGAAGCCAAATGATGTTCTTAAAATTGCCAATAGTGTAGGTTGGCTAGAAGGAAGAGTGTTTGCAAGGGAGTGACAAGAGGGAGGTAGAAAGATGAACAGAGGGCATATTCCATAGAACTTCTATTTGACTAAAAAACCTAAATTTTACCCTTCACTGCATCAATCAATTTAAATTAAAAGAATGAAGAAATATTTGCGTTTTAGGACAAATCATTTCATTAGCATTATGAGCCATGGATGCTGGGTATTGGAATGAGAACAATTGGGGTCAGGATGCCACTTGTAGGGTGAGCTATAATGAGAGTTTGCACTATGATATCGGAGATAGATAAGGGGGAGTTGATCTTTGGGAAAGAGGCCGGGAAGGAGTTCAGAACTATTCTAAAGTTTCTGTACAAATATAAACAGGATCTACTCTCAACAACTGGACAAATACACTTTCAGGTTTGAGGGATACCTGAGATCATCACAGAAAATCTTTCAAGCAATGTTTTCAATATCAATCCCTGAGATGTTTTGTAATAAGTCATCTCCCAGAACGCAGAGCTACCTTCACTGCATAATGAGACAACAGTCCCCTCTAGCAATACCTTATGATTCACTGGATCAGACCCTCCATTGGATCACTGCTGTACTGCATCCTGCATTAAGCTCTGGAGAAGCTGGTGATTTCTTGACCAGAATACGTCTTATACTCCATTCACGCAATTCTTCAGTGGTTGGATCTTCTATCCCATGGTTCTAGGTTGTCGAGCACATCCTATAACTTATCTGGGTTTGATTCACATCCACTTGGGTAGAAAAACTTTAACTAGTATTTGAAAATATTATCTTAAGGAAAAATCCATTTTTGCTATGTTAATATAAAAACATTATTGTGGTATATCTGAAGTTATAATAATCATTTTTATAAATGGAAGCAGGCAGTTTGAGACATAATTCAGCCTATGAATAATGTATTAGGGATATTCTACATGCCAATTGTCCTGAACTTCTGAAATAGAGGGGTAAATTTCACCTAGCTCTGGCAGAGACCATTTTTTAATCTCCCTGATATACATAAACTCAGACTATATTTCCCAGCTCCTTTATTGTTGTATATGGTCATAAGACTGAATATTGGCCAATAGAAAGCAAGCAAATGTGATTTTTATCACTTCTAGTTTGGTCCCATAGTAAACTTCCTTGAAGGCTTAACACCCTTAACTTTCATACCAACTAAATGCAGAGGACAGTACATACTGGGAACCCTAGATGAAATCAATCTAGATCCTGGAATGATAATTTAGTCTCTCATAGATAAGAGGCGTTCATTTAAAAATTAAATTTGCAAGAAATAAATTTCTATTGTGTAAATCACTGAGATTTTAGAGTTTGTGCATTTCAGCATAACAAACAATTATTTGTCAAGCCCAGGTAATGTAAATTACTTACTGCCCTGAGAGTGTCTTAAACAAGGAGCATATCCAAAGAGCATGGATATCCCTAAACAAAAGCTATTTTTCTTCTCCAGAAGTTTCTGCAATGTGCAGTAATTTGTTAAAAATTGTGAAGCAGTTGAAGTTTGCCTTACCTGAAAGCTAACAAGTAAGTCTGCCATAGTATCATAGATACTGGCAGAAGACACACAACTCCTAGGTTAGAGGAAAGGACTCTTACTTAAAGCACAGCAGATAGCATCACATTGGACCTTTTTTCCTCAAGTCCCGTGGAAATGATGCAGATATAGGCCAGGATGAATTCTGTACACACACTGAGTTTGTGCCAAAGCTGAGGAACCCTGAGCTCAGGACTCTACAGTCTTCCAAAGGGGGTTGCCAGCAAACTGCTCAACTTTGCCCCAGAGGGACTTACCGTCTCTATTATTCTGTCCAGAAATAAATCCACCCTTTTCCCCAGAAGGTGACACAATCTCTATCTTCCAGGGCTGTTTTCTCTACAGACATCCTTAAAAGCAAGAGTCTGGGACAAAAGCTGATGCCAGATGTGCAGAAATGTCATGGAGAATACTCTGTCAATATGTTTTAGATTCCAGGTTGGGTAACTAAAGAGCATATCACAGAAAAATGCAATGAAAGAACAATTCGATTTTGGAAGCCACTGATTTTGTTCCTTCTCTTTGAGGATGAGGGAAGAGATAGATATTCAGAGGGTAACTGACTTAACCAAAGTCACAGGAAGCAGTGAGAACATGAATCTATTCTTTATACCTTATTCCAAAAAGAATCACATCCAGATTACTCATGCATATATATCACTGCTGTTAATTCATATACTCACCAGGCTTACATTTTGAGGTTGAAAAGCAGTACTCTGGAAGCAATGCTTACAACTGCCTGTGTTGAGAACCAGAAAATCTTTGTTCTCATCACAGCCCCGACAATAAGGGTTTTATGAAGCCATTTTGATCATGCTACCTTCAGGGACAATGAACTACTCTTTTCTTTCGGAGTACATTGTTCATATCTCTGTTATGTTAAATTGATATATTTGATTATGAATTTTTTAAAAGCAAGACTATTTCTGAAAAGCTATCTGAATAAGTTGAAAAAGTACATATGAAAAAATAATTAAAATGAGGATTGCTCCTGTGTGAATACTGTATCCCAGCTGTTATGTTCTATGCTTTCTAATATCTGAGCAGTGATTTATGTCATCTTTCAGTTATCATGTTTAGTTGTGTAGCCAAAAAACTGAATAAGATATCATTTTCATTTGTGTGCTGTTACTTTGAATCGTAGACTCAAGCTCCCAGAGATAATAACTAGTTGCTGGAAAATGTACCTTGTCTCTTCTAAACCACATTAATGATACAGTGGGTGTAACTAACCACAGCACTGCCATTACATTTCTGCAATTGGTTTATGCTTCTTTGAGGAATGAGATTGCTAAATTAGAAAAACTGGGAGAGGGTGAGGGGGTCCTGGGTGGTTCAGTCGGTTAAGCGTCCGACTTCACTCAGGTCATGATCTCGCAGTTTGTGAGTTCCAGCGAGCCCCGCGTCAGGCTCTGTGCTGACAGCTCAGAGCCTGGAGCCTGCTTTGGATTCTGTGTCTGCCCGCCCCCCCGCTTCCCCACCCCCCCCCCGCGCCCCGCATCTCTCCCACTCACTGTCTGTCTCAAAAATAAACATTAACAAAAAAAAAAAAAGAAGGAAAACAGGGAGAAAAAAGAAAGGTATATTGCATAAATCCTGTGAGAAATATTGGCCTGTGCAATATGGCTAAATGGTAAAGTTCATATTAGATTTTGCTGTTCCGGCAGGCCCAACACAGCACTCCACACCCCATCTCATACACATCCAGGTTCGCCTAAAACTGAAGGTGGGCAGGGGCAGACAAGAGCAAGAGGTTAAAGTTGGAAACATGGTTGCAATAAGTAAAACACTCTGCTTTCTCCAGATGATTACATTTTCCAAGACATCCAGCGCTACTCCCACACCCAATACTTCAGTCTGTCCTCATGTTTGCTTGTTTTCTAATCTTTCCCTAATCACATCAGGAATAATTCTATCAATTCATCATTAATGGATTATGCATTACTGAGAATGAGATTGAAATGAAAACATATGGATATAAACATGTATTTTGTATACAAAGTATTGCATGTAGCTGCCTATCTGGCAAGCTGATGTTTGACTCTACTTAGTTATTTCTGCTTATGAAAATTTTCACTAGGCACTCAATTTATTTGTATAATCAGAAAAATAATAAATGTTATTTAAAAAAATAATCTAGGACACAGGGTGGTATATGAAATACTTCATCATCATCCAAGAAGGTACATGCTCTGATTTCTTGGAAACTATTAGTAATACCGAGTAGTATGATTCCCTTCTTGAACAAATTCGTCAGGCTTCTCTGAGTCCTCTTCTTAACTAGGTCCTGATTTTGGCTTTTGGCCCATTTACAAGGCCCAGTTTTAGCAAGAATTCTAAGGCAATTTAGTTAGAATCCCCCACCCTGGACATTCAATGGGTTTCCTCACCCTCCACCTCCCCCCAGGGAATGTCCCATCAAGCGGACCTATTTTCATCAAGAATCCAGTTAGGTGACTTAGACAGAAATCTACCCTTACCCCCTGTTGTTTGGTCTCAGTAATTTTCCCTCCACTGACCCCACTCTACCCTTTGGCTATAAATTCCCACTTTTCCTCTTGTATTCAGAGTTGAGCCCCATCTCTTCCTTATTGCAAAATCTTGCAGTTGCATCCTTGAATACAGTATTCCTTACTGTTCTTTAACAAGTGTCATGAGAAATTTTCCCTTGTCAGTAGGCAGATTAATGTCCATTTATTTACTTATCCCTTTAAAAAATGCCCACATTCCAATTCTTGGAGCCTGTGAATATGCTAGTTTACACGGCAAAAGAGAATTACTTTTCTTTGCAGATGGAATAAGGATGCACATCAACTCACATTACAATAAGGTCATTATCTTGGGTTATCCAGGTAAGGGATAAGTGCTATTATAAGGGTCCTTAAAAGGGAAAGAAGGAGGCAGATAAGAACCAGAGAAATGATGGTGTGAAAAAGACTCAACCTAAATTTGCTGGCTTTCAAGATGAGTAAGGGCCTGAACCAAGGAATGCAGACAGCTATAAACACTAGAAAAGGTGAAAAAACTGTCCTGCAGTTTCCAGAAGGAACACAACTCTACCTTCACCTTAACTTTAGCCCAGTGAGACTGTGTCAAACTTCTGTCCTACAGAATTATAATATAATAAATTTGTGTGGTTGACACATCCTACATTTGTCAGAATTTTTCACAGCAACAATAGAAAATGAATACTAACTTCATGCAATTTGGCTAGAGATCAAAGCCAGGATACGGCAGGTATCCATCTCTGAAGGTCTCTGAAGAAGAGATAGAACACATGAATTTACAGTGGCTCCTAGGAAGATCGCTCCAACTGGTACTTTTTCATTGCTCCTTGTATTTAGTTCACTTCCATCCCCTAAAGAAGAAGAGTATACTTTATCAACCTCCAACTTTGGAGTTGGACCATGTGACTTGCTTTAGCTACTATAGTGAAGCAGAAACAAAAAGATGTTCCTTCAGACCAGGCCTTATTTAGAAGGCCTAGAGATTTCCCTTGTACTCTTGTACTCTAGCATCTCCATGAAAAATGTACATGCCAGCAGGCCTGCTGGTCCCCGGAGGGGTACAAGTGTCACCTGGACAGGATGCAAACAGCCTGAGCCAAACTCAACCTAGATCAGTCAACATCCCCTTATCTTCAAATATATGAGGAAAAGCATACATGATTGCTGTGATAAGCCACTGAATTTTGGAGGACTTTGCTATGCAGCAGTAGCAAACTCTCCTATCTCCAATCTAATACTTGTTGGTCTGCCTTGTTTTGTTTTTGAGTTTCAAAGCAGCATTGCAACTTTCATACTATAATGACCAGCTTTTTACCTGGAGGTCTAGCTCTGGAAACCGCTAATGCTCAGTTCTCCCCACCAGGAATCAGTTCCCTATGAACTGGCCATCCCTAGGTTCTTCTCACTTTCCTACTTTAGAAAGGTCAGACTTTTATTAAATGTAACTGCCCTCCAAACTACCCTGGGGATCGCAGATCTATATTTTCTGAGTTTTGGCAGAAAGTGTGCTATTTTAGCCAGTGTTTAAATGTCATATTTGTGCCATAATCCTTTCTACTGATATCCTGGGTGTCTGCCTATGTTATATGTATATTCCTTCTGATAAGGTTTCTGAAATGCAATGGTGCCAACCGAGGAGCAAATGTTCTTGTTATCACTGATAGAAGGAACCAGGGATTGAAGAATACTTTAAATAATGACCACGTTTCTTTTTAGCAGTGCAGGAAAGAAAGGCCCCTTACCGTCACCTTCTGTTCTCTCCCATGTTTTGTTCAGCTTTCATTCCACTGCAGGATGATTTACATAAAGACAGCTAAGACATAACTTTGCCCCCAGGTTTTGTAGTGTATCTATAATGCTGATGTTCTGCTCTTTCACTTTAGGGGAATGAAGAGAATGAAAAGTGAACAAGTAGGTTGGAGAAAATGGAATTAAATCTCCTACCTTTTCCTTCTGTGCTCACATAGTCAATAGTCATGAAAGACTTAATATGCTCCCAAACTTGGCCTCTAAAATCCTAAACACTTTCTAAAGTATGTCCAGCAACAGGAGAAAACGAGATGCATTTAATAAAAGATGTGGCAAGCTCAGGTTAACTGTCAGGCTATGAACTTTTGGGCCTCTCTTCTGCTTGACCAAAGACCTCATGAACATGGGATCAGATCTATGTTGACTGGTTGTTTGGTCCACGGTGACTAACATACGGCTTGAACCATACATCAATGATCAATAAGTACTTGGTGAATGAGAATCAATAAGTGACTGAGCTGTCCTTTAGGTATACTGAGCCACTTATGTGTAGTACAAGACTGTTTCCACTAAAATGTGAGTTACTACTAACTGTATTTTGGGTAGAGTTCCCTCTGCACATGGAAGAAACAGAATGTGGCTATACAAATAAAGAAAAACCAGAAGAGTATACAAGAGAAAGATTTTGAATCAGATATGAACCCTGGGAGGAATAGAAGCTACTTTTGACTCTTCCCCAAATTGTCCCTTTGAGGAGCCATTTCACATTGAAAATCACAGCTGCAAAGAGTTAGATACGTTGTTGTAAATGGACATGATTTTATAATGAATGCTAAGCCGGGGTTTGCTATTCATGAGTTCAATGATAACAATTTTATAGGATGCTTTTAAGATGCCTGATTATTATTTTTTTAATTTTTTTAAAGTTTATTCAGAGAATAATTATTCAGAGAGAGAAACAGTGCAAGCAGGGGAGGAGAGAGAAAAAGAGGGAGACACAGAATCCAAGGAAGCTCCAAGGCTCTGAACTGTCAGCACAGAGCCGGATGTGGGGCTGGAGCTCACGAACCGCGAGATCATGACCTGAGCTGAAGTCGAACGCTCAACTGGCTGAGCCACCCAGGCGCCCCTAAAAACACCTGATTATTTTTAATATGAAACTTGGGACAAGTGCTCTTTATCATTTAAAAAAAATTTAATGTTTATTTATTTTTTATGGAGAGAGACAAAGCATGAGAGGGGGAAGGGCAGAGAGAGAGAGATACACACAGAATCTGAAACAGGCTGCAAGCTCCCGGCTGTCAGCACAGAGCCTGACGCGGGGCTTGAACTCATGGACAGCGAGATAATGACTTGAGCTGAAATCCCACGCTCAACTTCTTGATCCACCCAGGTACCCCTATCATTTTAAACTCTTAAGGTATAGATTGCAGAGCAAGAAGAACAGAAAAGTTATTTTAACAAATATTTTCCCTTCTAGTACGTAAAGAGGATCTCTCTGTGTGTAGGGTCCAAGGATAACATTAATGCTTTCTCGTTGTCTATAGAGGAAGGATGACATATCCTGACAGACAGAACCAGTATGTTGGCATTGCACTGGATGACTGTGCATTAGATCAGACAGCAAATTAGATATTGATAGAACTATTTTGAACAGTCGATAAGCTTTTTGATGATTGATATCCTTATGCTGCCTGGTAATATCAATGCCAACATTTAGGAACTAGAGAGAGAAACTGTAATATAATATTCTCTTTGTGGAATCCTTACGTGTAACCCAAGCTCACAAGTCTCATTACTTAGATAGCAGGATTTACAGAATTGACTTTCACAGGAACAAGGGAAAGAAAATTAAAACATCACCCTTTGCTTTGTGTACAAAATTGTCCTTCCAGCCACCCTTCAGTTTGAATCAGAAGATGAAGCAGTCAAGTTCTTTAAAGTTCTTCTGTTATAAGAAAAAGAAAACTTGTTCACAGAATAAGTCAGAAAAAGTACATCTTAGAGAACAAAAATAAACAAAATGTGGAACAAATGGTTTATTTCATTATATGACTGTTTCGGATGGGACATTGAGCTCAAAACTAAGTGGCCAGGAAACCACAAAATACATCACTGTCCGCTTCCAAATAATATTTTCTGAAATGTAATCAGGAAAGTGGAAGATGACGTAAAACAACAACAACAACAACAACAACAACAACACTGTGATTTATTCAACAACCTCTGGTTTACTTTCTCCTATCTCCTCTGTCATTTTATCTTTCAGAGAGAATTTTCCCTCAAGATTAATTAATCAATCAGTTAATGAAACAAATACTTGTTTATCCATTCATTCATTTATTCATTCAGCCAATATTGAGAAAATTCCAATTTTGCATTGGCATTGTTATAAGCAAAATAGCAGTAGGAAAAACAGATATATTTACCCTCACAAAACTTCCCTCCTGGTAGGGGAATACAGGTTATTAGCCAATGGCTGAAAGCGGTTCATAGGAAGTCTATTTGTGATCAGTGCTAAGTACGTAAGTAAATTGGGTAAAGAAGTTAGAAAATCTCATGAGGTGAAATTTGTTCTTAAGAATGTCAGACGAAATATAGGATTTTCAGTTAAATTTGGATTTCACTTTGTAGTGAATTAAAAATTATTTTAGTATAAATGCATTCCAAATATTACTAAGTGAACTAATGGGAAAGGGACTGAAGATGAGACCATAATGGATTTGGTGAGCAGATGATGTTACTGTCTTATAGTGATGTCGAAGAATTAGAGAAAATATCAAACAAGTTGAGACATTAGAGGCTATAAAAATGCAAGTTGGATATTTAGATGTGAAAATTAAAATGTCTGAGATGAAAAATACACAAAGGTGTGACTAAAGGCAGAAAGACTTGCCTGAAGAAAAGATGAACGAAACTTGACAGACAACAATAGAAAATATCCCACATAAAACACAAATTGAAAAACAACAAAAAGTAAAGCATCAGTGAGCTGCAGGAGAAATTCAAGTGATCTAATATAAATACAATTGGAGTCCTCTAAGGAAAGGAGAACAATTTAAAAAAAGGAGAGGAAACAATGGGTGGACTCTTTCCAAAATGGATAAAAAACTATTAACCCACAGATACTAAGAATCTTAACAAAACCTAAGCACAAGACTCTTGAGGAAAATTACACCAAGGCACATTATAACAAAAGTGCTTAAAATCAGTGGAAAATCATTTTAAAAGCACCTGGAAAAGCATGACAGATTACATACACACTTAGGACAAAGATAAGAATTACAGCAGATTTCTAATTAGAAATAATGTAGGCCAAAAACACAAGGCATTGCATTGTTTCTGATTGGAAACTGACTGTGTGAAGAGAACCTAGAAACAAAACACAGTAAATTCTGACAATCTATAAATCTGTAATCAAGGAAAATACTTTCAAAATGAAATGAGAAATATATTTTCAGACATACAAAAGCTTAAAAAATTCATTAGCAGCCAACCAGCACTACCAAAAATATTGAATAAAGTACTTCATTGAATGAGAAGGAAAATGACATCGGATGAAAACATGGATATACATAAGGAAATGATGACAACTGGAAATGGTAGCTATGGGCATAAATATAAAGACTACTTTTTAATTTAAATGTCTTGAAAATATAATTTATTGTTTAACATGAAAATAACCATAGTGTGGATAACAATATCTACTGTGTAACTCTATGTAGAAATAAAATGTATGGCAAAAATAACAAAGACCAGGAGGGAAGCAATAAAAACATCTTGTTGGGAGATTCTTATGCTATACCTAAAGTGGTATAGTATCACTCAATTGTGCCTGTGATAAACAGAAAGCTTCCATGACAGCCCCCAAAAGAATACCTTATTTCTAGTAGTCATAGAGCTAATATTGCTGAAAATCAAACACAATGTTTTTAATGTTTATTTTTGAGACACACACACACACACACACACACACACACACACAGAGCATGAGCGGGGGAGGGGCAGAGAAAGAAGGAGACCAGAATCTGAAGTGGGTCCCAGGCTCTGAGCTGTCAACACAGATCCTGATGCAAGGCTCGAACTCACGACCCTGAGATCATGACCTGAGCTGAAGTAGGGCACTTAACTGACTGAGCCACCTAGGTGCCCCTCAAACACAATTTTTAATCACGGGAATTGTTATATTATAATGACAGTTGAATTCGGTCTCTCTTAGTTTCTCATGTAGCATTTAAGACATTAACCAGGGAAGAATTAAGTGCTAAAGCTAGAAATGAAGACATCTCATTGAACCCAGATGAAACTGACAATCTTGAATCCCTTAGTTATTCTGAGATCCCTTAGAAGCAGAAGAAACTTTCCATCAAAGGGCCAAGTAGACTAAACTTCCTTATGTTGAAAACTCTGATAACCATAAAAGGAAAGTTCATCCTCCTCAGGACCCACTGCAAACACCCTGTTGCCATTAAGCCCATAATTACAGTCAAATCTTAGCATCTAGTAGGACAGGCACTCTTTTCTTCCACACTCCAGGAAGAAAAGGAAATAGCTTATACACTGAAAGATTTTCAAAGCCTTGATAATATAAATATTAGCAGAAATCTGAGAAATATGCAAATAGATGTTAAGAGTGTTAGACAAAAAAAGGGCAGAATATAACACAACATTGGGCTGAATTCATTGATAAAGGTACACTTAATAGAGATTCCAGATTTAATGCATTAAAGTTTGTGCATCTCAACATGGCCCTAACTGCTTGATTGCTTATTTGAGTGACTATGAACTCAATCATAGCATTCGCTTAATGAAACAGATGCCAGAGCTACCCTGATATGAAGTGAGAAGAAAATGCAAAGGCCCAGGAAGACAGGAGTATTGGACAAGGACTATTAGGTATAAACTGCACACCCCTACCAGAACTATGATCCACAAGAAGACTTAGAAAACCTCTTATCACTAAGGCATTGATAAATACATTAGTGACAGGAGCATCTCTGAAAGGCTCTGTGGTCGCTCTCCAGTATCAGCCAGCTGTGACTACAGGGGATGCCACAATTCAAATGGGCTCCCTGATTTCAAAAACGAAGGATAGAATCACAGAATAGCAGAGGTCAAGCAGCAGCACTTAATCATCAAAGGCAAGGTGGTCACATCATCCATAAAGAGAAACAGGGATGTGCCAGTAATTAAAATGCACTGACCTGCAGAGATCCTTAGTAGTGGCTAATTGATCACAGTGTCTCTAGGAATGATATAAATGGACAGTATTGTTTGATTTACATAATAAGAAAAACTCTAAGTTCACTAACAAGGAATCTGACTTGGATTGCCAAAATAGAGACATATGGCTTCTCACCTAGTATCCAAACCTAAGTTCATTCACGGACTCAGAGCCCCTTGATGGCAAGAGTTCTGGTCCCTTTGGGGGTGGCTATAGTGCTGGCTCAACACTATATTGTACAAGCACACACTGTACATCTTCCTCCAAGTCTTTCCCAAAGATATATTCACCCATGTACTAAAGTGACTTTGTATTGGAGAAAATAAACACAAAGGTCTTTCAGGGAATACTTGACACTGGCTCTAAACTGCGGCTAGTCCTCGGTGACTTGAAATACCACTGTGGCCCACCAGTTAAAATAGGGGCCTATGTTGGTCGGGCAGTCTTAAGTGTGAATCAGAGGTACCAGTAGATTTGTAGACACCATGTAGTTATTCCCTAGCTCCTGAGTATTTAACTGGGATAGACAAATGACAACAGGTACAATGTCCACGTTAGCTCTTGAGCCCATGTAGTGACGGGCCCTTCTGGTGGAAAGGGCAAAGTGGAAGCCTTTTGAACTTCCTGGGAAGATAGGACAGTAAACCAGAAGCAATACAACAGCCATGCAAGACTGAAGAAATGAATGCCACCACGAAGACTTGAAAGAAGCAGGAGTGCTGATATCCCCATTTGATTTACCAATTTTACCTGTGAAAAAATCAAATGGAGAATGACTGTGAAATATTATAAACTCGGTTGAGTGCTGGCTCCAATTTTAGCTGCTGTACCAGATGTAGTAACTTTACTGGAGCAAATCAGTATAGCCCCTTGTACTTGGTATGTCACCATTGACCTGGCTCAGGTCTTTTGTCCATGCCAAGTTTTAAGTATGACTAAAAACTGCTGACTTTTACCTGCCATGGCCAACAGTATAATTCACAGTACCGCACCAGAGGTGTTAAACAAGTCCACCGCTTTTTGCTGTAGTATTGTCTACTTAGGTCTTTATCATCTTGACATTCCATAAACCGTCATACCAGTCTAATATATTGACACTATTATGCTGATTGTACCAGAGAAGCAAGCCATAATTTTAGCCACATGAATAGGCGATTCTGATTCCTTTCACATCAACCCTTGCTGCATTGTCTTCTCTCCCTCAGGCCAAGTGTTTGGACTTTTGGAGAGTTACTTATGAACTAATAACTGAGGAAGAACAAAACTTGAACTTGCTTTAAAGACGGATTACATGATAGGCACGCTTACCACCCCAAAATGGAATGTTGCAGCACTATTAATCCATTCAGCGGTGACCCTGGAGCTAAATGGTGAAGAAAAAATTTTCCCCACCAGCAGAACTTTGAGCAGTAAATTTCATTGTCCTCTATGTATTAGGTGACAATTGGGCAAAAAGACAGATTTATGGGAAGTTGATAATGGTTTGAGTAGGTGGTCATGGACTTGGAAGGAGCAAGATCGGAAGACTGGTGAAAAGTAAGAATGGGAAAGCAGTGTATGGATGAGCCTTTTAGAATAAACTTAGATTGTAAAATCATCTGTGTCTCATGTGAGTGCTTCCCAGAGGGTAGGCAATGCAGAGAAAACTGTTAATTATCAGAGTGGACAAAATAATAATCAATGGACAAAATGACACAGATCTTTAGATGCCAGCTTTCTTGTGTACTTAGTCCATTTCTTGCTCAGGAGGCCCATAGACAAAGTGGTCACATAGTATGGACATGGGCTCAACAACATGGGATTCTCCTTACCAAGAATACTGCTATTGTCAAGTGACTAATCTGTCAATAGCAGAAACCAACCCTGAATCCCTGATATGGTACAATTTCATGAAGATAAAGGGGAGCAAGCCTACCATGTGGTGGAAGATTAATTATATTTTCCTTCTTCCATTATGGAGGGGGCAAAGATTTGACCTCAATGGAGTAGACATGTATTCTGGATATGGATTCGTCCTCCCTTCTCATAATGTTTCTGCAAACACCTTTACCCATATGGTAACAGAATGACTTATTTAACATCGTGGCATTCCATATAGCATTTTGTCAAAGAAGTTACTTCTGGTGAAAGAAGTGTTGTAATAAGCTCATGTCCATAAATCAACCAGCTATTATATACCCCATCACTAGGAAGTGGCTGCTGTTAATGATTGCTACAATGACTTATTAAAGACACACTTATGGCCATATCTGGGGAACCATACACTGAAGGTATGGAGTTCTATTGTACAGGATATATTTTATTCTTTGAATCCAAGGATACTTTATGGTGTTACTTCCCCAGTGCCAGAATACATGGGTCCAGGAATCAAGCTTAGAAAGTGCAAGTGGCTACTCTCACTATTACAAATAATTATTCGTGCAGATTTTCACTTGGTACTCTGGCATCTTTGAACTCTGTTGGCTTGAAGATCTTAGTTTCCAAGAGGAAAATGCTTCCAACAGGGAAAATAACAACAGTTTCGCTAAATCAGAATTTGAAACCTTCATCTGGTCATTTTAGACTCCTTATGTCATTGAACAAAAAGGGCAAAAAAAGAGATAATCTACTAGTTGGAATGATTGGTCCTAATAGCCAAGAGGAAATCAAGGTGGTCGCTCCACATGAAGGTCACGAAGACTGTGTATGGGGAAACAAGGGGGTTCTCTGGAGTGTCCTTCAACACTGGAATGACAGTAGTAAAAATTGATAGAAAACTACAGTAACCAGAAAAGGCAGGGTGACTCAGGATTCCAACCATTAAGGAAATGAATACACATTTGGGAGTGAATAATTGCCAAGGGAAGCAGAGGAGCTGAGGTTCTGGCTGAAGGCAAGGGAATTATGGAATGAGTAGTTAAAGAGGAAAGCCATATTGATCAACTATGATCTTTGGACAAATGAGAGAAATGGAGACTGTAGTTGCTTTGCATATTTCCCCTATGCTTGCTGTATGCATGTGTTTACTTGTGCCTACTAATCATTGTATTTCTCCCTCCCATTTCCTTTTTTTTTTTAGATATCTGCTTAAGTTATTGGAGTTTACGATTTAGCCTTTTGGTAACAGAATATTTAGTAGGACCATGACTATATTTGGGGAGTGATTAATATTGTCTGCATTAGAAACAAAATCTATTGGGACTGTGTGCCCTCTCATTCTGGGGAAGAGTGAGAACTTCTCCACTTCTAAGAAGTCTATATGTATCTTGCTAGAGGGGATATCTTGTTTGGCTGTTTCCTTTTGTAAGGGAGTTAAAAAGGATATGGAAGAGTGCATATGGAAACTGAACAGACAAAGGGGTAGGCAATTAAAGTTACCAATTTATTGCCTCTTAGTTTATTGCTCCACTGTTAGCATGAATATGGAGCAAAGCAGTGTAGATATACTCCTGGTAGAGTTTTAAACAGTGTAACAACTTTGAAAAAGTTGTTTGGCAACTTCCTTGAAAACTTAAACATACAACTAACATATGACTCAGCCATTTCTATTCTTGGTATTGTCACAGGAGAAATGGAAGTATATATCCATATAGAGACTCGTACTAAAATATTCTTAGCAGCTTTATTTGCAATAAGCAAAACCTGGAAACTACTCAAATGTCATTCAACTTGATAAAGCATAAACAAATTGTGGTGCTTAAAGCAAGAAAGTATAAATTATTTTTTTTTTTTTAAATTTTTCTTTTTTTAACATTTATTTATTTTTGAGACAGAGAGAGAGCATGAACGGGGCGGGGCAGAGAGAGAGAGGGAGACACAGAATGGGAAGCAGGCTCCAGGCTCTGAGCCATCAGCCCAGAGCCCGACGCGGGGCTCGAACTCACAGACCGCGAGATCGTGACCTGAGCTGAAGTCGGACGCTTAACCGACTGAGCCACCCAGGCGCCCCAAAAGTATAAATTATTGATACATGCAACAATATGGATGAATTTCAAAATAATTATGCTGTTCGAATGTAGCCAGATGGCAAAGAGAACATACCATATTATTCCATTATAAAAAAATTTTAGAAAAGGCAAACTAAACTATAGTGACCACATGCAGATTAACGGTTGCGTGGAAATGAGAAGGTGGCAAAGTGGGGCTGAAGAGAAAGATTACAAAGAGGCATCAGGACACATTTAGGATAATGGATTTGTGCATTGTCTTTCTTGATCGTAGAGATGTGTTACCGGTGTGTACATATGTCAAAACTTATTGAATAGTACACTTTGAATATATGAAATTTATTATTATAAATTATATCTCACCACAGCTGCTAAAAAGAATCCAGGGAAAAGCAAAGCCAACACAGGGTGTATTTTTGTTTGTTTGTTTTTTATTAATTAAAAAAAATTTTTAAAGATATTTAAACAAATTTTTTAAAGTTTTTTTTTAATGTTTATTTATTTTTGAGAGAGAGAGAGAGAGGGACAGAGTGTGAGCAGGGGAGGGGCAGAGAGAGAGGGAGATACAGAATCCAAAACAGACTCCAAGTTCTGAGCTATCAGCAAAGAGCCAAATGTGGGGCTCAAATCCACGAGAACCATGAGATCATGACCTGAGCTGGAGTCGGATGCTTAACTGACTGAGCCACCCAGGTGCCCCAAGGGTTTCAGAGAGAATGGCAGGAGAGGATTATAAAGAAAACTAAAAGCAGGTACTATTGCAGTTGTTCAGGAAATAAACTATTTCAAGAAGGAAAAGAGCCATCAAACATGTTGAATATTGCTGAAAGAAAAGAAAGGGAAAGGTTTAAAGTATTCATCATATCTAAGAACAAAGTCCTTAGAAGGAAGGAATCCAGAGATCTGTGGTGGCAGAAGCCATGCTACACAGAGTGATGACGGCGGGGGGGGGGGGGGGGGGTACATAGCTAGATAGAGTGAAGGCAATTATTTCAAAAGTAGCTGTGAATGGAGAAGGAACAAGAGCTGGAGGGGAGTTTGTAGTCCAAATATGTTATCTTCAGTGTTGGTGGGGAAAAAAAGCAAGTAAAGAGACAGTGTTTGAAGGCAGAAAGAAAGGGACCAGTGAACAGAGACCTGGGATGAGTGGGAGAGGTTGGATGGCAGGGACCCAGTGTGGAGAGAAAGCAGAAGTGAGGGAGGTGGGGACTGGGAGGGTGTTGAGCGCACCTGGGTAAGGAAGCTGCTCTAGAGGATGCAGTGACAGTTCCCATAGAAGGACCGTGATCAGGTTGGGGATAAGGAAGTTTTGGTGTCAGAGTAGAATGATGCTGTGTGTGCCCCTGCAGACCTGCTGAGGCTTTCTAACGCCAGCCCAGAGTTGACAGAATATGACTGGGAGTTAGTTGAAGACATGCCTTTGACTACTCTTGTAACTCCTGGTGCCCCTGTGCTCTCTAAGATTTAATTTGAAGCATCACAAATCTCTTCGCCAACCTGCTGGGGCATGTGTATATTCTTCTCATATCTCGGTATTCTCACTGTAATGCTTCTCACTCCTTTTTCCCACACCACATTCGCTGTCTGTGGATAACATTCATCAGATAGCAATGATTCTAATTGGACGATCTTGGTTTTTAGTTTTCTTACTGTTGTTTACCACATGATGTCCAGACTCCCCAAAGAACCAAGCTTGTCGGGGCACCTGGATGGCTTCCTCATTTGAGTTTCCGGCTTTTGGTTTTGGCTTAAGTAATGATCTTGTGGTTTGTGGGAATGACCCCCTCGTCAGTCTTTGTGCGGTGGGGCGGAGCCTGCTAGGGATTCTCTCTCTCCCTCTTTTTCTACCCTTCCCCCATGCATAAGCTCTCTCAAAAAGAACCAAAAAAAAAAAAAAAAAAAAAAAAAAACCAACCAAAAACCGAGTTTGTCACTTTTCAAGCTTGCTTCAAACAACAACAACAACAAAAACCTTCACAAACTTTTATAAAGGAGCCCTCCTCACCATCCTTGATCCTTCTCCACAAACTCCCTTCATAATCATAGTAACCATAATAGTCCATTACCAATAATAAAAAAAAATAACACAATATAATGTAAGATACCAGAGTGGAGTCTTCTCAAGTTTGCCTTTTCTAGGGATCTTTTTTCTTTGCCAAAGTCGATTGAGCTATCATGATCCATTTTGTCGCTAAATATGTGTTAAATATTCACTCTCTACAGAATCTGGTGCCTGGATATTATTTTGGTACAAACTCATCCTCCTAATATATAGCATCCTAAAGAACATACATTTTATATAGCTCATGGGAACAGTTCATCCCTGAAAAAAGAACAAAAAGGATGATATAGAAATTGCGAAATATGGTTTAGAGATTCTTACAGCATTTAATCAAAGGAAAAAATAAATACCGATTATGTGAACCAGTTAAAGATTCTGATAAAAGCAAAACAATCATGGGAAGGATTATGACTAAACGTGACCTAAGGAGAGAAAGAAAAAGAAATCTTCTGCCCCAAGATTAACTCTATTAAACTAGTAAGCTTTCAGCTGATTCTTTTTAGGTGCCTGTGATATTAAAGATTTGGTACATAAAGAGAAAAGAGATCTGAACGGGGAATCTGAAGATTTGAGTTCATGTTTGGTCTTCACCATTAAATTGTTGAGTTAATTACCTATAATAAGACCATAATTAATTGTGTGTTATCTCTTGCCAGAGATCAAAATGAGGAAGTTTATGTGGGGGTTTTATAAACTGTTAAATGTATCATTCTAACAACTCTGAGGATAATTGTTATTGTTTTATTGTCTTTATGATTGTTGATAATAGGTAACAAATAAACCGAATGCAGATCTCTTAAAAAGAAGAAAGAGGGTCTAAGGGAGATGACCTACTCTTTGAATACAGATAGGTGTCCTTCGCTTTTTTGAGGATGGTCAGCAGAGGCCCAGTGAAAATCTAAGAGGATGAAAGTTGAGAGCTTCAGAAGTAGCTTTACTCTAAATTGGGAATGTGTACCTGGCGACTTCAAATATTAACTGTAAGGCAGTCATCGAGTAAAACGAAAACTGTTGCAAGCCCAATCATGCTTCAAAAGAATAAGTTAAAATATCAGATAAAAATGGCCAGAGAGACCTAAGTGTTGCTTTTCTTATTTATCTCTTTATATTAAAAAAGTTGATACGTTGTGACAAGTTATCCATTAGTTCTTTATCTTTTCCCTGGTGATTCATCCATTCCAAAGCTGACTGAGCATCGGGGCCACAGCGTGAAGTGTAGAGCACCACTGGACCTATTAGAGTCTAGCAATTTCTTTGACTCATGGTGGCTGTTGTATACTGGAATGTGTTTGAGAAGAAGCTTCCCCTAAATATACTTTTCAGATAAAAAGACAGATTTTGAGACACTGTTAATATATTAACATTTCCAAGGTAATGAATTTGGAGCATTGCTGGGATAGGTGATACAGCCCTGGGTAGCCTGACAGAAAGCTGAAATAGCTGTTTCATATTAGGATTTTATTATATTTAAAATATATGTATTTTGATTGTGCCTGATAATATTTAAAAGAACTTCGGGAAGCCATGTACTCCCATAACATAGACAAAATCACCAAATGTTATTTTTAGACATTTAGGTGCTCTTACCATAATTGTTATGTAGAAAGAAAATAATACACTCTCTAGTACTGATAGAATTAAAATGCTGTATTTAGCCTGCATGGAACTTTTCTTCTGGGAATTACAGAATGCTCTGTCCTATTTAACATAGCATATGGACATAGCATATACTATTATTGTAGTCTTCTTTTTCTATTAAAATGCTAATGAATAAGAAGGGATTTCATTTTTATTAAGGAGGGTAGAGGTACAAGTGTGGGAGAGTGAATTAAAAACAAACCTACTGGGAGAGGAGATAAGAATTCTAGACATCTGCATGATTCTTCCTCCCACATATCACACTCAGAATCATACATCCACAAGGAAGAGGAATATTAGAATACAAAAGAAAACTGAATGCAAACTTATAAAAGAATAGCAGATCACATCGAAAGGATTCAATAAAAGCAGTTTTCTTGTTCATCAAATGACTTTGATGTTCATTAAATCCAGATGCACACATAGTGGGTAGTTTTATCCTTTGTTCTTTTTGTCATTTAAAAAATTATTTAAGAAAAGTGTAATAATACCAGCATTTTATTTTTCTGGGCTTTTCTCATCACATGTCTGTATTTTCTTGCTGACTTGCCTATGACTAATTCAATATTCATTACTGCCTCCATTTGCCTGCAAAAATGTATGTGAATTTGATCCCATCTTCATCTATACCCTATCCATACCTCCCTTCCAGGTTTCAGATCCATTGAACCATTTCTCTCTTTTTTTTAAAAAAAATTAAAGTTTATTTATTTTTGAGAAAGAGAGAGAGAAACAGAGCAAAAGTAGAAAAGGGGCAGAAAGACAGGGAGACACAGAATCCGAAGCAGGCTCCAGGCTCTGAGCTGTCAGCACAGAGCCAGACATGGGGCTCAAACTCATGAGCATTGAGATCACGACCTGAGCCGAAATTGGACGCTTAACCAACTGAGCCACCCAGGTGCCCCAAAGCATTTCTCTTATAGAGCTATTCAGATGGATAAATTAAGTATCCTGAAAAAAATGACCTCAGTGTTTTTTTTTATTTTTAGAAAAAAATTAGAAACTGGCTCTCCTCCCTAAAATAAAAATGTTTTTGTGCTAACACTCAGCTGAATTATTTGAGAGACTTTTTTTTAATATAATGATCATTAACAAGAATGAAGAACCTGAAAGAAACTGCTATTTACAATGGTCTAGAGATGACTGGAAAAGAAAGACATTGTAAAGTTGGATATCCCAACTGGATTTGGATGAGATGGTTTATGTTTGATAGTTACATACGTACAATCCTTAAACAATAAAAACCCTGAAAAAAATAAGCACAAACTTTCATCTTTAAGATGCCTACTCAAAAGGTAACATTACTTTCAAGACGTAGGACTCTTAGGCTTTAATTATTCTTTTATCTGTGAAATTAAAGGTTTTTAAAATACAAATAAAAAACCTCGCATGTCCACGTGGATTGTCATATGAATGTCCCACAGATTCCAAATGTCCAAAGTAAAGAAATGCCTTTTCCAATATTTTCTTATCCCCTATGAACTTTCTTGGCGGATGATATGTAGATTCATTCTAGCTCTCAAGCAAGAAAACTAAGAACCATCTTACATGAATCCTTCTTACTCCATGGCTGACCATTCAGCAAATCTCTATTACTTTCAATTGCTTTCTGTTACTTCCTATTCCCACTGCCATTTCCTTACGGAGAAATCATCCATAATTCATTCTACTGCCAAAAGACCCCTAAAACTGAAGTCTAATCTTTACCTCTTCAATGCCGGAGAAGCCGTCAACCCCTATCATCATAACTGAAGCTTTTTGTGTATTAACTTCCAGCTCCCAAAACCAGTTACCATAGACCCGGTACCTACATATCACTTGATATACTTCATGAAATCTGATTTTTTCCCAAATTTCCTATATGTAATGTTTGATTTATACTTTCCTATTTTTGTACTACTTGTTTTTTTTTTACCTCCTTCCAGAATATTCTTTAGCCCTTCTACTTAAGGAAAAAAAAATACAGTCAGCATCCAAGTGAGGCATTACATTGTTTAGGAAATCTTTGCAGACAATACCTCCTACACATGTATTCGCACATCCTCTCTCACCTTAGTACAATGTATATGCGCTTGTATTTGCATTTATCACTCTGTACACATAAACACGAACAGCAGCCTCTCCTACAACGAGTTCCTGGAAGAACCATATAGTGTGTTATTCATATTTCTGTCTTCGCATTAAAACAAGGTTGACAAATGGAATAAATAAGACAATTTACAGGAAAATGTGATTCACGTATGATAGAGACAGGCAAATGTTAGTGTACTGAAATTGTAAAGTACGGCAGAATGACAGTATCTTAGAATGGAAAGAACAACAGTTATTGAAGGCTCAGTAGAGTATGATTTTAAAACTTGATGCTGCCCTGTTTGGGTTGTAACCATTCTGTGAGTTGATGTATTAAGAAGCCCATCTGCTTATCGCTGACTTAGCTAAGATAAGTGAATCTCTTTCTGCCTATATCCTAGAATACCTTCCTATAGTAATGAGGATAGAAAGGCCCACAGTTAATGGACTATTCAAGATTTTCTGGCTCAGATGGATTGGACCATTGTATAAAGCCCTTCTCAAGTGCTCTCTCAGGTTTCATTTTAGTTCCAGCTCATTTGACTTTTTGGTGATCCTTCTCCCCTCTTGTGACCTCCCCCTAAAAATGTCTTGTTTTTCATTTTAATTTTATTCAGTGCTGCATTCTTATTTTTCATAGGCATATTTTTTGGTTGGCTTAACAGATGGTAGATATGTTTTAAGACTTAACCTATTTAGAAGTAGTTAGGAAACATAACACTATTTATAGGTAAATATGAGATTAAATAGGAGAGCCACTCAAATGAGAACATTTGCACATTTTCATCTACATTGGAACAGAGGTAAATGTTCTAATAGGAAATTTAAAAGGTTGTAATATAATTATTGATGTTTTCAGTGTAACAAACTGATTATAAAAGATTCATACTTGGTAGGTGGCTTATTTTTTTCTCATCAGATTAGGTTTTAGAATTAAAGTTTTGAGTGACTCAAATTATAAATACAATATTAACTAAAATGATAATTTCCAACAGTGTCTGGCACACAGTAAGTCCTACATTTTGTTATTACTGAATTAGTAAATGAAGAAAAGTGTCTCATGTTTTTCATCTCTTTCTGTCTTCACCATATCCAAAAATAAACATTTAAAAATATTTCTTAACCTAGAGTTACAGTTAAAGATAGCAGAAAAGCAATGATGTCAGAAAATTGCCTTTTTCACATCCCTTAATTATTTTGGGTTCTCAAGAAACTTTCTAATAATGACCATACATTTTCTCAGAAACTTTAATGCCCTAAAAGTTTCCCATTCTTAAATATAGTACATTTCAACTAAAATTTGTTTTTAAAGAAATATTTTGAATTTCTTTTGGACATGCTATAAAACTACTATTAACTAAGAATACAGGACTTGGCAGTGAAACTATGCATTTTTGAATTCAATGTTTCGCTATTGTCAAGTATATAGTCCATCTATCAGTCATCTACTGATCATTTATCCATCATCCATCCACCCACCTATGCAAACACATACACTCAGTACCTGTTCTGTGAAATTGGTGAGTCATTCCTGAAGATTATATAATAAAACAACATAGACTTTGCTCTAAAAAGCTTACACTCTGATAGATTAGATAAAATGCATATATAAACATAATGGCAGGAAACATTTGTTACATAGTATAATAAGTGTAAAGACTAGGTGCTATAAAAATAACAAGGGTAAATTTTCGAATGGGAGAATAAAGGAAATTTAATAGAGGAGACGAGTTTGCTTTTTTTTTTTTTTAAAAAAAAGCTGTGACTGAAAAAAACCTAGGGAGTTAAGATAGGAAAGGAAGATCATTACAGATATGAGAAACAGAATGTGGGTGGCGTAAATGATGTCATTCAGGTTAGCTGCTGTGCATTGTGGGTTAGCGAGGCTCTCGACAATGAGAAAACAAAGTTTTGACAACGTTTTAGGGATTATCTCTTTGGTACTTTCTCATTATCATACTTGTACTGATTCTTCAAATGCAATCCTTCAATTTTATGTAAATGTGTCCCTTTCCTTCTTTCCCTCACTTCGGTCAGATGTTTATATTAATGACATTATTCAGAAGTTACTTCCCTCTTTAATCTGTGCTTCCTGCAGACAAAGGAGTGACATAGGGAGGGTGGGACACAGCAATTCATTTTCCCCAACATTTTGAAGCAATTCATTTTAAACCAGGCAGCAGTTTTTTGAAGATCTATTAAGAGCTATTAAGAGTTGAAGCAGTTGGAGAACAGAAAGGAAGCCCTGAATTTAATAGGCTAGTGATTTTTAGAGGAGGCAGAATTCACTCAGGAAGAATAAAACACACACACACACACACACACACACACACCAATTTTTAGATAGAATGAGATAGAGTTCCAGGATGTACGGTTTACCAAGAAGTGGTTCTAAGGTAATTATATGTTTTAATCAAACATGAAAAATAACTGATTCATTTATTCATTCATTCATTCACAAATATTTATTGAGTACTTACCATGTGCCAGACACTGTTCCAACCAGAAGAGATAGAGTAGTGAAAAAAAAAAAAACACAAAAATATGTGTCTCTAAGGCTCATGAAGCTTTCACTGAAATGAAGAAACTCAGCCAATAAACTATAGAGAAGCAATCTTTACCTTATGTCAGTGGCAAATGCTATAGAGGAACATTTTAAAAGGTAAGAGGAGATAGGAGTATAAAGTGTCAGAAATACTCTCTCTCCCTCTCTCTCAAAAATAATTTAAACTTAAAAAAAATAATTTTTTTAAAGGGGGCACCTGAATGGCTCATTGGTTAAGTGTCTGACTTCAGCTCAGGTCACCATCTCGCGGTTCGTGAGTTTGAGTCCTGCATTGGGCTCTGTGCTGACAGCTGTGTGCTGACAGCCCAGATCCTAGAGCCTTCTTTGGATTCTGTGTCTCCCTCTCTCTCTGACCCTTCCCAGCTCATGTTCTGTCTGTCTGTCTCTCTCTAAAATAAATAAACATAAAAAAATAATAATTTAAAGTGTCATGAATGATAATTTAAAATAGAATGGTTGGAGAAAGTGTCTCTGACGTGGTGATATAAGCAAAACCTTGCAGATCATGAAAGAGTGAGCCCTAGTGAAAAATATTCTAGACAAAGATGCTATAAAGTCCAATAGCTTTTGGTGGGAGCAGCTGGACTTAGTTGTCCAGAAAAAGAGGACATGCATCTGAAATTGAATGAGAGAGACAGAGAGACAAGGAAAGGGAGCATTAAGGGTGATGTCAAGAAGGTGACACAGGATCCTGGAAGCCTTATAGATCATGGCAAAGGTTATGGTTTCTACTCTGAGTAAAATAGAAGCATTGGAAGGTTTTAAGGAGAGGAATGCCAGGATCTGACTTACATTTTAAGGGGTCACCTTGCTTGAGAATAGACTATGCTGAGCAGAGAAATAGGATAGGTAGTTGAGGGCAATTTTGAGTGAGAAGAAATTTGGTAGCAATATGAACGGTCTACAGCAAGAGTTCACAATTGAGGGGTACAGGTCCCAGGGAAAGAGCATTCAACAATTCATATGCACACAAAGCACTGTCAGTTTTGGTCTTAATTTAGCTCTAATAAAATATGCAGCATGAATAATGAATATGGATGCATGGATATTAATAAAATCTACATTCTTTAAATGCATACTGATTTTATAAAGAGTATCATATCATTATGAATTATCTTAATCAATGGATTCTAAAAGAACAACTACTACAATATAGGGGATGGTAATTTTTGTTGTTAAAGTAAGTTTATTTTATTAAAAATTGGAAGCCACTGTGCTACATAGAAGGACTCGAACTTACAATGAAGTTTTTCTTCATTTTCAAAAGGAAAGCACAAGAAATGCCCAACTTCCTGGAGTAAGGCAGCAAATGGGTATATTTCCTACTATATATTTTGTATCCCTTTTCGGGGATTAAAGGTGATTGTGGAGGGGCAGCGATACCTAAAGCGATACTTGGAAGTTTGGCACAAGTGTCACTGCTGTTGGAGCCCGTTTTGCTAAACCTCAAGTCTGGTAGCACTGGAGGTCTTGGATTTGTCCCAAAGCTATAAAATATGTGCATTTAGATGTTACCTATAGTCCCTCCTCCATATAGTGATAACTATGTTATCGTTATAATGATAACTGTACTACACAAATATGAGGAAAGCATTTAAATTAAACATACACACACATACATGATGTTACATAGACATTGACAAATTTGATTATTCCTGGTTTTCCAAACTATGTTTTGTAGTTTATTGAGGACTTTAAGAATAAAATGTATTTTAAAATGGTGCTCTTTTTAGCATTCCAGAATTGTCAGAAAATTGGTAAGCTGATAATAAACAGCACTGGATAAGCATCATTAATTTTTCTCGCTTTGAGAAAAACTTGCTGGAACAATGAAAGAATTTATTAAATTAAACAAAAGTAATCCATCACTTTATTATTTCTCATAAAGATATAGACATAAGTATGAACTTTCATTAATACTAGCTTATTTCCTCAGGATTTTGGTCAGAATGAAGAAGTTGCATTTGTTTACAGTTTCATTTTGCCATATTCCCAGCCTCTACTTTTTGCTGGCGTCCACTAAAATAAATCACACTGCAACTACTATCAATATATTTTTGTTTCCTCTGAGAGCCCCCTTTACCGAGGCATGTCCTGTATTTCAAGGTCAGTGCATTAACGACAGCACATTACTCTGGTGATTCAGTCCAACCCCTTAGCTTGCAAAATGTTGGAATTTTGCTAAAAGCAATTCTTGAATTAATTGTAAGTCTTTGGCCAGTTCAGGCTCAAATGATCCCATCTGGATTTGCCAAATTGGACTATGCAGAAAAAAAAAAAAAAATGAAGCCCCTTTTAAAAACTAGGCTGTATTCCACTTTGCTGTAGGAATGGCCACAGAACACAGCTTTCTCTTCTGCCTCCTGAATCACTTATGGCGCGACACAGGGTAATCCTTCCCATTATTGCCCGTGCTCCCTTTTTGTCTCCTGACACGGGGAGCTTTTTTTATTTGTCTGATATTTCCACTCTGTGATCAAATTAATTTATATCCACCCCTCAATTTGTCTTCTTTCAGATCTCCGCTTTAATTAGAAACAAATCTTTGCATTAGGTAAGCAACAAAGACAGCAATGCAGGGGAAAAGGTTGAAGGGAATCTGTCCACATTATTTACCAAATGGTTCACTATTTCCAAGCAGCTGATGACAGACCAGTCATCAATCCAAATTCATTTCCAGAGAGACACATAAAAACTTTACTGCTTAACAGAGCTCAAAATATCCACCTGTCTCTCCGACGAAAGTGCAAACAGAGACTATTCTGCTGATGCTGGGGATCTTCTCTAATCTTTTACGCTGGGTTATCACCATCTGATGTTAATTATATTGTTGATGTTTCTAATTCTTGTGTAGACTGGAAATTTGTATCACTTCAGGTTTGGGCAATAGAAATATTGGGACAAACAAGCCAGGTCATGGAAAATACGTATGTGTGTATGCATGCCTGAACTCGGGGATGGCTGTGGCGGACTCTGCAAGTTCAAGCGAAAAATGCACTCTCATCTATTCTGTAAAAGGGCTCACCCACTTTTACTCCTCATTGATAAGAAGTTTATTTTTCTCTTCTTGAGAAATCCCTTTCCCCATACTGAAAGCACGGTTTAACAAGGGGTTAATCAGGGCTTCCACAGTCAACTGCTGAGAAAACTGAGTCTGATTATCCTGTTACCATCGTAGCTTCTTGTCGCTTCATGGCGTGTGGCACAGGCTTGCTGAGCATGGCCACCTCTCAAAAGGCAGTTTTTCCCCAGAAGTAGGCCCAGATGAATATAGTTAGCTGATCTTCGACAGAGGTGCAGAAGCAATACAATGAAACAAAGACAGTATTTTCAACAAATGATGTTGGAACAAATGGACATCTACATACACGCGCACAGAAAAAGGATCTAGACACAGACCTTATACTCTTCAAAAACTTAACTCAAAATGGATCACAGACCTAAATGTAAACGTAACACTATAAAACTCCTAGAAAATAAGAGAAAATCTAGACTACCCTAGGTTTGGTGATGACATTTTAGATACAACAGAAACACAATCCATGAAAGAAAAAACGTATGAGCTCCATTTCATTAAAATGAAAAAAAAATTTGCTCTACAGAAGACGCTTCCCAAAGAATGAGAAGGTAACCCAGATTTGGAGGAAACGTTTTCTTTTTTTTAATTAAAAAATTTTTTTTCAAGTTTTATTTATTTTTGAGAGAGAGAGAGAACATGAGTTGGGGAGAGGCAGAGAGAGAGGGAGACACAAAATCGGAAACAGGCTCCAGGGTCTGAGATGTCAGCGCAGAGTCCGACGCGGGGCTCGAACTCACAGGATGTGAGATCACGACCTGAGCTGAAGTCAGACGCTTAACCGACTAAGCCACCCAGGCGCCCCTTAGAGGACACATTTTCAAGACACACCTGATAAAGGACGGTTAGTCAAAATTTACGAAGAACTCCTAAGTTAGTCAACAACAACAACAATAAAATTCAATTAAAAAATGGGCAAAGGCCTTAACAGGCACCTCAAAGAAGATATAAAGAGGTCAAATAGCATATAAAAAGATGCTACACAACATATCTCATCAGGAAACGCAAATGAAAACAGTGATGAGATACCACACACACCTGTTAGAAAAGCCCAAATTCAAAACAGCGGCAGCACCAGATGCTGACAGCGGTGTAGAGCAATGGGACCTCTCTTTCATTGCTTGTGAGAGTGCAGCACTGTACAGCCACTTTGGAAAACAGTTTGGCATTTTTCTAGAAAACACTTTTACCGAATCATGTAACAATCATATTTTGGTATTGACCCAAAGGAGTTGAAACTTTATGTCAAAACCTGCACACAACAAAAACCTGCACACAGATGTTTAGAGCAGTTTTATTCGTACTTGTGAAATCCGGAAAGCAGCTAAGATGTCTTTCAGGGGGTGAAAAAATTATGAATAAATAAACTATAGTACATGCAGACAATGGGATGTTGTTCAGTGGTAAAAGAAAACAAAAACAAAAACAAAAACTCTTAAGCTCCGAAAGATCATGGAGGAAACTTAAATGTATATTACTGAGTGAGGAAGTCAGTTGAGAAAGCTGTGTACTATATGATTCTTACTACTTGACATTCTGGAAGACAAAGCGATGGAGACAGTGAAAAGACTGGGTACAGGAGGGGAGAGATAAATAGGCATCGCATAGAGGGTTTTTAGGACAATGAAATTATTCCCTGTGTTACTGTAATGGTGGATACATGTCATTATAAATTTTTCCCAAGTGGAACATGCAACACCAAGAGTGAATACTAAGGTAAGCTATGCACTTTGGATGATAATGATGTGTTTATATAGGTTCATCAATTATAATAAATGTACCACTCTGATGGGGGATATTGATAATGGGGGAGGTCATGCTTTGTGGAAACAAGAGGTACATGGGAAATCTCTGTACCTTCTACTCAATATTGCTATGAACCTAAAACTGTTCTAAAAAATAATCTCTATTTTTTCTGTTCGTGAACACATGAGCCTGTCAGGTGTCATCGTAACACTCAGGGGGCAGTGAGACCACAGGGGCTGGTCTAGAATCCACACCTCTTCATCTGAGACTTAGGGTTCTCCCTCCCTCCATGGGATTCTAACCTAGAACAGTTAGGGTGATATACTTTTCCAAAGAACACTCCTACAATGAGTATAAGATGATTTTTTTCATAACTCTAGTACATTAAAGCTGTGTGTGTTTATGCATGTTTATCAATTCATATCTAAAAACATACACTTACATATTATATATGAACTCATTCACTAAATAATTCAATCCATCATGTCACTTGCATTTTTGGCAATGAAATAGTAGCATTATAATGTGCATAATACCACAAGAGTTGATATTTCCCCCTAATCTACATCAAAGGAAACAAATTCTTATTGTACTACTCAAATACACGTTTTGAACTCTTGAAGGGCCATCATATACCATGTGCAACTCTGATTACCAATCTTATTGATATACATTTTTAATGCAAAGATCTATTTTAAATCATTTGTGACTACTAGATGAGAAGGAACGTGTGCAGCAAAATTGGATCCTGTCTAAAAATCCAGTAATGATTTTACAAAAAATATTATGCTGTGACACATTAGGCTTTTATACAAAGTGAAATCACTGTGCTGGAACCATAGACATTTAATAAAAATAAAGGAAAACCTGTTAAAGGCAAATATCCTAGTATATAGTAATATCCTTTCACCTTTCCTTGCAATTTCTCCCCTTGGCACAGAGAATCCTGATGCTTTTAAGTGTTTTTTATGTAGTGGGTAGAATGGATTTTTCAATATATCTTGATTCCCAGAGGCTTTACAGGTTTTGCAAACCTATGGAAAACCATAATTTGTATAAGTGTTATTTTGTTATATGAATGTCATTATTCTATAGAGATGGGCTTGCTGAGTGGACAGAGTATTGCGTTTTCTTCTCTGTGGTATAGTCAGAATCCAGTTCTAAAGACTAAAGAGTTGAATAAATGAAGAACAGTATGAAAATTAACAGAGCAGAGGAGCCCTGACTGAGGGAGGAATAAATGGTTTCATAAACTGTGAATCAGTGCAGCATAAGAGGTCATATACATGCCTAAAGACACCTGTTAAAGATTGTTTCTTCTGTCTTAGGATTCTATATTCCATTTTATATTCTGGTATCAGAGAGTTCCAATGCCATTATTTGTGATACAGAACAGTGTAGCTAATGCATAGCTGGCCTAAGTAATGGTTGAAAACAAATTTAGTATCCCCCCCCCCCCCACTTCTATTTATGCCCTACTGGTCGGTTGCTATTATGAACTGAATCATGGCTTCCAAAAATTCATATGTTGAATATTATCTGGAGATAGGTTCTGTACAGACATAGCCAAGTAAAATAAGGTCATTAGAACAGTGACTTTTAAATATGATCCTTATAAAGACAGGAAATTGGAAGGCAGTCATGCATACAGGAAAAGCATCATGGAAACATGGAGACAGCCATCTACAAGTCAAGGAGCAAGACCGGAAACAGATCCTACCCACACATCCCTCAGAAGGTACCAACACTTGAAACACTTTGATTTCAGAATTTCAGACTCCAGAACTGTGGCACAGTAAATTTCAATTTTTTAAGCCACTCAGCTGGTGGTTCTTTATTAAGGAAGTCCTAGTAAAATAATACAAACACCCACTAGGTGACAGATAATTTTCTAGGTGCTGAAGATACAGAAATAAATCATACTCTGAAGGACTTCCCAGTAAAGAGAAGAAAGACAAGCACACAAACAAATGAAATCATTGTGACCTTTGCTACTCAGAGGAATGTCCCAGGCATTAGAGGCACATGGAAGAGGAGACTCCAACTCAACAAGGGTAACCAGGGAAGTCAGGACTTCAGAGTTCAGCCTTCAAAATCAAAGAGGATTGATGAAGATAGAAAACAAAGACAGTCAATAGTGTAGAAAAGACAAATTATATGTGCAGAACCAAGGTGGTATAGAGAGAGAGTGCATGTGGTGGAGGGCAAAGAGAAAGAGAGAAAATACTAAACAGGCTCCATGCTCAGCGCGTCCTGGCATGAGGCTCAGTCACATGACCCTGGATCATGACCTGAGGTGAAATCAATAATCGGGCGCTCAATGGACTGAGCCACCCAGGCTACTCATTTACCTGTTTTTATCAATTAAAAATTTTTCCTGAAACTATTACTTTCTTAGATTTTAATTACTAACTTAAGAGCAGACCTTTTATTTACTTAAGACATAGATTCCAATTTTTTTTCTGAGAGTAGAATATTGTATTTTAAGATGTATTCAGCAACTTATTTGATGGCAAATTAAAATCTCAGGTGTCAGGCTTGGGCCTTGTACCAATCAGAACAGTCTACCTTCTGAAACAAACTTCAACAATCAGATACACTAGTTATTCTGAAATAACAGGCAACCCACAAATTTCACAGGTTGAAAAGAATATTGATTTATTTCTCTAGAGACTATTGTACCATCAGCTACATGGTTTATGTATTAAGTGACCCACAACATTTCTACTTCCATGTCATTGGTCAAAGTAATTCACATGGCCACAACTAACTTCAAGGAGGAGGGAAAGAACATTCTCCCCATGCATCCAGAAAAAAAGAAGAATAGAAATATTTGTGAGCAGCAGTAGAGTCTTCTACAGAAACAACTTCAATATTTCAGTGATTTAATAGGAGAAAATGTATTTTTCTTGTCACAATATCAGATCACTCGGGTCATTGGGTTGGCAGTCATGGTGTATATGTGTGTGTATGTGTTCTCAAGTGATCTGTCTACACAATCATTGTGAGCCATTGGCCTCTTGCATATTTTGGCTCCACTCTGCTCTGTCTTTACTCAGGTATTGGTTTGTGAGGAAGAGTGAGGACCACACATAGATTCTGTGGCCCAGGGCTGGATGTGGTGATATCTGTTCTGTTTATATTCCATTGGCCCAAATGCACTCATTCAGCCACACCTGACTGCAAGAGAAGTTGGGAAAGTTCTCTAGCTGTGCCCAGGAAGAAAAGCTAAACAGATTTTTGATAGCCATTTGCAGACTGGATGGACTCCAAGCCTCTAAGCCAAATAGCTGACTGCCACTTTGTTCTGATTTCATAGAAAGTAGGTCATTTAATAGAGAAAAGAGGTCATTGGTCATTTATTTTAGAAAAATCCCCAAAACCTCTTAACACTCGGTGTTCAAAAAGTAAAAATATTTTTCCATTTCTTTGTGTCTTCTTTAATTTCTTTCATAAACTTTGTATAGTTTTCAGTCTACAGATATTTTACCTCTTTGGTTAGGTTTATTCCTAAGTATTTTATGATTCTTGGTGCAATTATGAATGGGATTGATTCCTTGGTATCTATTTCTGTTGCCTCATTATTGGTATATAGAATTGCAACCGATTTCTGTACATTGATTTTATATCCTGTGACTGCTGAATTCATATATCAGTTCTAGCAGGTTTTTGTTGTTGTTGTTGTTGTTTTTGTTTTTTGCTTTTTGTTTTTGTTTTTTTGGTGGAGTCTTTCGGGTTTTCCATGTAGAGCAACATGTCATCTGCAAAAAGTGAAAGTTTGTCTTCTTCTTTGCCAATTTGGATGCCTTTTATTTCATCTTGTCATGGATTGGAAGAACAAATATTGTTAAAATGTCGATACTGCCCTAAGCAATCTGCACATTCAATGCAATCCCAATCAAAATTGCACTGGCATTCTTCTCAAAGCTAGAACAAACAATCCTAAAATTTGTATGGAACCAGAAATGACCCCGAAGAGCCAAAGCAATCCTGAAAAAAGAAAACCGAGGCTGGAGGCATCACAATCCCAGACTTTAACCTGTATTACAAAGCTGTAATCATCAAGATATTATGGTATTGGCACAAACACACACACATAGAACAATGAATAGAATAGAGAACCCAGAATTGGACCCACAAATGTATGGCCATCTAATCTTCCACAGAGCAGAAAATAGCATCTAATGTAAAAAAAAAAGACAATCTCTTTAGCAAATGGTGCCGGGAGAACTGGATAGCAACATGCAGAAGAATGAAACTGGACCACTCTTCGTCTTACACCATACACAAAAATAAATTCAAAATGGATGAAAGACTTAAATGTGAGACAGGAAACCATCAAAATCCTAGAAAAGAAAACAGGCAATGACCTTCCATCTTGGCTGCAGCAACTTCTTACTTGACACATCTCCAAAGGCAAGGGAATTAAGAGCAAAAATGAACTATTGGAACCTTATCAAGATAAAAAGCTTCTGCACAGAAAAGAAAACAACTAACAAAACTAAAAGGCAACCAATGGAATGGGGGAAGATATTTGCAAATGACATATCAGTTAAAGGACTGGTATCAAAAATCATAAAGAACTTACCAAACTCAACACTCAAAAAACAAATAATCCAGTGAAGAAATGGGCAGAGGGCATGAATAGACACTTTTCCAAAGAAGACATCCAAATGGCTAAAAAACACATGAAAAGATAGATGATAAACATCACTCATCATGAGGGAAATACAAATTAAAACCACACTGAAATACCACCTCACACCAGTCAGAGTAGCTAAAATTAACAACTCCAGAAACAGCAGATGTTGGTGAGGATGTGGAAAAAGGGGAATCCTCTTGCATTTTTGGTGGGAATACAAACTGGTGCAGCTACTCTGGAATTCAGCGTGGAGGTTCCTCAAAAAATTAAAGATCGAATTACCCCACAACCCAGAAATAGCACTATTAGGAATTTATCCAGAGGATACAGGAGTACTGATTCACAGGGGCACATGTAGCCCAATGTTTATAGCAACATTATCAACAATATTCAAATTATGGAGAGAGTCCAAATATATCTATCTACTGATGAATAGATAAAGATGAGGTGGTATATATGTATCTATACATATACATAATGGAATACTACTTGGCAATGAAAAAAATGAAATCTTGCCATTTGTAACAACGTGGATGGAACTAGATTGTGCTAAGTGAAATAAATCAGTCAGAGAAAGACACATATCATATGTTTTCATTCATATGTTGAAGTTGAGAAACTTAACAGAACACCATGAGGGAAGGGAAAGAAAAAAAATATATATAGCTACAAACAGAGAGGGAGGTAAACCATAAGAGACTTTTAAATACAGAGAACAAACTGAGGGTAGAATGGAGTGGGGAGCAGGGGGGTGGAGAAAATTGGTGATGGGCACTGAGGAGGACACTTGTTGGGTGAGCATTGGGTGTTCTTTGTTAAGTGATGAATCACAGGAATCTACTCCCGAAGCCAAGAGCACACTGTGCACACTGTACGTTAGCTAATGTTACAATAAATTATATATTAAAAGCTCATAAATAAATAAATAAATAAATGTCAAAATGAATTAGCAAAAGGTGAATTATCAGCTTATTGCTTTTGATTGAAGAGAAATATTCTTCTTTCTTTCAACTCCAAACCTTCATGATAACCTGAGTATGTAAAGAGAAAACCTTTTATTTATTGAAGTAATTCCATTTTTATTTTAAGCAAAACCTATTGTCTGCTACAAAGGGCTTTTTAACTCAGGAAGAGACTACTAATTTAAGGGATAAATTAATATATGTTCCCTTTGTGCAGCAGGTCAGAAACCAGATGAATGGGAAGGCCATTTTGTTAAATAGTTTTCTAGACTATTATAATCTTAGCAAAGCAGGATTTGTTCATTTCTATTGAATGAGTATGAGAGCATGGGGCTATTGTACATAATAAATGCTATTTGAGTAATTCCATATGGCAAATTTTGTCTGGTCTCAAAGGCAGTGTGAGGAACATTTTCCTGTAGCAAATGTGATAAGAAAATGAACATTCTGTAGTATTTGCTATCTTTTGATTATAACGGACTTTGCCTCAGAATGGACAGGGCTTCGATTTTCATGGAGTATACTAAAATATATCTTGAGGTTACTATTAACAATTCAGGAATGCTTGTAAAAAAATGTGACGGTATTTCTCTGTGAATTGCTCTGCACCCAGGGTCCATATTAATTTTAGATATTGTACATAACTCCATTCAGGGAAACTCACCTTATGCATATCTGCTTTAGGCTACACTGGCTATGGGAAATAGTTCATTTTATAATTTTAATATAGCTCCAGACTACTACAATTAACAAACACTAGCAACAGTGTTTTGAATGTATAATCAGATGAAATAAAATTCTTAGAGCTTACATAGAGATTTCATCAGAGATATTCACAGTATTTGCTGATATTAATCAGTTGCATAATAGTTGATTCTATAGGCCACAGATAGAGAGATTCCCTCATGAATCTGGGTATTCTTGTCATTCTACATCCTTGGATGTTGATTTTAGGAGACGATAGATGTTCTATTATGTGGCTGTAGCCTGCTCAAACTAGGATATTTCTAATTGTAAATTAAAATGTCATTAAAATGAATATTTGCCAATACCATGTTTTGCGAACCTACTCTTAGCTGGGCATTGCTTTAAAAACTAGGCGCAAATAACCCTACTGACTAAGTAGTAAGTAGTTCAACCTTAAATCTTAGAGAAATGGGGAAATAAAATTAATTGCCAAATTCCATACAAGAATTAACTGAAGCAGGGATTGAACCCCAGGTCTGAATGACCACCATTCCTTTACCAATCCTACACACACACACACACACACACACACACACCTATAGTTATGACCACCAATTTAAAATACGACAGGCAGCCGAGGAAGTTGAAATGAAACAAATACTGGTTTCATTTATTCAGTGTTGGGAATTAGATCCTTCAGAGATAATGACCCAGCAGTCTGCAGTACCTCTTGGGATCATTAGTTATTTGGTAACACTATCAAGGCTTCCCATACAATGCCTTCCCTGGCGTATTTTCTTATCTGGAAAGCTTCTTTCCACTTCTCTGCCTGATAAACTCCCACTCTTCTCTTCTGTTTCTTCACTTTTTCTTTTAATCCTTTGAATAATTCATTGCTCCTATTGTGTTCTCTTTGCAGTTTATATTTCTTAGAAAAGTGTCACATTATTGTTTGTGATTTAAATGTTCATATTCCCACCTGGATTGTGAGTTCCTTGAGGAACTCCTCAGTGCCCTTCACAATTGTTGCTCCCAGTTGGTGCGTTAGTAAAAGTATGATAAATATCTCTCATTTCGATGGATTAAAGGGATAGTATATGGTAGTGGAAAGAACACTATAATTGTTTGTCACTTAATTGGACCTCGATTTTGTCTTCTGTAAATTGAGGATGCGGGGCTAAGTAACTTCCATTGTTATTTCTAATTAACTGTTGTCTGATGAATCTAAGGGCTATGTTTTCACTGCCAGTAAGAACCATACACAGAAATCAACTGAGAGATATGACCTTTTGCAACATTTATTTTTTATACTTCTATTGCATCAAGCAACAGTAGAAACCATACCTTCTCTATCACGATAAAAGTCAAGTGTCTATAGTTGTAGCCTGGGGAACGAGGAGTAATTTCTGCATGTAAGTCTGACATCCTTTTGCTGTGATAATTGAGAATCCATCAGTTGCAAATAAACTTTCTATTATAAATATATATGTCTACAATTGATGTTCCTTATCAAAGCCTCATTTTAAGACATGAAAATTATTCCCTATATTGTTATGTACTTTAGCATTTAAAATAAGCCAGATCAGAATGTAATTGTGGTCAGAATCTTATGAGTTCCATTCTTGCCATTGTCTTGCTCAGTGAACTTGGTCAAATCATTTAAAACTAAGAGCCTGTTCTCTACCATGTGTAGGTAAAATGTCAAACGAGCCAGATCTTCTATAATTTTACAGTTCGAAAGTCTTTTGGTTTTAAAATTATGTACATAAAAATGTTAGATGATTCCAATTTATTATTTTAGAGATTTCCTTTAAAATCATATTATAATTGTTTGCTTTGAAAATGGACAGAGTGAAAATCATATTTCCATTCATTTTGTCAATAAGAATACAGATAAATTGCAGATAACTTGACACACATACAGCAGAAAATAGAGTTTCACCTAAATGACCCAAAGTAAATAAACCATAATTACTTGCCATGTAGTCATCTAAAACACTTGATTTCAAGAGCTCCAGGGCAGGGGGTGAAGGGTGCAATAAAGTACTTGTTGTTTGGCCAGAGTAATGTATTAAATACATTAAAATAATTATTTTCCCCAGAAGAACAAACCTCATACAATTTCTGGCTTTCAAGGTCCTTTCCTTATTCCATAATGGCAAATCTTCAACACTCTCAAA
Source organism: Panthera pardus (assembly GCF_024362965.1). NCBI lineage: Eukaryota > Metazoa > Chordata > Mammalia > Carnivora > Felidae > Panthera > Panthera pardus. Next base: position 125,041,735 of record NW_026526688.1, on the reverse strand, counting down.
GAAAGACCATAAATTTGCAAGCATAAATATGATAATGCCTCCACAAATATGCTTGCAAGCCTATTGGATAAAAGATCTGTCCTTGGTACCTTTTAGCAAAAGGCTAATTTGACCCTGAACGTGTTGCCGAGGAAGTTTCAGCTGTTGATTCTCAGTTGAACAAACTGGACACACAGACATTTGTAGAGTGCAAAGCCATCAAGGGATGAACAAAAAGGGGACTTAGTGTGTAGTTTTTGTTACCTACCCGATGCAGTGTTTAGAGTTGGTGCTGATAGGTAAATGATATTATAAACATCTTTTTTAAATTAGCACAAATAAAGTTAAGGAGGTTAGACACTAAGGAACAGGGAACCAAGGGCCAAAAATATTTTCTTCGCTAGGTTAATACCAACTTTGCTAAAGTGGCTCTTGTAAGACGTATTTATAGCTCAGTATAAACCGTATTAGTGACTTGAGTTTTAAATTCAAAAGCTTTGGTTAATATGACTGCCTGCATTCAAAGCAGAGCTCAGTGCCTAAAAGCTGGTCAATAAACATTTTAGTACTGCTCTTTTCCAGTGATCTGAATTCAATAATGTTACCTTTCCAGAAGCTGCAAAATGGAAAGTGAAAGAATGATTTATGAAGCTTGGCTATGCATGGCCAGCTAAGAAAGCTTTAACTGATGCTTGCGGGATTCTCTTTAATGAAGTACAAGTTGCCAAGATAAGTTTAGGTAAATGAAGCCTCTGTCACATTATGTTACAGTGAAAGAAATGACAGACATATCTCAGCAGATGGAGGTTCGTGCAGAATGGTGGTGTCAAACAATGTAGTCTAGGTAACTGCACAAAGATGGAGCAGATGCATTAGTGTTATTACTATAAACAAGTTCATAATACCACAACACGTTCATGGAATCCGTTCAAATTAAGCATAGCAGCTTTCTTTGTTTAAGTTGTCACTCAGCCCGCACGCAGGTCATAATTCTGTGCCATCAATTCCTTTCAAGTAAAAGCTCCCATATTCAGCACCAACTCCTATTTAGGTGGCACTGTTAACCTTAAAACCCCTAGTGTTTTGCCTTTTCAATAATTTCTTAAGGCGATGCCTGAATACTTTGTTGAAAATGTTACTTTCAGGGCTAAGATTTAAATGAATGAATTGTCACCCCTTCGTATCTCTGGTTTTCTCAGTCTGAATGCAAACTGGAATGCTGAATACAATGGATTGGGGGAACTCAGCTGTGTCCCCCAAGCAAAACAATAGGGGCTCGGTCTGGAAATTTAAGATGTATTTGTGATTTCAGTTCAGAAAGGTCTGGAGATTGACTTTGCTTGAAAGGAGTAATTGCCTTTCATCCATCTTGGAGTTCCTCTCCGGGGAAGGCTGGACGCCCTACCACCACACCTAGAAACAGTCAAGGATGGCGATTGTTCACTAATGCTTGACATTAAATTTGCCTGACAAATAACTACCAGATTTCCCTTCTAGATTTCTTTTTATGTATAATTAAAAAAAAAACAACCCACATTAACAAAAATAGAAAAGCAAGTGTAAAAAGTACACACACACACTCCCCTGCTGAGAGGGAAAAAAAAAAAAAAACACCAAATTCAAAACCCAGTGTGTTGGGTAACCATCCGAAGAAAATACCCAAGCTTTCATTTCTGACTTTGAACAGAGAAGTCCTTCTGGGACTTGCTTATATTGCACCGTGAGCTGCAGTCAGAAATGTATGGCCCGTTCTTCTCATAGAGGCTTTGAGAACAAACTCCTGAAGAGAAGCTGTTAGACTTTTATGACAATCATGCAACTATGTTTTTGAAATGGTGAGTGGTACCTGGTGAAAGATTATACGGTGTTAATTGTTCTATTTTAAAACTTTATTTTTGTACATTTTCTTAATACCTGATTTTTAAAGTGTAATTTTTCTGTACTACTTTGACTTATTCTTACCATACTTTCCATTTTTTTATTTGGAACTTGGGCATTGTTACCTCCACATCTTTTGATTATGGGTAGGGGTATAAGGTTGCTGATGAATGTTATAAATGGTAGTTTGGGTCTGGGTTTAGCTACAAATGCCTACATGAGAGAACAAAAATATGTCATTTGCAAATCAGGCATTGCTCATCACTGATCGATACCAGATAAAGGGCCATCTGGAACAGGATAAGCAAAGTAGTTCAGAATATTTCTTCTGTAAAATAAAATATTAGAAGAAAGTACAATATTCAAACTCTAAGATAGAACAATTGGCACATATAAACATGTCACTACCCTGCTTCATTTCCCATTTTAGAAGCCCAGTTAAATCATTAGTTTGTTAATTGCAAGTGTCATGTATCTTCTACAATAAAGTTTTTCTTTTCACCCCCTAAGTCATTTAAAGAACCTACATGCAAATCCAGCACGAGATAAAGAAAAAAAAATCCTTCAGCAGGGTGTGTTCAGGGAGGCAGTACCAAGCACTCCGGGCTCTGACATCACTTCTCTGAGGCCTCCAGGTCCCACCCACCTAACAACACTCCCCTCTCCTAACGTGTCACACACAGCCAGTGATGCATCGTCTCCCTCATACATGGCACCCCAGCGTCTTAGATACATTCTCGACAGGACTGTGGCCTATCCCTTTTTTGTTGCAGGATCACATTATTTCTGTACTGGTATAGGCACATAGTTGCCCAGAGGGTTTCAATTAGACAGGCTGAGCTTCTGAATAATGGGGATTAGGCTGGAAAATATACTTTATGTTTCCATGCCAATTATGATGACCTTCGAACAGTACTCATGTGCTACAAGAGTCACCAAACTCACTGATTTCCCTTCTCAAGGCTCTTGAGTCCGATTGCTGGGAGACTGTTGGCATCGGTCCCTGACCCTTCAAAGACTGTCACTGTGCCCTCCTCCTTATGCAGCTTTCTCTGCTTCTGTTGTGCCAGGCTTTTTCAATTCCCCTGAATTCACCAGGCTCCTCCATACTCTGGCGTTTCCATGATGCTCTTATTTTGTTGGAATGAGTCACCCTTCCTTCACCTAATTAACTCCAGGGAATCTTTCTAGTCTCAGTTTCAACTTTACGTCAACTTCTATGACAAAACAGACAAAGTCAAGCCCTTTTGTAGTTCTTCTTCATAGCAATTGTAACAAGAACAATTATTTGAATCCTTTTAAATGTCCGTCTTCTCCACTAAACTTTAAGCTTCATAGTGTCAGGGGAAAATGTTTGCCATACTTACTGCTGCGTTTTTAGTACTATAAATTCATTGAGTATTTACAAGCATTTGAAGGATGAATGAAGGAAGGAGCATATGCATAAATGAATGAGTCAAATGGTCTTTATATGTATTAACACACTACTTTCTCAGCTTTTTTAAGATTAATTTGTACTTTCCTTAAAAATTTGAAAATGCCCATTAGCCTGCACCCTTTACTACAATGAATGTTAGTGTTTTTTTTTTTAAGTATCTTTAATAGGTAAGTGAAAAGGGCATAAAATCTCTGTATTTCTTTGATCATTAATGATGTCAATATATTTCACATGTTTGTCATTGTTTTGTTTATCTATTTATGTCCTTAGTATGTTTGAAATTTTAATTACTTTAGTCATTGATTTCTTTATCTTTTTGTTAAGAATATTAATCATTCATTATAAATTTCTAGCAAAAAATTCATCCCTGTTTGTCATGTTCTTTTCATTGTCATTTAGAGTAGTTTATGAGTAGTTTATGTAGTAGTTTTAGAGAAAGAATGAGCAGAAAGTTCAGAGAATTCATTTACACCCCCCTTACACTGACCCGTTTCCCCTGTTATTAACATCCTACGGTAGTGCATTTGTTGTAATTGATGTGCTGATATATTGATACATTATTATTAGCTAAATAAAGTCTATAGATTAAATAAGGTTTCTATAAATTTTACCAACTGTACAATGACATGCATCTACCATTACAGTATCACACAGAATCGTTGCACTGACTGAAAAATCTCCTGTGCTCCACCTGTTTATCCCTTTCCTTCCCTGCACTATTCCATAGTTGAGCTGGTAGACTGGAGGATTGTAGATAGGACATCTGTCATTTTCAGCTTTATTTTGTTTGTACTATTACGTTGAATATGGAAGTTTTAACATTTTATGTGGTGAAATCTGTCATGTGAGAATTTCTTTCCACACACCTAATCATTAAGCTTAATAAGATATTCTAATAGAAATGAAATTGTTTTCGTATGCTATTTACTATATTCAAGTAAGTTTCCTAATTAGAAAAAAAAAAAGCAGTTTGGCAACAGGAACTGACGATAACCCACAGAAAAATGCCCAAGTAGGGACTATGTTTTTGAACACAGCACAGACCCTGGAATAGTAACCAAACATTTATTGGGAAGAACACCATAAAGAGAGCACTCGAGACATATGAACAAAGTGCATTACTGATTTTCTTGAGATCATCTTTTCTCCCCCTGAGAACCTAGAAGGACTAAATGGCTTGAAAGGTTCTTTAACTTTCTTTCCTGAGCTGAAACATATGAACAAAATCCTAAAGAGCTTTTCCTTATAGTAGTACAAATGAATGTATAGATACTCAGGTTTAAAGGCATCTGAATATCTCTTGACAGGGAAGCGTTTTAAATAAAGACGGTCTTGTGGTCTGCTGGCTTGCCTTTCTGATTCCTCCATAACTTTGGTGCCTTTTCTTTGGAATGTCCAAATCCCACCCTATTAGTCTCTTCCATTGCAGTCACTCTCCCACCCACTTCTGTAATCATTTCATGTGTGTGCCTGTCTGCATTGCTAGAATAAGAGCTCCTTGAGGGCTGAGGTTATGGCTAATTCAAACTTACTGCTTCTTTGTTTTCTAGCACTGCGTGTGACATAGAGCAAGTCTTTTATACCTTAGGTTCTCCATCTGAAATGACAAATATAATAAAAATATGAAAGAAATACTGAAATACATTAAGCATGGACTGAATTTCATTTTTAGTCATTGGCATTCTTTCAAAATATTCATGTAACATCTTCTATTGCATTTCTCCAGCTTCTCAAGAAAACTAAAGAAGTAAAAAGAGAGGCAATTATGTTAAAACAAAGCAAGAGTGTTTAGGAGAGGGTGCTAAATTCATTATTTAAGGAATTATGCTTCCACAGCCATATTTCTATCTAGCAGTTATGCTTCTTTCAAACTTGCTAATTTGTTAGCTGTAGCTTGACTAGGGAACATAAAAGGATCCTTACACATTCCTGGAAAGTATGATTATCATGATATGAGAACATCATAGTTCTAAATATCACTGTTTATATTAGACTTGTTATAACTCATAAACCCAGAAATTTTTCTTTATTTCTCTAGAGGAAAAACATGCAAAAATATATTGCATTTAAAAGCTGTTCTATTTTTACTGGTGTTTCTGCCTTTAAAAAATCTCTAGCTTCTTATGTGTGTACCTATCTACACACTTATAATAAAATAGCTGTTCTGTATTGAGTGCTTATGATAGGGACTGGGCTAAATGTCTCTTTTGTATTACTTCATTGAATCCCCACAACAAATCTATTGTTATTCTTCTCATTTTACAATTAAGAAAATCAGAGCTCAGTGAGACTAAGTTGCCCAGTGTCACATGAACAAATATGTACTAAAATAAAGATTCCAAATGGATATTGGCTAACTCAAATGCCTTTGGAAAAATGACTCTCTATTTGACTAAAAAACAATATTGCTTGATTGTCCAGAATAAGCTCTGACTTAATAGGGAAATTGATAAATGTAATATTGGTTAATATGCTAAATCTATAGCACATGGAGTGAGGATTTTTCTTTCAGCTACACAGGAAATGTCCTGATTTCACAGCCAGTGAGATTGTAATACTATGTATTTTTTTCCTTATTTATTCCACATATTAAAATTATCTCTTCCAATCATCTCTGTTCAGACATTTGTGGGTTTTCAGTGTAATGGTTACTAGTTGTGAGCACCAAACATTGAGTAAGTTTTCCTGCCCTGAATGTCAATTTTGCTACTTAGAAGCTTTTGACTTGAGACAAGTTACTTCACTTCTTTGTGCTCAATCTCAACATCCATGTAAAAGAATAATAGTAGCTTTTGCTCTGCAGTGTTGCTTTGAAGTTAATTTATTTTTTATATTTAAAGTGTTTAGAGGGGCGCCTGTGTGGTTCAGTTGGTTAAGTGTCTGACTCTTGGTTTCAGCTCAGGTCACGATCTCATGGTTTGTGAGTTGGAGCCCCATGTTGGGTTTCACACTGAGAGTGTGGAGGCTGCTTGGGATTCTCTCTCTCCGTCTCTCTTTCTCTGCCCCACTCCTGCTCATTCTCTCTCTATCTCTCTCTCTCTAAATAAATAAACTTAAAAAAAAAGTGCTTAGAATATTGCCAGAACATAGAAAAAATCAACAAATCTAAGCTGTTTTTCTTATTCACAAATAGCAAACTCCTGTGTTTGTACAGCAGGAAAGGACAGAGCATGGAAAGTAGAGAGGAACACAAAGGGGACAGAAAAATTCAGCAAGACAATAGTTCAATGAGACCACAGAGACATAGATTCATTTATTGTAACTGTTTTCATTTCAAAGTGTCCTTGTCCCCGAGCAGTAACAGTGTAGAGAGCCCTACCTTAAGGAATGTGGTGGAGGCCTTCTCAGAACAAAGGAAGGCAATGTGCAACATGGCCCAATCGACTCCTTTACACATGTGCATAACTCTGACACAACATTGTAACTTGGACTGTGTCCAATCAGACTATACATGTTACCATATATGGGAGATAAAAAAGTAGAAATTGCATAAAAGGCTATACCCCACTGTGCTCGGGGCTCAGTTTTTCGGGTATGAACCCACTGAGCCCAGGCTGGCACAATGAATAAAGTTTCTTCCTGGACAGAAAAGCCTTGGTGTACCATCTCTCTGTGAGCATCCTTCTACATTTTTGGGGACTCGCGTCTGGGATTTGTAGACAGTGCATTTCCACCTCCTTTGTAGCCAGGGTGTGAACCTTAGAGGGCAAAGCAATCTCATCTGGAGCCATGGAACTACTTGATCCAAAGGAGACTAGCCATTCCCACCATGCCAGGACAAAGACCTCAGATGCACAACAGAACCTGGTGGGGCCCAGGAACCAGCTCAGGGAGTGCCACCCTTCAGGCTGGTAAGAACTGGGGTTCGTTTTGGTAGACCTGCCCCTAAGAGGCAGAAGGGAAGCCTGATTACCTCCCAGAGTTGCCTGAGTAGTTCCATAAAGAATAAGGGATGAAACCACAACTCCAAGGTGCTGGGTGCTGGGTGGCTGGTTGGAATCACTGTGTGACTGTGTGTGAATGAAGTGGACAGGGGACTCTAAATGTATGTGAGGGCTTCTCTCTCATTCATTTCCTGGGTCAATGACTGTAATGATTAGAGCCAACTGTCTCTACTTAGTCTACCCCAGGATGGAGACTTTTAGGAATATTCCCAAGAAGCTGCCAAAACTCCTTTTGTTTAGGGGAAATTCCCTGTCTTCTCTAGCCCAACATGGACTGCCTAATTCCACTTGTTGGTGGAAAAACAAAAATCTGCCTCTGCTCATCTATCCAAGCTGGCAGACTTTAGGACCAGGAGATCTCTTTCTCTACCCTCTGGCTTATCTGCTTCCAGGCCTCTTGAAGCCACCTCACTCCTTCTGCCTTCCCCTCCCCCTCCTGTTTCTGCACCACCTGGGGTGGCATACATAACTGGTTCCTACACCATCTTCAGTGCCTCAGGCACCATAGGCTCCTCCTACCCTTGAGGTCAAGGAGCAAACAGCATCCCCTTGGACCACCCACTTCAGATTCCCCCACTGGTGTCCCAGGGAAAAACTGACGATGGGGAAAATTGACTGCTGTTTATGCGGACACAGGCGAAACATATTCAGTGATTAAACTAACTTAAGTTTGTAGGAATTGTGTTTAACGTTATCAGCATTAAATATGAAACTTTTATTCCACCACGTTTACTAAAGGTCAAATAAGCTTATGTTAACTCTATTGCAATTTGTTAGCAAAAAAGATGGCTTAAAATGATGGTTAAGTTTGTCTTTCTCAAAGTTCTCACGAAGATAGTTTTCAGAGTCCTGGTAACATGAAACTTTAAAGTTTTGATTGCATGATAAATGAGATTAAATTCATTGGACATCTAGATCTTTTCCAAATAGGATGGAATGCTAAAGCTTTGATTACTGAACATGGGTTTGTGCTTTTAACTTCTTATTGCAAAGAAACTAAGGCTATTTGGGTCTATTGGAAAACATGCTTTGTGCTTAATTGATTCATGAATTTGCCATGTAAAAAATTCTAATATAAACACTTCTCACTTGATTACTAAGTCCTCAATTGGAAACTTAGGTTTCTAAGAGTTAAAATTCCAAGTGTCCTTAAGACTGATGGAAATAAGTAAAGGAACTCTGTATGTAGGAAAGTAGGAGATAATGTAAGACAGATATAATGAATGGGAATACATTTTTGTTGAGGGTAAAAGAAAGTAATTTTGTCCTAAATGAGACTTGTTGTTTGGAGAGAAATGGCTGGGGACAAAATATGAAGGCAAAAGAAAGTTAAAAAAAAATACAGAAAACAAAACAAAAAAAAAAACAGAAAAAAAAAAAACAGGAAAGGAGGCTTAAGAAAAATCTGAGGCCTTAGTCATGGTCTTATGCACTATGTCAGATCAGACTTCCACAGGTCCTGGCACCAAATGTCACTTACGTGGTCAATCAGGGCACTGGAAAGGAGACTGCCCTCAGAAGAGAAAACAGAAGTCAAAGCCCCATAAGCCATGCCCCTAATGTGGAAACAATCACTGGAAGTCTGAGTGCCCTTGAGGACCTTTATCTGTGAGGGCTCAGATAATCAGTGTCCCTAAAAGGGACTGATGGGGCCTGGGGTTCTTTGGGGTGGCTCCCTGGAACCAACTATCTATTGGAAGCCTGGAGCCTCAAGTAACTCTGGAAATTAGTCACTATTTTACTCAGCCAACTAAATGCCAGTTCATTTCCTTCTTGAAACTGGAGCCACTTTTTCTGTCCTCTTTTCTACTCAGGCCAACTATCCAAACGCAGCATAATGATTAGAGGCGACTCCGGAAACCTTATAACCAAATTTTTCTCTCAGTCCCTGGAATGTATATGGGGAAAACTCATTTTTTCTCATTCTTTTTTGATAATACCAGAGAGCCTTACTCCCTTGCTCAGAAGGGACATTTTAACTGAATTAGAGACTATAGTGCTGCTAACTCCAGGACAGATAAACAATTGTGGAAGTTCTTGGAAATTACTGGATATTGTAGGCTATAGATACTGAGGTTCGGGAAGATAGCTTGCCTGCCATACCAATTATTAAAGGAGACTCAATCCCACCTACCCTCCCAAGAAAATAAACTGGGGTCTCATTCATGGACACTGTCTCCAACCCTCGAGATGGTTACAAAGAGAGCAGGGGCTTTAACCATTATCTAGCTCACAGAGCTAAAAGATCATTACTGCACTGCATCCAGCCTTTCATTTAGGGAGGGATAAAACTGATCAAATGGCTCAAAGGATGTTTACTGGGAAAACATTTGTCAAGGACAGTTCAGCAAGTAATATCAGCCTGTGAAGTGTGTCTTAGAAACAATCCTCTCAACCAAACTTGCTCTCCCAGGCAATCAAGGACCTGGAGGCTATCCAGGGAAGACTGACAATTAAGTTTCACTCACAGGCCAAGGTCAAAGGAATTCCAACATCTGTTGGTATGGGTTGATACTTTTCCTAATTGGGTAGAGGCCTACCCATAAAAAAAAAATGGAGAAGACACAAGAAGTAATAAAAGCTCTACTTTATAAAATAATACTCAGGTTCAGCTTACCTAAAAATTTGTAAATTAATAGTGATAATAATTGTTAATAATGATAAAATGACAAAAATGAATAATGGTAATAATAATAAACAGCTGCCTTGACTCTTTCTCTGGTAGGACCTCCAACTCTTGAAAAAGTTTTACACCTCAAAATAAAGCAAACTATCTGCTTATACTCAGCAAAACTCTAAATAACATCTCACAAGCAGTAGATGCCTTAAATAAAAATAAACCAAAAAAAAAAAAAATAGTTAGGGCCAAACTCTTGGAGAATAGAGCCACCATTGATTACTCACTGCTCCTCCATCACCTGGATTCTGAGAGATTCCTTGACATTTGTTGTTTCAATAGAACTAATAATTCTCACAGAGTCTTTGAACTGGTAAATGACATTCAGACATAATTGGACAAAGTCAGGGTCTCTCCTGGATTGTTTGACTGGTTTGAGAACTGGGGACATTATCTTAAGATGCTATCTTTTTGGTCAGTATAATCTTTGTTTTGTGTTTTTCTCTGTGTCTGCCAGTGTTTGGGCCACCTCACGCCTGCCAGCCAGCCTTCCTGTAAAACCATACTGTGGGCGACTTGACCGACTCTTTGGTAAACTCTAACTGCTGTACCCCCTTACCATCCCTTATCAGCTTGAAGAAGCCAGAATGGTGACTATCCCTGTTCCCTAAGGGCAGTTAGGGGCCCTACTCCATGGGGAGAATTAATAGGAAAAGGATTAACGTTAGGTGGGGAGACATGAGGGACCTTCAGGGAGGCAGACTGCAGCTGCAAGTGGGAGGCTGAAGAAGCAGACAGGGTTCTCCCCTTCCAGAATCCCTTATGGACGTCCTCTCCCCATTATCAAGGCATCTAAATGAGATAGTCAATCTAACCCTAAGGCAAGAGATGGGGACCCTTGGCTTTACCCAATCACCTTACACCACTGGGTTAAGGAGCAATTACCTGTGAGTCTGACCACAGACGCTCATCCTTTTTAAACCAGAAGATTCTGTATGGGTGAAGTAATTAAATGTCCAACCCCTAAAACCCTTTTGGAGGGGACCATTCACTGTCATTTGTTCACCCCTATTTCAGTAAAGGTGGCCAAGATGGGTTCCTGGATTCACCACAGCAGAGTGAAGCCGGCATCTCGAAACTGGGAACGTATTCCTGATCCATCAACACCATGCAAGCTGACCATACGAAACAATCTGTAACTACAGAGGTTCTGGGAGACTTCGGCCCTGCTTTAGTCACTCCAGAAACTGACTAATCTACATATGGCAGAAGCTTGAGGAATCGATGGTCCAGTGGAACAAATAGACTGTCCTTATTTTCTATATCTGTTTCCTTACTGGGATGCACTGTCACCCCTTGTTTCTCACTGTTATTGTAATTATTGCTCTAATTTTTGCCATAGGATTGGCAGAGGCCACCCCCGCAGAATGGGTGGTGAGGTTGGTGAAAGATTTCTGTTAGCACTCACCTTCCCTTTGTGGATAGAATACTTCATTGGTCTAATCTAGATGCCTTCTGTAGACCCAGAATCTTGACCCATGTGACCCAGGCCAGGCCAGTGAGTCGCTTGGACCTTACTATACCATACACACTTCTCATGCCAGGGAAAGGTCCTGGGGACCTGAATACACAATAAGACCACCTATTCTATCTGCTAGTTGGAGAATCAATACACTTGTTTCAACCCACAGTACTCCCCAACAGAGGAATGACTAAAGGTTTGCAGTCACCCCAAGACAGATGCCACTGGTGTGGGCCGACTAATTAACAAAACTCAACTTACCAATCCAAACTGGCCAGTGTCTATATTCTTTGATGTAAGTACAGCCATAGGTGATACATTGCCATATGGTTTGCCATGTGGAGGTCTGATATGGGAACAAGAGTACTGAGTCAATGATAAATACATGTGTGACAGGACTGGTACCTGTGATTCCTGGCCCCAGGGGCCTGAATTCTTCTGTTCTTATTGGAGTTGTGTCCTGTGGGCCACCCGGCAGACTAAGGACAAAGCAGCACTCCTCCAAAAGGGTGTGGTTGAGTCAAACTGCCAGTGGGGAACCAGTAAGCCCATTAATTTTACCATCCTTGACCTAGGAGACTCAAAATGGAAAATGGCCATGCATGTGATGATATTATGGAAATATAAACTTCTAAACTAAGATGATGCTCTTTGACCCAAAATAGGGGGTCCGAGCATCAAAAGGAGGAATTTGGTAGAGACCCTCCACAAGTAATGTGGTGGAGGCCTTCTCAGAACAAAGGAAGGCAGTGTGCAATGTGGCCCCATCAACTCCCATACATGTACACATAAGTCTGACACGACTCTGTAACTTGACTGTGTTCAATCAGACTATACGTGTCACCATATATGGGAGACAAAAAAGTAGACATTGCATAAAAAGGCTACACACTACTGCGCTTAGGGTTCAGCCTTTTTGGGGTCTTAGCCCACTGAGCCCATGCAGGCACAACAAAAGCTGCTTCCTGGAATGAAGAGCTTCAGTGTCCCATCTCTCTGTGCAAAAATCCTACTACAGCTATACTGGGAGTCAAGTCTCAATCATCAGTTTTGAGTTGTGGCCCAGTTGGCAAGTGCACCCAGGTGAAAAGCCACTGCAGGTTTTAGGTAGCAACTCCCCACTTTGTGAGGGTTTTCTCTTCTGCTTGGCACTCCCTGCCTCTCCTGGCCCACCCTTGTTTCTCAAGTACTTCAGGAAACGTTTCTGAGGTTTTGGCTCAGCATCATAGTCTCCTGCTTTAGGCACCTTTCAGTATTTACCAGAGGTCTAAAGTGGGAATTTAGCCATATATTTTTCTAGTTTTGCCACTCTAGCCACATGGCACTGTGAAAAGCTCTGTTGTTTTCTAGGTCCCTTTTGGTGTTCCTGGAGCCCAGATCCTTATCCTGTAGCCTATGTAACAGTAAGAAAATGTCCCCTGGGAAAGCTCAGAATCCTCAACTCAACTTTGTGAAATTTTACTCTGCCTAGTTCTTGTTTCCATAGCCTCTGATGCCTTTAATATCTAAATTTATCAGACTTCTTGGGTTGCACTCAGTCAGAGCATTTGTGTGCCATGACTTAATCTAACCAACTCATTAGATTTGAGTGTTTTTGATCACCGTATGTATTTGAGTCAAGTACCTTCCATTTCTATATTTTTTTCTATGCCTTAACTTGATTTCTATAAAATGTGGAGAATTAGAAAAGCTGTCTTATAAAATTGCTGTGATGATTGAACACACTGATGTATATACCCAAAGCTTACAGTGGTACTTGGTACATAGTATAAAATGAAGCAATATGTGTTAGCTGTTATTATGGAGGATGACTTCAGAAGACAGGAAATCAGATTCTTGTGCAATGAAGATGATCTTCTATTTCATATACTAATTTGAAAGAGCTTTGGCTTTTAATAAATTAAGTTACCCTAGTAGTTCCTAATCTTATTAGACTCAGTGTCCATTCCCCCATTTTTAAAAACAATTTCTAATGACCCATTTACTAACTTGAAATGAAATACACAAATAATATCATCTACATCTAAATGTAATTACAGAAAAAATTTATAGTGTCCTAAATTAAATATAAAAGCAAATATAAAATAAAAGGGAAGTAATTTATAATAGATTAATATGAATTTCAATATAAACATAATCAGGCAAGAGTATACTAGAAGACAAAAATTTCGTCAGATGTTTTTATCCACTTAAAATGAGTGAATTTGGATTTAAAAGATCAGGGCCCTTTTCATTAAAGAATACACATAAGGGCGCCTGGGTGGCTCAGTTGGTTAAGCGTCAACTCTTGATTTCACTTCAGGTCATGATCTCGTCTCAGGTCATGATCTCAGGGTTCACGAGTTCGAGCCCCGCGTGGGACTCTGTGCTGACAGCGCAGGTTCTCTGTCTCTGCCTCTCTCTCTCTCTCTCTCTCTCTCTCTCTCTCTGCCCCTTCCTCCTCACATTCTGTCTCAAAATAAATAAACCTTAAAAAAATAAAGAATACAGGGGAAGAAAAAGTGTGGTGGCAGAAGATACTGGAATAACACAAGCAATGTAATTAATAATATACTATATTTATAAAAGAAAGAGCACTGTAACTCCAACTGAAGTAGAATTTATGTGGCAATTATTTTTGAAGTGGAAAACAATGAGGTACGATACTCATACAAGTGTGCTGGGTGGTATTTATATGTGTAGTATCATTTATAAATTCTGTTATGATGTGGTTTCAGTAATAAAAATACATCACAAGGAACCCAAGATGAGCATACATCTGGTTTCTAAGTGTCTGACAGGGCATTTGAAAGCAATTACCAGTTGTGAAAATATTTTTTTGTTCAATGGGTGAACATGCAAATTCTTTGCCATTTTATCCAATCAGAATTGACACCAGTCATTGCTAGAACTGGATGTAAGAGACCTTTGTTAGGCCAGATATTATCCAACAAGTAGCTAGATTATTAAATGCTGACAGGCCAGGGGTGGCTGATAGGGAAGTGCCAGCCAGTGATGGAGGATTTCTGCAGAGCCAATACAGGTGAACCGCCTGAATATTAGCCTTCACGGTACAGGACTGTTCTGAACACTGCAGGCTTCCAGGGTCCTCACCCCCTGCCTGGTGAATGTCAGCAGTGTCTTCTCAATTACAATGACTTCAGAAACATGACCCCAGTAATTTTCAAAGTAAGTCTGGAGGGAAAGAGGGAAGCATAACATATTATTCCAGTTACAATGAAACTAAACCTGTATAATATCTATTATGAACAAAAAAAAAAAAACAATATGAAGAGTGCATAAAGTACTATCCCTTTAACAGAGCATCCACTGCTAGTGAGAAAACTGTTTATAAGAGAGGCTTTTGTATTTTCTATCATAAGAGATATTCATGTGCTCAAGTTCTACATATATTGTTGTATGTGATCTGGTGAATACAGCCTAAATAAACACACACACACACACACACACACACACACACACACACACACACACAGTGATAATAAATTTAGTCTTCTTAGGTTATCTGAACAAAAAATAATGATACTACATATCATTTTGCTGTCCATACTTAAAACACTGTGACCATAAGTTACTTCTTCATGGAACAATTTAAAGACTGGGAAATAATTACTAATGTGTCTTTGAGTGCTAGATACATTTCTCAGACTGATTAGAAGCCCACAGCTAAGGGGCACTTGGATGGCTCAGTCGGTTGAGCATCTAACTTCAGCTCAGGTCATGATCTTGTGGTCCGTGAGTTCAAGCCCAGAGTTCAAGCTCTGTGCTGACAGCTCAAAGACTGGAGCCTGCTTCTGATTCTGTGTCTCCCTCAGTCTCTGCTCCTCCCCTATTCATGCTCTCTCTCTCTCTCTCTCTCTCCCAAAATAAATGAATGTTAAAAAAAAAAGCCCACAGTTAAAATTGTCAAACAGCTTTCAATGCTTTTCAACATAACTGTATTAAAAATTTACACATGGCATGTTGTTTCAAATTCATTTCTAAATATAAATTTTAATATTTAAGTGACTTACTTATTTTGAATTTCAGGAAAAATTAAAGATTTTTTTCTTTTTCTTATCCTTTAATTATTCACCTGTAAAATGTAAATATTTAAGTAAACTTTGAAGATAATTCTGAGGAATACAGATTACTTTCCAAATCTTTACATGAACACATCAGCTCGACTTTGTTGTCAAGTAGGAGAGAATGTGTCTACACTATATTCAATATCTTTACCACAGATATAGAATAGGGTATATTTTTATAAAAGAAAAATAATTTCAAATTTTCTATATAGAATTAATACCTAAAATTTTTAAATGAGTCATTTTTGGTTATAAATAACATTTTAAGGGATCCTTATTTTACATGTTTTAGGGTTATTATTATGTTATTCAGACTCCTGTTAAAATTTATATAATTTTGCACTTGGATTATGCAAACCCTTATTTTATTGAAGAATTTGGGGGGATATTTCAATGAATTTAGATAGAAAATAAAATTAACGAAATAATTCTCTTGTGTGTTTTTAGATTTTTTAAAATATTTATTTATTTTGAGAGAGAGAGAGAGAAAGAGAGAGAGAGAGAAAGAGAGAGAGAGAGAGGCAGGGTGTTAGTGGAGGAGGGGCAGAGAGAGAGAGGGAGACACAGAATCCAAAGCAAGCTCCAGGTTCCAGGCTCTCAGCTGTCAGCACAGAGCCCGACGAAGGACTTGAACTCATGTGCTTCAAAATCATGACCTGAGCTGAAGTCAAACAGTCAACCCACTGAGCCACCCACGCACCCCTCTTTTTTGTTTTTAGAATAGTAATTCAAGATCAGTATAAAAAATTCAAACAGCACAAAAAAGTTTCTCTCCTACTCCTGAACCCTAACATCCCATTAACCCTAAACATAGGCAACTATCATTTTGGTTATTTTAAAAGTATAACTTCAGAAATATTTTGTAAATATACAAGATATTAATAAATGCATTAACAGAAGATGGCTATACAGTTTTTATCTGAGCTAAGCTCTTTCCTTTTTTTCTCTCTGACTCATGGAAATTTGGTAAACCATGTTATCAATAGCATCTTCTTCCTTTCAAAATAAAGATCATTGGATAAAGTCACTTGGTTGTTAAGAACTTTCATATAATTGAGGAGAAGGAGAAGATGCATTGTAAACAACTAAGATTTGCCTAATTTCCAAACTATGAATGTATCCATATGAAAAGAGTCATAACACGAGGAAGTAAACAAAAAGGATATAAAGAAAAACAAGTCATGTACCCGTGTTTCTTTTTTTTAATTTATGAAGCTGCTCTAAAGAATAATTGAAGCTTCAGATGCTCAATAAATATTATTGTATGATGAATGAATGAATGAGTTGCTCTGAACTCCAAGAGAGGCTATGGAAACATTCTTCTTTGTGTTAACATCTGGTTCAATACGTCTATAACTCAAAAATACTCCAAAGTAAAATATTTCTCTGTGGATGAAGGATAGGAAGTTGACAAGATTAAAGCCTTAACCAGGAAAATAGAAAGTCAGAGATTTGTAATCGTCATAAAAGACTTGATACTCAGGTTAAAAGCTACTATCCCAAAATATGTGAGAGCCACAAAATACCATTACTAGGCCTACATTTTAACTTACGGAATTTTTCTAAAATTTATGGCTATCTCCAGGACAAGCATTTTCAACGGTGATTCTCAATTTGTCCTCTTTTAAGATAAAGATTTTACATTTAATATCAAAGCACCATAAGCTCAATTTTTTCCCCACTGAAATGATATTTGTAGGTGAATTTACTGTACTTGACAAGGACCATATTTATAATCCTGGTACCTGAATCATTTTGTTATAGCCAGAAATAATACAAGTTTTAACAGTAACTCTTACCCTTTGTTGATAGAATAGAACAATTTTCTGGAAGTATATATAATACTTATAATCATATAAGTGTATATAAGTATATACATATACATACATAAGTATTTTCTGCTATTTTCTCCCAAATCTGCCAGTAAATGGCTTTCTACATGTATCACTTCATATACATGAGTCTACATAAGAATAAAATTGGCCACCCAACAATCCCATTTAGTATTTTCACTTATGCTTAGAAACATTCATTTTTTAACATTTTGCAAGGTTCTTCAGAAAATTTGAGGAAGAACATGACAATTTTTTTATTCTCAAATGCTAACTAGTTGTGCCTTTTTGAGATTTTTCACTAGGATATGGTTGGAGGAAAGGGATAGATTGTCTCCCTTCCATTTGGTTCTCATTTGAGATGTGATCAAGATAACTGGTAAAGAGTCCTGTCTCGTGAGCCAGGAAGATTTAAGCTCTAATCCAAACTCTAGCACATATTAACAAATATTTAACACCTATGTTTTAGTTTTTCTATCTATAAAATCAACATAACACCTAATTCATATATATTTTTGTAAAGATTATATTAAATAATCAAATATGAAGTGGTTATGAGAAGACTTGATACAAAATAAAGTCATTTTGGTTCTCCCAAAATTCATATTATGAGACTAATTCCCAATGTGATGTTATTTGAAGATGGGGTTCTTAAGGGTAATTCTGTTTAGATGAGATCACATAGGTGAGGACCCCATGTTTGGATTACTCATTATAATAAGAGGAAGAGACACCAGAGCTCTTTCTCTAGCTACCATGTGAAGATGTGGCAAGAAGGCAGACATCTTCAAGCCAAGGAGAGGTCCCTGACCAAGAAACAAATGGGCTGGGACCTTGATCTTGACCTTCCAGTCTCCAGAACTGTGAGAAATAAATGTCTCTTGTTTAAGCCACCCAGTCTATTGGCTTTTTTTATGGAGTCTGATCTGACTAAGACATAATGGTTCATTTGAATGAGGTGATCTTTTTTTCCATTCATGTCTGCATCAAATTGCTTGACATTTTTCAAGAGCAGGTCAGTTTTCCAATAACTGGCTGTTTAATATATGGCCCATACTTGACTGCAGGTAAGCAGCAATCTTAAACTCACTGCCTCAGTAGTTACGAAGATGCACCTGAAAGATGTGTCTTGCTCAATCAGCTGTTTTAACATCTACTCCATACAAAGTCAATTCAAATAATGAATCCTTCTGGCCTCACTATGGAATTGCTCTCAAACAATTAAAGTTTGGGAGTATGGTATGGGGCACTGTTGAAGTCTTATATAAGGAATAGGTGTTTGAGACTTATTGCTGCATTTGTCATTGAGATTGTATAATTATGACTGTAATTAATAAATCACTTATTTATCCATTTATTCATTTCAAATCTTTGAATAGTTATTAAGGACAAGGCTCTGGGGTTGACCCTGTAGAGTGGAAATTCCTCTTCAATATCAGTTTAAACAAGAATAGCATTGCCCCAAAGATTTAACGTATGCTTTATATTTTGTATTTGATTGGTTTCTCCCGTGTTGGCTGCAAGAAGGTGATACTTAAATCCGAGGTTCACCTCAGAGTAGATTTTTTGGTCTAAAGGCATTCTGGCCCTATTACTCTTTCCTAATTTTATTTTTCCTTTATCTAATTTTAAAATATTTTTATGGGCACCTGGGTGGCTCAGTGGGTTAAGCGTCTGACTTCAGTTCAGGTCATGATCTCATGGTTGGTGAGTTTGAGCCCCTCATCAGGCTCTGTGCTGACAAGGAAGAACCTGTTTGGGATTCTCTCTCTCTCTCTCTCTCCCTTTCTCTGTGCCCCAACCCCACTTGCTCACGTGCCCTCTCTTTCTCTCTCTCAGTATAAATAAACTTAAAAATATTTTTAATTCTTGACAGTGTATGCACTTATACAAATTCAGATATGGAAAAAGTCAGAAATAAAATAAATATAAATCACCTATAAATAAAAATGGAGAGAATGAATGCCAGGGTATGAATTAACAATGTATGGATTCAACTAATACGTTGTTTTCTGGTGTTTCCTGTCAAAATTTTGTCACTTCATCATCATCTGACATTAAAACTTAAATGGATATGGGGCATGTGGGTGGCTCAGTCAGTTGGGCATCCAACTCTTGATTTCAGCTCAGTTCATGATCCCAGGGTCATGGGATCTAGTCCTGTGTTGGGCTCCATGATAAGCATGGAGCCGCTTGGGATTCTCTCTCTCTCTGTCTCTCTGTCTCTCTGTCTCTCTCCCACTTCCCCCCCCACCACTTTGCCCCTCGCCCCCACTTATTTTCTAAAATAAAAAATAAAAATAAGTTAATATTAAAAATTAAAAACAATTAAATGGACATAGTAAAATGATATTGGTAAAAACAAATAGCATGGGAAAATTACAACTTGCATAATAAACCAGGACTGAAACAGAATCATCATGGAAAAATTAACTAGATCAAGATATTAAAAAAAACTAATGACACCATTTTGTGGATAAAAATTTGAAAATCCATGTAAGAAAAGATGCAGTTTATCAGGGACATTCTGAAACTATATTAGCCACAAGATAAAAGTAAAGGAAATGTTCTTCATATAGAAGAAAAGTATTGTTATATTTACTCAAGAATAAAAATTCAATACTTCCCTTATATATTTATAGAAAAAGTCAGTTATTATTTGAAAATGATGATAGACAGCCCAGAATTTGTGAGGGAAAAAGAAAAAAAAGTGTAAATAAAGTAAACGTGTGTCAAGATTGTTTAATTTAGCTATGAAAATCTAAAATGATAGATATAAAAATAATGTCTGGTATAATTTTAGTCTTTAACTTTTTTCTTTGAGAGCTCTTGGGGACAATTCTTAAAAAAGTAAAAAGGCCTCACTTTTGAAATTACAGCTGTAACGTAATTTCGAGAAAAAAATGTCTAAAATCCCATTTTCAAATACCTAGACTAGAATGATATACTGGGAAACACGTGGGGCTTTATAAAGAACAAATTCTGTCACAGTAGTAGCAGATACCTTTCTATTGACAGAATAATGGGATAGTAAATCAGAGAGAAGCATTACATGCAATTTATCTTGACTTTAGAAAGAGTTTGATTCAGTCTTACATGAAGTATTAATCAAGAAAAGGGGAAAAGTGTGCCGAAGGCCCGGCTGCTGTTAGTGGATCAGCATCTTGTCAATTTAGTCAGTCTGAGGCACTCAGAATATTGCTAATAAGAGCTCAGTATATCTGGAGCTACAGAATACATGGAATCATATGCAATTAACACCATTATATAAATATGGCATGAATAAAAGAAAACAAATGGGAATCAATAACTGCCTTGCCAATATTAAATGACAACATTAACATAAATAACTACCTATGGATGTTTGACTTTGGTGTTACACATTATCTATTTGAAGAGGTATTTATATTACACTATTTAAAAAAGTGGAACAATTTATCAAGTTTATTCCATAGCACAACCCTGGATGAAAATAATTGGTATATTGAAAGAAGGCCACAGATACCCATATGAACACAAATATAAACAGAGAACTCAGGATTCAGAAAAGATTTTAATGATTATTTGATCCATTTTCTTTCAAGGTGACATCACTCCTATAAAATGCCTTACATAAACAGATTTGTGAGAATCAGCATGACAGGGGATAGGACATTGAGAAAATAATTTATTGAGAAACATGTAATAAAAGTGGGGTCTGTTTGTTTTGGTGACAGAGAATGTCTGAATGAAATGGAGAACAAAGAGGAAGTAGGACATCATTGAAAAATATTTAGATTTGGTGAATGACCAAATAACCTTGAACAGTTCCACTTTCGTGGGTGAGAGGAGAAGACATTTTACACAGGTTAAAGGAGTGTTTGTGCATGTCTTTGTGTGTGTGTGTGTGTGTGTGTGTGTGTGTGTGTGATTGGTGTAAGGGGCATATACCATTTGAGGAGTATGGTCATAGAAAAAGTAAGAAAGTAACAAAAATAGTCCAAAAATAAAATGAAGTTTAAGATATTTAAAAAGCTTAAATGACAAGAGAGGGCTTGGATAATAAAGAAGGAAAGAGAATGTTTAGTAGTAGGAATCAAAGTGGATACCAGCACAGGAACCTCTAGAAAAAAGAAAGAAAGAAAGAAGGAAAGAAAGCAAGAAGTCCTAGTGGCAGGTGAG
Organism: Panthera pardus; assembly: GCF_024362965.1. Taxonomy (NCBI): domain Eukaryota; kingdom Metazoa; phylum Chordata; class Mammalia; order Carnivora; family Felidae; genus Panthera; species Panthera pardus. The sequence continues at coordinate 125,020,297 of NW_026526688.1, read as the reverse complement.
CTTTTCCACAGACATGACAGGACAGATCAGACACATGCATAGAAAAGAGTGTTGACATGAAAGAGGAGATTGCTGGGGATAAAAGTGGCATGGATGTGAATTTAACAGCACACTGTAGCAAGTAAGTCATAGAATTGACAAGGGGCCTGACCAAGACTGGAAAACCTTATTTTAGCATACATATGCAGTTTAATAAGTGCTACTCCATTATTCTAGGTCTCCACTGCATTATAAGTAATGATAAATGAGGGGAAAAAACAAAGTCATTTTGCAAAATAGAAAATACAGGACATTTTGAAAAAGCAATTTCCTTGCTTACTACTCCTTAACAAACGCATTCTTTTCTTATGGAATAATTTTCTATCTTCCGAGTCACATTCTGCAAAAGTCCCTGTAGTGCAGTTGTGTGTGTGCTGAAGAGAGAGAAGGAAAAAGGGACTTAAAGCACACAATTATAGACAGCCTTTGTCTTCGCACTTTGAAGACGTGGCTGCACTCACTGTTGTTTCTTAGAGAGTTAATTATCATTTGTAAGTTGTGTTTGACTACTCGTAATATATTCTATTCACTTCTGATTGTCTACAATTTCAATACATTAAGTCTAGATAGAGGTTATGCGTTTATTACATATTTGGGCTTTTTTGTGTGTTCTCCTTAAACTGAAGCATTCTGCTCTTCAAGTTAGAAGCTATACTGCCTTCAAATAGTATCTTCTCCACTCACTCTGCCTTTTTCTATTGGGATTTCTATTACACCTAGACTTCCATTAGCAAGAATGCTTAATGAATCAAAAGTGTTTTACTATATCAGTAAATAATTGCTTTATCCCCTGAAACTATAACATAGAAATAAAAATTATTCATTTAGAAATGAAAATAACTTCTTTAGTTTTAAATTTTATTCTAAAAATTTGTTTGCTTCATGTCAAAGTAGCTGAATTGCTGGACCATTATTTGATTTAAGTAATCACTTGATTCAATAGAAATCAGTGACCAAAAACACTACAAATATTTTGAAAATCCTTAGTGCACAAATATTTGATGTTCTATGAAAAAATAAGAATTATAAATGTGTTTTGAATGTAAATGATACTTTTTGTGTTGTTTATTATTTTATAATATTTTCTGTACTGTGAAATAAATGGAAGGGTGGAGGGAGAAAAAGAAAGGTATATAAATGTAGATCATCATTGTATTGATGAAGTTTAAGGAGATGGGAAAAACCTTCATATGTATATATGTATGTGTGTGTGTGAGCCATAAAATCTTTCTCTTTTTTACTCTGAATGTTTATTATTTCTTCTATAATTCCCTCTGAGAATCTTTGCACAGTGTTGCCCTACATTTTCACAGCTAATGCAGACTCTTTGCCCCTCACAGCATGATTTCTAATACAAAGCTCAAAATCATGAGCTATATTCCGCTTTTGACCCAGAAAGCTTTAACATTTAAAGTCAGAGTGGTCTGAATGGCTCAGTCAAGATGCAAGTCGAAATTAATTGGGAAATTTGGTTTTAATGACACTTGAGGGAAGGGATAATATATTGGACTTTTTTTATTATAATGGTATCCTGTAATTTAAATGAATAATTATTAATAAAATAGCTAAAACTAAAATGTGTTCAGGTTAAACAAATGAGGTAACCTCTTCAGCTGTTCTAGTGATTCAGAAATGAAGCCAGTTGCTTCTGGAATGAATTGGGCTTAAAGCCACTGGCAAAAATATATTTACAAATGTGTAATCACAATTCTTAGTCCAGTGCTGAGATGACTGCATATAATAAACCTTTAGTTTTATATGAATTGAAATAACTCAGATACAGAATTATCATCAGCATATACAGTAATATTTAACACATGTGGTTGTATTATTGAATTACATCCGTGTCTTTTACTTCCTCCTTGGAATATTACTAAGTCTGCTGTTAAGACTTCAACTTTGTTTCTTGTTCCTATAAAGCACATCTGTGTCAGGAGATTTAACGAATTAGAAAGAGGAAGGATTGTAACTCTTTGCAATAGTCACCCTTGGTTATAATTCAGCATCACAGTAAACTGCTTGATAAGTTTTTGAAGGCAAATGTTTTAAGTGTAAAAAATCATGTGAGGCTTGCAACATCCTCAAATTATATCTGTCTGCTTTCATGTAAGAATCTTATTTATTTAATCATTCAACACACACACACACACACACATTCTAAATTAGTCACTGGATTTAGAGAATACAATAAGACAGACATTTTTTCACTTTCCTTCATGAAACTCACATTCTAGTGATAGAACAAATTAGCCTTCGTTATGCAATTAAGATTTTGATTTCAGTTCCGATAAATGTTACAGATATGAAAATATTTGCCGTGGAAGTGTGTAATAGGGAGCTGTTCTTGAGGAAATGGAAATTTAACTGAACTTTTGAGGAAGAATAAAAATTAAATCCAGAGAGATAGTAGTTGAAAACATGCAAGTTATAGGAAACAGACTATAAGAAAGTCCTGAGGTGGTTAGGAACACAGCATGATGAATAAAATAAATCAAAGATCCCGTGGCTAGTAAGGAGATAAGAGGTGGATATGAGGCAGTGAGATTAGCTGGTTCAGATAGTGTTGCAACTTGCAGGTTAATTTTAGGGTCAACTCATTATCTAAATAACAATGGATAATTAATGATGATTTTTAATCAGGAGAGTGACATACTCCCATTTTTCATTGAAAAATGTCTCCTTCGTGTGAACAATGGATCAAAAAAGGGCAAGGATATATCTGAGAAGACTGATTAGAAGGGTCTGTACTGGTCTGGGTGAGCCATGATGATAGTTTGAACTAAGGTAGACATTATCGTGGAAGAGAAAAGTGAATTCAATAGACAGTTAAGAAATGGAATGGGCAGGACTCTGTGATAAATAACATATAAATGATGGAGAAGACAGGACAACTGATGATTATTCCTAGTTTCTAGCTTAAAAGACTAATATCGTGGTGACAGATGTTAACTAGACTTTGTGGTTATCATTTTGCAACACAAATATTAAATCATTATACACCTGAAAGTAATATATGTCCATTATACCTCAATCAAAATAATGTATATTTTTTATTTTGTATTGAAAAAAAAAAAAAAAAGAATACCTTTACTGAGACATGGAGAGCTGAAGGAAATCCAGACTTAAAAGTTGGGAAAGATGATGAGTTTAGATTCAGTCATGTCAAATTGAGGGGCTTTTTCACATCTGCTAGGATGACCAGAATTTAAAAAAAACAAATCAGATAATAACAAGAGGTGGTTGAGGATGTGGAGAAATAAGAACTCTCATACACAACTAGTGGGAATGTAAAGTGGTGCAGCCAGTTTGAGAAATAGTCTGGTAGTTCTTAAAATAATTTCACATAGCATTACCATATGACACAGTAATTCCACTGCTGGGTATGTAGCTAAGAGAAATGGAAACATACATCCACACAAGAACCTGTACATGAAAATTTATAGCATAATTATTCATAATAGCCAAAAGGTAAAAGCAAATCAATTGTACAGGTAACAAATACTAAACAAATGTGGTGTATCCATGCAATGGGGTATTATTTAGTCATAAAAATAGGATGAAGTTATGATACATGTTACCACATAGATGAACTGTAGAAGTATTATTCTAAGGAAAAGAATCCAGTGATAGAAGAAACCTATTATGTGATTCCTTCATACGACACATCCAAAATGGCAACATCTATAGAGACAGAGAGTAGATTAGTGGTTTTATAGGGCTTAAAGAGTGGATGGGGAAGGAGGGTGGTGATGGGTAAAGGGCACATGGAATTTTTTTTTGAGATAAAAATGTTCTAAAATTAAATTGTAGTGATGGTTGTTTATATCTGTGAATATGCTAAAATCTACTGAATTGTACAATTTAAATGAGTAAATTGTATAATATGTGAATTGTATGTCAATAAAGCTCTTTAAAAAAATTTGAGGGGCCAGTAAGAATCTCAGCTATTGGAACTCAGAGAAGAGCTCTTAACAGAAGAAATAAATTTGGGAAATTGTGGGTAGGTAGGAGAAAATATGGAATTAGGATAAAATATTGCTAACAAGTAAACTTGGAAAAGTTCTAACATACATAGTTTGGGTCAGGGCAGGTGGGTCAGTAGAAGAGACTACAAAGGAGCAGTGAGACATCAAACATAAAAGAAAGGTTGTGGGATTGTGGTTTCAAAAGTGCCAATACAGACTGTGTTAAAAATAGTATGTGTGAATAGTTTTGAATGAAATTAAGAGTCAAGTAGGATGTGGTATGAAAAATATCCATCAGACTGAGTGACTCAAAGTCATTATAACATCAATTAGAGCCATTTTGTACAGTGCTGGTGGAAAAGCCTTCAAGGAAAAAAAAACTGAACAACACTGCAATTCACTAAGTAGTGTGTGCAGGGGAGGATGTGGTGATAATGGCAGTAAGTCTCTTTGCTGCAGTTGGGTGTGATTTTTATTAGAGGGTAAGTCAGGATGTGGGTGATTTTTGTCTTTAAATTGGAAAAATTCCAGCCTGTTTAAATGTGGATTGGAAAAATCCCATAGAGATGCGTATGAAGAAGATCCAGAATCTATAAATGAATAATCAAGATTGGAAGATTCCTGAGACAAAGACATGACTTGGTTTAAATCATATATTAGGTACCGATCTTAAATCATAATGCTTACATATTAGTCATTGGTGAAATAGTGTTAGACTGAGCACTCCTTATCTGAAAATTGTGTTGATTAAAGAGCATTGTCACTAAATATCTGTCAGTGCTGGTACTTATTAGTTTCTTAGAACACAATCTCGTAAAGACATTAATAAACATCATAAAAAAACAAAACAATTCAACTTTGTAAGGGTCATCACTAAGGAAAAAAGCGTGGAAGAATTTCAACAGAGGAGACATGTGTACTCTTACAAGGCACTGTACTATATGCACCTTCTAGCTATGAAATTAGCTATTTATCATATATATGGATTGAATGAGTCATTTCCTAAACAGTGTTTTCTATTTCCCCAAGAAACTTCAGCAAAAATCTTTAATAATGAAGAAAGGTGATTAATGCTATTCCTTACCAATATCATGGTAATTTACATCATGGTAAATGAAATTGACTCACAGCCTCCAGGTTCAACTTCCCTAGTCAAATCTCAAACTTCAGGTTGTCAAAACCTTTAAATGAACAATGAAAAGATTCATAGTTTATTTATTTTTGTATTAGAAACACAAGTCTTCTCAACCCAGTAAACAAAAAAGCCAAAACCAGATAATCGGAGTTGTCATCTATGATAAAACTTATTGGACATTTATATTACTTTCCTATGGCCAATGGCCACTGCAACACATTTTGATAAACCTGGCAGCCTAAAACAATGGGAATTTATTCTCTCACAGCTCTGGAGTCCAGAAATCTAACATCAGTTTCAGTGAGGTGAAATTATGATGTTAGCAGGGCTGTGCTTCTTGCAGAAGCTCCAAGGAAGAATCTGTTCCTTGCCTCTTCCAGCTTCTGATGTCTACCTGAATTCTTTGTCTTGGGGCCACCTCACTCCAGTCACTCACTGTCTGCATGATCACATTGAATCCTCCTATTCTGTATATACCAAATTCATTTGCGTCTCTCACATAACAACACTCCTGATGGCATTTGTGATCCACAGATAATTTAGAAGAATCTTCTGTAAGTCTACAACAAAAGGTACCTATCACAGGTACCCTAATATCAGATATCAGGGCCTGAAATCTTTGGGGGCACCATTTATCTCACTACACCATCTCTGAACTACACTTTTAATATAATACCTTAACTGCTCTTTGTTTTCAACCTCTCCCATTTCTGTCTTTGCCACCCTACCACACTGCTTCCAAACTGTATTCATCTCTTTTTTAATTTTTTTAAACTAAATTTTTGAACTATTTTATTTTTGAGAGAGAGAGTATAAGCAGGGAAGAGGCAGAGAGAGAGGGAGACACAGAATCAGAAGCAAGCTCTATGCTCTGAGCTATCAGCACATCTAGGCACCCCCCAAATTGTATTCATATGCAACATCCCCATTGCTCTGAGAGGCTTTGGGGTTTTAATTAGGGTATAATCATTACACTCTTCTGTTAAAAATTACTTCTTTAGCTTTAGAATAAAGTTTCAGTTAATTCCTATTGAATCTAAAGCCCCTTTGGAATTGTGGTATGGCCCCTGTTGATTTAGATGTACCATCCTCTTTCACTGTGTTTTTCTTGCTTACTACTATGGGGGAAACAAAACTTCTGTGGTTCTTTATTCCTGTCCATAAGCTCTTTCTTTTGTTCAGAATGCTTTTCCACAAGTGATCCTTGGGGCACCTTTCCTGTCTCTTTCTTATGCCTCACCAATTTCCCTTCAAATTATATTCTTATCTGAATGTTTCATAAAAGTCCATCTTCCAAAAATTTATAAAAGCTTAAATGGATTTGCTCCTTAAAAAAAATAGTAACTTTATTTTAAGGGTTTGATTGAAAGACAATTCTAATATTAGCTATGATTATTTCATTTTAGAATAAAATTCAGTATAAAATATTAATAATGATAATACCATAATAAACCAATAACCAACGTTTAGGTTTTGGGTTTGTTCATCTTTATTATTTGTAAAGTTATCTGCAAAATATTATATCTCTTTCCTCATTTAATCTTCCTTCCTACAAATTACATCTCCATTCCATTGTTGAGCAAACTTAAAAACTCCCCAGGATAATTCGTAGAAGAGGTGTTACTTGAACCTGGATGTTCTGGTTCTAGGGCTTTCTCTCAATGACCTCGTATGAATGTAGGAACGATTGTTTTCATACAGGCTTATATTTTGGACCATTAGGGCAGTGCTGAGTATTCTCAACATTGTAAATGAAACAAATTCAATAAAGAGCCCTAAGAAAATTAATTCAATTATAGTTAATATGATATCCCTCTAAAAGTTAGGATTTAATCAATAGAATTTTCTTTAAATCTATACATTAATAACTGATACTTGTATAGTTCCTCATAGTTTATAAATTACTTTAATAGGATTTCATATGATTGTCACCACAAATATGTGAAAGAAATAAATCTTTTTGCTTACCAATTTATATATAGATGCACTAGACTCATTCGAAGAGTGGAAGAAGCTGATCCACAGTGTTTGGGCAGCAGTATCTTTCTGTTGCAGTTTACCGTTCGACAGCTTTAGGAGCTGTAAGTACGCCTATTTAGAAATCCAGCAATTTCAGGGAAAAAAAAGGGAAGAAAAGATAACAATAATTCTTTTTATCATACTTCAACCTCTTGTTTATGCTTCTGTTCCAATTCAACTTTGGCTGTGAGGAAGAAAAAAAGAGAGCATTAGGAATGCTACTACACCATGAGGGTAAAGGACTAGAATCGTCCCTAACGAGCAGTGATCACGTTCAGCCCAAATGACGCGTTGACTGGTGCCTGCCTGTCTCTGTTTCAGTTTCTTTCAGATTTTCATGTGGGAGGTCCACATAGTGCACAGTTCCATGGCATTAGTGAGAGGGAGCCCCTTTCATTTCCCATCTGCTAGCGAAGCCAATTATGGCAAATCCGATCCGAAAACTATGAGGAAACAAATGTTTAAGTATTTCTCTTTGAAATTAACTAATATTACAGCCCATCCTGAAAAAGATTACATCTAATGACATTTCCAATTCTCTAGAGTGGGAATTCTCAAATGATCTGTCTTATTAATGTGGGTATTAACATATAACTCTGACCTAGACTTCTCTTAATGATCTATTGAGCAAATGGAGGAAAGCATCTCTTTATTGACATTTCTTTTGAGCAGTTTACAAATATCTCTATCTTTTCAAAAATGGCTTGACCTTGAACTAAATTAAAATATTACTTAAGTGACATATTTACTTTTACATGTACATGTAAATGTAATATATATATATATATATATATATGTATATATATATATATTATAGGCTGCCATTACGAAGTACGACACAGTTTGTGGTTGAAACAACAGAAGTGTCTTGTTTCCAAGTTCTGGAATCTAGAAGTCTGAAATTAAGGTGTTGGTGGGGGTGGTTTCTTCTGAGAACTGTAAAGTTAGAATCTGTTCCAGGCCTCTGTCCTAGGCTTGTAGATGGTCATCTTCAGGTTCACATGCATTCTACCTGCATGCAAATCTGTCTCCAAATGTCCTCATTTTATAATGACCGAATTTTAACTTGATTCCTTCTGCAAAGACCAAATCTTCAAAAAAGTTCACATTCTGAGTACCAAGGGTTAGGACTATAACATATATTTATTTTGAAGGGACACAATTCAACCCATATTAATTACCACTTTTACAATATTTTTCTATACTGGCTTTCTTTTCACATTTTGTGATTGCTTATTTATTGACAAGCTTTTTGTTTTACGGTTAGAAAAGTAGAATATACTCTCTAACACATAAATGTCAATAGGAAGGATAAGAAAAAATCTTTTTAATGCAATGCATTGAAGAATCAGAATTAATTAAAAACAGATAACACATATTTTGTGAATAAATGACTAAAAATGTAGCAAAATCAAAACCCACAGGAAATCAATATATCATTTACAACTAGAGGACATATTATAACAGTAAAGGAAGATAAAAGGATGGAACTTTTCCATGGATGTTGGGATTTCACTAAACATCAAATAAGCAAAGTTTATAACTTAAAAAACCCAATAAGGCTGAATATTCTTCTGATTATTCAACTCTCAGCTGGAAATATGATTCTTATAATTACCAGTTTGAGATGAAAAATGAAAGCATCTGTTTTAACAGTCCTGTTTCTTGCATGATTAGATTTATTAACATGTTTCTGTTTATATGTTTATATATTACTATAAAAATATATTTAAACCTACATGTTCCAGAGTTTTTTTAAATTTTGTTTTAAATTCCGTTTTTAATGATATTTTCTTAGCTTTGGAAGTTTTAATAGCTTTCCTTGGATGTTTACATATAACACATTATATTAAAATAGTAAGTTTTTTTCTTATCTTTCACTACAGCTTATCCTCAATCTCTTATTTTGTCTGACATTTCATTCATTTATTACAGAAATGTTTATTAAGGACCTACCATGTACCAGATACTTTTCCAACACTGGGTATATAGCAATAAACAGAATAGAGAAAAACACTTGCTTGTGTGGAGCTCAAGTTACCATTGGGGTAGACAGACCATATACAAACAGCTAGTAAATTTCATAGCATATCGGAAGCTTTTATTTACTATAGATAAAAATAAAACCAGGAAGGTGGATAAGCAATGCTGGTTTGTGGAGCAGGAGTTTATAATTTAAAATGGATTCTGGGGCGCCTGGGTGGCTCAGTTGGTTAAGCCTCCGACTCTTGGTTTCGGCTCAGGTCATGATCTCAGGGTTCTGTGAGTTCCATCCTGCCAGTCTCCGCATCATCAGTGAGATTCTCAACCTCTCTCTCTGCCTGTCTCTCTCTCAAAAGAAATAAGTAAAATTAAAAAAAAAAATTAAAAAAAATAAAATGGATTTTCAGGGAAGTCCTCATGGAGGCATTTGAACAAAAACTTAAAAGAGTGGATGCAGAAAGTCATGTGAAGATCTGGGGGAGTAAGAGAAAACAGAGTAAGAGAAAGCGGTCAGAGGGTCCAGCTGGTGCAAAGGTTCTGGAAGGGAACAGCATGGAGGCCGCTGTAGTTAGAGGGGAGTAAACAAAAGAAGGGAAATAAATGATGAGTGATGAGATCAAAGAGTTAATGGAGAAAATGGGGAGTAGTGTAGACAAGTTTAGATTTCTGCATAGGGTGAAGGATTTTCTAAGTTATACTACAAGGAGATATGCATCTTTCTCCAAATGTAAAGATAGACTTCAACCATCTTTATCTCCTACTCTGTCACCCCCATGCCACATGAAGCTAACACTTCAGAAAAGCTCTTCCCCGGTAGCAGAATCACAGAAAACATCACATAAGGTGCAGAGATAGGGAAGTTAATATTTCCTTAGGTTTTCTCATTGTACTAGTTACACGACTACAAAGCATTATATGCTATCACTACCATTGTAACTGGCAAGAGAGAAAGACTACACAGCTGAATTTGGAAGTTTGAACTATTGAAGCCAAAACAAGTGTGAAGTTTGGCAGTTTTCAGTCAGCTCTGAACAGTGAGGTGACCTGAGGACATTTAAGACAGTTAACATAAGGCAAACCACCCCTGCCCCAAATGAGAAGCTTTATTAAGAACTGTCATATCCAGATAAGACTTCCTTTTTGTTCTTAGTTGTATTTAGCTGTTAATACAAGACAACATTATAGTTATAGATTGATATTATGTATCATTTGATATAGATATGTTTGTTAACTAGTATACTACATACAGTTTATTTGACAGATTTTTTTGTTTTCATTTTTAAATATATTTTGTGTGTCTAATTTGAATTCCCAGAATGAAGAGAAACGTTTCGTATATTATTTAAAAGTGCCTGCGCTGCTTTAAACTGCCTGATAACTGTAATCATGGAGGTGTCTGGAATAACTTTTGTGGAGTGGTTTACAGTTAAGAATTCTTCCATCCACATGGGCCTGCTAGTGGTTACAAAGACAAAATAAACCTCACAATTTAAAAAAACAAAATATTATTTTTTTAGATTTACATCTTGAAAACTTTTGTATTAAAAGGCAATCTGGAGACTGTGATGCTTTTTCTACCGTGTGGAAAATTTTCAGAGGAGTTATTAATTTTTGAAGAACTGGAATTCTACAAAGATACTTTCCTTTCTCCCCAAATTAGTGAAGCAATAAAAGAGACTCAGGACAATTTTTATTGGGCGGGTATTATACTAGTAATGAGAACAGAATTACTTTTCCCAAATTGAGAAATCAGTCTGTAGCAAGTGGTTGAGCCAATTAAGCTGGATAGGAAAGACCATGTATAATGCCTCGTTGTATTACATGTACTGCTTGCTAAATTCAGCCTCTTTTAATCCTATTAGTCGAAAATATCCCTCCCATTAGACAATTTATTTGTTATATCTGGTCAACATTTTTATTGAAACACGAGTTAAATGCAAAGAGAGTGCCTTTTCAGCAAGATTTTAATGTAGTTCTTGCTATGGAAGAATGAAAACCACACACTTTACCTGCTACTAAGTACAATTAAAGTATAATTAGAATCTAATGGATTTGCTAAAGCATTTAATGATGAATAACATTTAATTCTGCATACTGTAAAAGGTATCTAATTGATATACTCAATTTTAGTAGTCAAATGAATACACTAATATGAGGCACCATTTAAGGATTGCCATGCAAACCACTAATAATATGATAGTTTCAAGAATGATTGCATATCATAGTGCACATGCCTACATAATCTTTTTACTTATACTTCTATAATTTATGATGGAAACTATGATTCTTAAAGAAGAAAGTAATATTATCTACTATCAGACACCTCTGATTTTATAGCAAAAGCATTCTAAATGCTAGAATAAAATGTTTATTAAAATCATTTAACATTTTCTTCATAAGGACCCTGAAGTTATTTGTAATTTTTGTCTGATTATATTTTATGTTATAAATTGTGAAAATCATTTAATCACCAGGAGAAAATGAAAATATATACAAAATGTACACAAAGTAGACACTGCAGGTTTGCAATTTTGTAATGTGAGGCTGTAGATGTGCAAAACTACTTAGCAATGTGTTTCACTTGGTAATAAACTGAAAGAGTTGATGCTTTATGCTAATGAACATGGAACAATGAAGTCAAAAGAAACAAAGTATTTGGAAACATGTCCCTTCAGTTTCATTTCATTTAATATTATTTTACTAATGTATTTGCTATCAGAACCTAAACCATAGATTTGATACTTACTCCAGATATAAGGAGACTTGTGTGGAAATTGTTGCTGTCTCAGGTGTTCAGTAGTAATGAAGTTGAAATGGACATATTATTTCAGTATGAAACACTTCTCATGGACGGACTCCTTCAATTTCCCAACATGTCCATGACCTTTTCAGTTTCTGACCTTCTAAGTAATGTTGTCTAGTGATCTTAATCTACTCAAGATTGTGTTGCTTATCACTCTTTTGTGTTACAGACTTTGGATCCTACCGTGACCATATTTCTGATTTTATACTCCCATGAGCAAATATCACATTCAACTTAGTTGTTGCCAGAATGTTTTGTCTTGATCAAGCCCTTGTGAAGTGAATCTAGCCACTTGTGATTGGTACCCGGGCAATAAGTGGTGATATCAATTAACCAAGGCAAATCAGTGATGAATGGCCAATAGTTACAATCCATTAAGAGATATGAAAACAAACAAACCAGTAGACTAGAGAGATCTATTTTTTTTTTAGTCACAATACCAATTTTAACAAAATAAAAACTGATAATTTGCAACAACTTTCAAGAAATATTTGTGGTTTGACATCAACAAATTGTAGTTTGGCTTTCTTCATGTGGTTCTTCATAAATACATTCTGGGTCTATATTATGAAGAAGATGCTACGGTGTTTCCAAATAGTATGTCAGACTTCTGATCTAGACAATATGGCCTAGATATGATTTCCCATGCTCTTCTCCAGAAAGTACTATAAATGCTGGAAATAATGTAAGAGGCAACCAAGTGAGATTTTTGAATTGCATAAAGAGGAAGGTAGGAATAGTTAGACACCACAGACTGAACAGGGCAGCAGAGGACTTTCAACCCAACAGAATAAGGTAATGTAGGCCTGACTTTCTTGACTTCCAATTTATCAAGAGGAGGCAACTCATAGTTGTCTCATTTCTGTCCTAGAATTCTTAGGAGTGCTGTCAACAACACCAGGCAAATGACAATACCACCAAGAGGCATCACCTGGGAGTCCTGCTGGTAACACAGCAGAAATAGAAATACATGCAATATGCTCTCCATTTTCTCATGAGTGTTATAAATCATATTTGATAATTCCAACAAAAGTATATCAATTTCTGATACTTAAGACATTGATATTTAAAATTGGGAAGGGTAAAATAATTAAATTGCAAGTAAGATGTCTACAATTCATTTGAAGTAGTAAAATATTACACCAGTATACTATGACAAACCACATATGTATATTGCAATACACACAGAAACCATTAAGAAATATATACAAAGAGGCACACTCAAAAATACTGTGAATAGGGCCCCTGGGGGTGCAGTCAATTGAGCCATTACAATGACAGTTACAAGTATATTATGCTTTGCAGTTGTGTAATCATCAATACAATGACAAAACCTAAGGAAATTAACTTCCCTATATCTGCTTTTTAAGTAATGTTTTCTTTGATTCTGTTACTTGAGAATGGTTTTATTGAAGTATTAGCTCAATGTGGCATGGTGGTCACTGGGGTAGGAGATAAAGGTGGTTGGAGTCTATTTTTATATTTGGAAAAAGGTGCGTATCTCCTTGTAGTATAACAGAAACTCCTTTACACTATGTGCTGTAATCTCTTCTATTAAAACTCAAAACTATGCCTCAGTTCGTTGAGCATCTGACTCTTGATTTCGGCTCAGGTCATGATCCCAGGGTCGTAGGATCCACAGTCAGTGTGGAGCTTTTGATTCTCTCTCTCTCTCCTTCTGTCCTTCTCCTCCACTGCTCTCTCTCTCTTTCTGTCTCTGTGTCTCTCAAATAAAATAGAAAATAAGGATGCCTAGGTGGCTCAATCTCTTAAGTGTCCAACTCTTGATTTAGGCTCAGATCATGATGTCACCGTCTGTAGGACTGAGTGCCCTGTCAAGCTCTGTGTTGACAGTACAGATCCTGCTTGGGATTCTCTCTCTCTCCCTCTCTTTCTGCCCCTCCCCCACATGCATTCTCTCTATGTCTCAAAATAAATAAAATAAATTAAAAATAAATAAATAAATAAAACACTATAAATAAATCAAGATAGAATTCAAAAAAAAAAATGTTCAAGCAACCATTCTTGACAAGGTAAGCAAAGTGAAATGGAAGAGCCAAAAACAGGAAATACACAAAAAACAAACTTTAAAATGATAGTCTTAAGTGCTGACATATCAAGAATTATCCTAAGTATAAATGGTTTAAATATGCCAATTGAAAAGTAGAGATTAGCAGAATGAATTAAAAAGGAAAAACAAAAGCAAAAAATCAAGATGTAGCTATATGGTTTTTACAAGAAAATTACTTCAAATTCAACAGCGTATGTAGACTGAAAATTAAATTATGGAAGAAATGCCAAATAAATATTAAGAAAATAAGTGGGAAGATGACTATGTTATTTTATGACAATGTAAAACTCAAAAGAAAACCAATTAGTACTGACAAAAAGGTACATTATAAAAAATAAAAGGATTGATCCATTAGGACGACATAATAATCTCAAATTTATATACCTCAAACAACAGAACTTTAAAATGCATAAAGCAAACTGGGGGCGCCTGGGTGACTCAATCAGTTAAGCACCTAACTTTGGCTCAGGTCATGATCTCAGGTTCATGCGTTCAAGCCCTGCATCAGACTCTCTGCTGTCGCACAGAGCCCACTCGGATTTCTGTCCCTCTTTTGTTCTCTGCCCCTCCTCTGCTTGTGCAGTCTCTCTCTCTCTCTCTCTCTCTCTCTCTCTCTCTCTCTCTCTCTGTCTCTTTCTCTCTCTCTCAAAAATAAACATTTAAAAATAAAATAAAATAGGGACGCATGGTTGGCTCAGTAGGTTGAGTGTCCAGACTCTTGGTTTTGGCTCAGGTCATGATTTCACGGTTTATCGCTTTCTGTCCTGACAGTGCAGACTCTGGACTCTGCTTGAGATTCTCTCTCTACTCCTCCTCTTCTCTCTCTCTCTCTCCCTGTGTGTCTCAAAATAAATAAATAAACTTTAAAAAATAAAATCAAATAAAATGCATGAGGTAAACTGAAAGCTGATAGAGCTAACAGAAGAAATAAACAAATCCATAATTATATTTAAGTATTTCAACACCTTCACTTTTAACAAACTATAGAACTATAAAACAGAAACCATCAAGGATATAGAAGATCTGAACAAGACAATCCTCCAAAAATATCTAATTAATATATATTAAAACTCCATTCAATAAGAATGATTATATATATATATATATATATATATATATATATATATATATATTCTCAAGTGTACATGGAAACTTCATCAAGAAAAACCATATCCTGGGCACTAGAAAACCTAAAAAAACTTAAAAGAATTGATTTCATACAAACTATGTAAAGTAAATCAATCTAGAAATCAGTGACAGAAAGACAACAGGTGCATTCCTAATCATGTGGAAATTAAACCATAAACTTCTAACCTCAGAGAAAGTCTCAAAGGAAATAAAAACATATAGAACTAAATGAAAATAAAAATATTAAGTTATGTGGGATACAGCTAAAGCGGTGCTAAAGAGAAAATTTATGGCACAAAATCCTTACATTATAAAGAGGAAAGGGTCTTAAATCAATTACAGAAGTTCCTCCTTTAAGAAAGAGGAAAGGAAAAAGCAAAGTAAACCCAGACCAGGCACAAGAAAAGAAAGAAAAAGATAACAGCAGAATCTAATCACATTGTAAACCAGAAATAAGGAGAGAAAATATAATAAACAAAAACTGATTGTTTGGAAAAAATCAGTAAGAATCATTAACATTTAACAAGATGAACAAAAATAAAAGGAGAGAAGACATAAATCACCAATATCAGGAATAAAACTGAAAATTTCACTAGAGATACTGAAGTCTATAAAAGAATAATAAATCAATAGTAGGTGTAACTTTATGCTAATAGATTCAATAACTTAAACAAAAAAAGGAGCAATATTCCAAAATCCATAAACTACTAATACTCATAAACTACTACTTCTCAAGCAACATGAAATAATCTAAATAGTTTTTTATAATCATTGAAGAAATTGAATTCGTAATGAAAATATGAAAAAAAACCCAGTAACAACAACAACAAAAAACCCCTAGCCCATACTACTTCCTTGGATAAATCTACCAAACATTTATAACAGAATTAACAGTGATTCTATACAATCCTTTCCATAAAATAGAAGAGGAGAATATATCTGAATTAATATCATGAGGTCAGCATTATCCTGATAGAAAAGTCAGACAAAAGCAATACAAAATAAAGAAAAGGAAAGAAAGATTGAAAGAGAGAAAGGAAGGAAGGAAGGAAGGAAGGAAGGAAGGAAGGAAGAGAGGAAGGGGAGACAAGGTGTTGGGGAGGCAGAGAGAGAGAAAGAGAGAGGAAACTGCAGTCTAATATCACCCGTAAACTTAGCCACAGCAATCTTCAACACAATAAAAACAAATCTAACAATGTATAAAAAGACATATCCACCTTGATTAAGTGGACTTTATTCCAGGTATGCAAGATTGGTTCAACATTTAAAAGTCAAACAATGCTAAGTGAAATAAGTCAGTCAGAGAAAGACAAATACCACATGATTTCACTCATATGTGGAATTTAAGAAACAAAATTGATGAACATAGGGAAAGGGAGGGGGAAAGAGAGGGAAGCAAACCATAACAGACTCTTAACTAGAGAGAACAAACTGAGGATTTGATGGAGGGGAGGTGGGATGAGCTAAATGGGTGATTGGAATTAAGAAAGGCTCTTGTGTTGAGCACTGGGTGTTATATGTAAATGACGAATCGCTAAATTCTACTACTGAAACCAATAGTACTCTGTATGTGAACTAACTAGAATTTAAAAAAGAATTTCAAAAAAAATCCTAAAAGTCAAACAATGTAATTCACCATGTAACAGGCTAAATTGACAAAGAAAAGACATTTGCCTCATCCAAAACCCATCCATGGTAAAGAATACTGCAAGTTAGGGATAGAACAAACTATCTTAACTTGATAAAGAATATTTATCAAATAATCCTCATATTTAATGGTAAAAGGCTGAATTTTTCCCTCATCAAGAACAAGGCAAATATGCCTTTGTTCTTATTCTTATTTGACACAGTCCTAAAAATTCTACCCACTGCAACAAGCCAAAAAAAAAAAAAAAAAAAAAAAAAGTACAAATAGTTTGGAAATGAAAAAATAAAACTGTCTCTATGTGCAGATGACATGATTGTCTACATTGAAACTCCAATGAATTTGCAGAAGCTCCTAGAACTAATACATGAGTAAACAGGTTGCAGGATATAAATCAATATGTAATTATCAAGTTCACTTCTATATAATAACAATATCACTGTGAAAACCAAAATTGAAAACATACCACCATTTATAATTGTTCCCCCAAATGAAATGTTTATGTGTAAACTTAATAAAGCATATCCAGAGACTGCATGCTTTAGCATGAAAACATAAAAGTATATTTTAAAATCCAAATCATAAAAATGATGAAATTAATCACAGGAAACCTAAACAAATGGAGATATATACTATGTCCCTGGTGCAAAAGGCACAACAAAGATGTCAGTTCTCCCAAACTAATCCACAAATGTAATGTAACTGATGTCAAAAGGCCAACAAACTTTTCTGTAAAGGTAGGCAAGCTTATTCCAAAGTTTATACAGAAAAAGCATAAGGCTCTGGAGTAGTTCAATCAATCTTGAAAAAAGAAAGAATCACTCTACTCAATATCAAGGCTTATATGTAAGTATAGCCATAAGAACTGTATATAGTGCTGTTGTAATGGTAGATGCATACATCAGTGAAATGTAACAGAGAACCCAGAAATAAACCCACAGCAACGTGCCCAACTCAACTTAGCAAAGGTGCAAAAGCAATTAGTTGGGGGAAGGATGGGCTTTTAAATAGATGGTGATGAAGCAACTGGGCAATGGGACATCCATAGACAAAAAAAATAAACTGATGCCTAAATTTCACATATTGTGCCGAAAATTAAGTCAACATAGATCATAAATTTAAATATACAGCATAAAACCATAAAAATTTCAAAAATGCACAAAGGAGAATATCTTCAGAATGTAGGTATAGGCCAAGAGTTCTCAGACTTGACATCAAAGCTATGACTAATAAAAAGAAAATTCATGAATTGAACCTTATCAAAATAAAAAAAAATACTTATTTTTTTGGTTTGTGGAAGATTCTGTTTATAAGATAAAAAGATGAGCTATAGGCTGGGAGAAAATATTTGTATACCACATAACCAACTAAGGACTGGTATGTAGAATATATGAAAATCTCTCAAAACTTTACATTAAAAAAATCCAGTTAGAAAATGGTCAAAAGATATGAACAGATACTTTACTCAACAGGATATACAAATGGCAAATATATATGTGAAAATGTATCTAATATCATTAGTCACTAGGAAAACATAAATTAAAACCATAATGAGATATCACTACACACTTCTCAGAATGGTTACAATAAAATTTTCACTCATACTTTTCAAAGTTGTCCTGTGAATACTTGTTCACAAGAAAATACATCTTCACAAAATAAGTTGGATGAAATAGAATGACCCATACATTCTAATAATAAGTTAATTAACTTCATGAAATCATTCCAGATCAGGAAAAACAAAGAGTATATTTGTCAACTTAAATTAAAAATTTAGGGGTGCCTGGGTGGCTCAGTTGGTTGAGCTTCCGACTTTGGCTCAGGTCATGATCTCACAGTCTGTGAGTTCGAGCCCCGCGTCGGGCTCTGTGCTGACAGTTCAGAGCCAGGAGCCTGCTTCAGATTCTTTGTCTCCCTCTCTCTGACCCTCCCCCGTTCATGCTGTGTCTCTCTCTGTCTCAAAAATAAATAAACATTAAAAAAAATTTAAAAATTTCACCATAATGCAAATGTTTGGGATATTTTATGACCTACCTTTAAGTTGTGTCACATGGAAGTGTGTCATTAATGTAATTTGAATATTTGTCTTTTTGACAAATAGGAAGAATAATAATGCTCCATCATAGATACTATTTAATCCAAGATTTTTAAAAATTTTACTTTGTCCATAACTTCTGTTTTGCTTTCTATTGGTTATTATGAGGGAAAAATTATTGTTTCTTTCCAAAATATAATTAATGTGCTCTGAAGTCACATTATTCATGGATTTTAAGTATCTATAACTTTAGAGTTATTAAGTCTGGAAATAAATCTCAAAAGAAAAAAAAACTTCAAAAAACACTCAACATTTTTAAGCTTTCATAATGAAGGCATAACTACTACTATAAAATTTTAATAAATGAACTAAACTTTTATAAAGTGTGTTAAAACAAATATTGGTCCATTTAAAATATTGAATTTGGGAACATTTTCTAAGGAGACAAAGGACCCAAGTTTCTTTCATAGCCTGTGGGTTTCTCTTGCTTGTGGGACAATAATCTCTCTAGTTCTACAAAACAAACAAATAAACAATATTTTTAACATTTATTTATTTTTGAGACAGAGAGAGACAGATCATGAACAGGGGAGGGGCAGAGAGAGAGGGAGACACAGAATCCAAAACAGGTTCCAGGCTCTGAGCTGTCAGCACAGAGCCCCACACGGGGCTCGAACTCACAGACCGCGAGATCATGACCTGAGCCGAAGTCGGATGCTTAACCGACTGAGCCACCCAGGCGCCCCACAAATAAACAAATAAATAAATGAAATGTTTAAAAAAATGTAAAAGAGGAAGGTAGTGGGACTTACTTCAAACTAAATTCTCCCTTCATAGTTACACGCTATAAATTAGTATATGAGCAGTTCTGAGCAGCTTTACAATAAAGGAATACGTTTAACTGTTCAAATCAATGTGTTGAATTCTTAAAATACAACCCTAGGATTTTTTTTAATTTTTTTTAACGTTTATTTATTTTTGAGACAGAGAGAGACAGAGCATGAACAGGGGAGGGTCAGAGAGAGGGAGACACAGAATCCGAAGCAGGCTCCAGGCTCTGAGGTGTCAGCACAGAGCCCTACACGGGGCTCGAACTCACAGACCGCGAGATCATGACCTGAGCCGAAGTCGGCCGCTTAACCAACTGAGCCACCCAGGCGCCCCTACAACCCTAGGATTTTGATGATCTAGGACTACATATCCATGCTTGGTATCTAGTTTCTTGTTATTTCTTTTATATATCTTTACATGGAAAGTTTTGCCCTTTATGGTGCTCTGCAATTAGTGTCTGCTCAATCAATGTTACTAATGTTTCTTCATGATACCTGAACGTAATTACCAAGTGTGCTTACCATTTTGTATTTTAATGTCTGTTTATATTTCCTAAATAGACAATGCACTTTGTAAGAGAAGGGGTCAATCACTTATTCATCTTTTTTTGTACCTCCCTACCACAAAAATGCATGTGGTAGAGTATTATTCAGATATAAATATGTCTGCACCTGCCATATGCCAAAAAACACGTCCACCTTACTGATGAAAAGAATATTTTCAAGGTCTTTTCATTTTTCCGTAGATTGGAAGATTTTTAGATTGAAGCATACAGTCTTCTACGTGGCTAGAAGACTGACAACATTCAAAAATACTACATTAGTAAATGGTTGTGAAGATAGCGCAGAATTATGTGTGTGTATGCATGTGTATGTGTGTGTGCATGTCTGCATGTGTGTGTACAAGTGTGTGTGGGATTTCTTCGGGCTATTGCCAAACATATCGCCTAGTCAATCTTAGCTGACATTATTACCATTATTGTATTTATAAATGTTCTTACAATGTTTACCAGTGATCCTATATAGATACGTAGAACTCTTTTCTACTACTGAAACATCCTATTAGAAACTGAAACTCCCGGGGTGCCTGGGTGGCTCAGTCGGTTAAGCATCCGACTTCGACTCAGGTTGTGATCTCACGGTCCGTGAGTTCGAGCCCCGCGTCGGGCTCTGTGCTGACAGCTCAGAGCCTGGAGCCTGTTTCAGATTCTGTGTCTCCCTCTCTCTGAGCCTCCCCCATTCATGCTCTGTCTCTCTCTGTCTCAAAGATAAATAAACGTTAAAAAAAAAAGAAAAAAAAAGAAATTGAAACTCCCTAATATGTTAGATTTGTAGGTCAAATTTTTCAAAACTAAAGAAGATAGAAAGGGTACAACTTTACCAAAGTCATTGGGAATTTCAACCTTAAAAAAGAAAAAGGAATATTACCACTCCTATAGCCTTGTCTCCAAAAGAGAAAGTCTCTAAAACATTTAGGTGTATGAATAAGATGTCATATTATTGACTTCCACTTTTTTCATTTAATGAAATTTTCACTCAAAGAACAATATCAAATGTTCATCTAAGAAGGACAAGTATTATATTCACTGGCAAGGGATTTAAAAATTAATGAACTTATTACAATAATGATATACCCATGAGCACATATATGTTTTCAGTGAGGTTATAAACCATAACATCCAAAGCTGGTGTTAACAGAGTAATTAATTGCTCTAAGAACACAGACTTTTGTATTTGTCAGTATCATGTTTTTTTGTATTTGCAGTTTTCATATTACTTTAGTTGCAGTTTCACATTTATTTCTATAAACACATATTTCAACTCGTGGGTGGAAATTAAGGCAGCCAGATGGCTCAATGAACTAAATGAAAGAATGGAGACTCAGAGATACAATTTCCCTGCTTTGATTATCTGACACATAACCTCAGATATGTGAAGGTGATCTTAGTTTTATAGGTTCCTGTTAGGTAACTGTTCTAAGTTCAGGATATCTTTGTGACATCATTGGAGTTATTTAATAAATATCATACATAAAAATTATGTCCAATCTATGTTTTGATGATGAGAGTAAGCATGAATCATGGATCTATATGCAGATGGCCCAACACCCTCAACGACATCATTTATACATCTCTATCTATGTGGTTTTAACTTTTCCACTCAGTTTAGGAAAAAAAAAATATTATGTAAACCTGCACAGGTGCAGAAGCAGTTGGTAGCATCAGGCTGGCAAATTAGTAGGCCAAAAAGGGCAGGAACAAGAAAGTATAATACATGGGTTTCTTAAAAGCAGTTTCCATCCAGCAAACAATGAGAATAGACACAGATGCAGGCAGTTTCCATGGCAGATTCCATATAAAGCTACAAAAAAAAACCCTGTCATTACTCTTGAGACACATGGAATGTCTTTAAAGTTCAAGACTAGGGCTGTAATCCTACTTCAGTGCATGATTATAGGCAAGTCTCTTGCATTTTCTGAACTTCTGTTTCCTCTTCTCTAAAACAATTAAAAGAATGCATGATTCAGAGGATCGCTGTGAGGTTTTAATGAGATAACACACTTGATGCAGCTGGAAAATAAATTCACAGAATATTAACTCAGTAGATATGTTCATGAGCTAGATACTGTGCTAGATGATGGGGCACAGTGTTGAGTATCTGTCTCCCCTTACTTTTTGGTTAAATAATTCTGAGTTTCAGCTGGGCTTATAGGCGCCAGGAAGAAAGATAGCGTTTTTTTTCTCTTGCTCCTTCTGCTAACTGGAATGCTGTTGATAGCTGGAACTCAAGTAGCCATTTGGATCATTAAGTGGATTACCTGTACTAAGAATGGCAAAGTAGCAAGATCAAAAGAGTCTTGGTTCCCCCAGCCATTGTGAAGCCACTGTACCAGTCACACACTAATATAACATGGAAGTATTCTATAACATGGAGGAAAAATATAGTATCATTTTTAAGCATTCTGGGTTTTCTCTCATTTGGCAAAGCCCACCTTACCCGGTATTGTGAACTAGATGCTCTCTGTCTTCATGGAGCCCATTTGGTGAAGAAAAAAAAGAAACGGAATAGTTTATCTTACCTATTGTTAAAGCCCACAGTCCTGTGTGGTCTGGAGATTGGCATTATATCCTGTGCTGATGGTTTAAAAAGCATTTTTCAGGACTGGATATATGACCCTTTGAATCCAAACATTTCAGAATAGGACCTCTGAGAATTGAAAAATTTCACAAGGCCAGTCTTAGGTGCCACCCAGCATGACTCTCTGCTGCCTCCCTTGGGAATCCGAGTGAATAGGCTTTTGCAGTTCATCCCACAAAAGGCAATGGAGCCTCAGACAATTCAATGTCATGAGGATTTTAAGTATGTAAGAACTGGCAGTTTGGGGGCTGTGAGAAGTAGTTTTGGATCAAACTGAGAAGTTCTGTGTATTCTTTTAAGAAACTTAGAGAGTAGGCAGATACTAGTGTGTTCCTAAGTGATACAGGCAGAACGTTATATTAACTGAGCACAGATACTATGAAATGGGAAGAGAGTGTAGTTATTTATAGGAAGGCAATGAAGAGGTAGTTACAGTGCTTCCTCAGTGCCACTTTTGATGGATCTCTTTCCCTTGATTATATAAAGGTCAACCCCTAAAATGACTTCTAGAAGAAAACAATTACATGAAAAGTAATAACCGACTTTGCCTTTAGTAATTACAGTTAATTTTCAGAAGGAAAACAGTACCTAATAAATCCTGGACATGTTTTTCCAGCAAAATATAAAAAAATACAATCAAGCAAACCCAAACTAGTATTCTTTCAATATGGATAGATTAATGATAGAAACAATTTGAATACTAGAAGTTGGAAATGGAAAGAGCAATCACCAAATTAATGTCTGTCTCAGAACTTATATGGAAAGCCTTAAAAGGGACACTAGCTTAATAGGACATGGGCTAGGTAGGTACTGATGTGCTCTGATTTTAGGCAATAAGTTTGGTGATACAGATGATTGATTCCTGGGACTAGCCAACAAAGGAACACATGCTTTCATTCAGAAAAAGAACAAATTTGGGCACCTGAGTGCCTCAGTAGGTTAAGGGTCTGACTCTTGATTTCAGCTCAAGTCATGATCCCTGGGTCGTGGGATCAAGCTACCAGTGTGGCTCTGCACTAAGCCTGCTTAAGATTCTCTGTCTTTCTACCCCTCCCCTGCTTATGCCTTCTCTTCTCTCTCTCTCTCTCTCTCTCTCTCTCTCTCTCTCTCTCTCTCTCTCTCTCACACACACACACACACACACACACACACTCAACAAAGGAAAAAAGAAAAGAGACAAATTTTTCCCAAAGTCTTCCTGAACGTTGATTTTGTACTGTAAAGGCCTAGAAGGAGAAAGGATGTTATTACTAATTCTCTTTTTCTTTATTTCTTTTTTTAATTTATAAAACAAGGACAGATATTAAAAATAAAACAATAACAAACAATTGTTAAATTTAAGGTTTCCCATACATTTCCTTTTCCTTCTCCTTATTCTGTACTCCATCACCCCTCACTTACTCTTTTTTATCCTGGCCTTCTTTCAGGTTTTCAAATATTCAAAACTCTTTTTCAATGTAGAACTTTGCACAGGCTGGGCTCACTTTGCTCAGAATTGTTCTTTCTCTGGTTCTTTCTTTAGGTGCCCAATCTACTCATTGAAACTTGAACTTTCCTCCTTAGCATTAGCTTACCTCCTTCCTCTAGTTTCTGATCTATCTCTTATTTTCCTTTACTGCACCTGTTTGATTTTTTCTTTCCTCATAGAACACAATATTCTTCCCTTCTTTTGATTTTCTATTTTTCTTGGCACTCCATATTCAGGACTGAGCTCGGTGTCAGCACATAATAGCCTCCTAGTGTTATTGGTTGAAAAATAAATGAGTAAAAATTATTGCATTTTCCTCTTCCTTAGCTTTCCTGAAAAGTACAAACTACAAAACTATAAAGCCATTTAGAATATAGTGATTAAATAGTACTTCTTATAGATCCAAATATTAATTGTACTGTCATTTGGATGATCCTAAGGTGTATATGCAAGAGCCAATATTTTTTTGAGATAAACTGAGATCAACTTTTTGAAGAAACTGATAATAAAAAGGTGGTTTGTGTTTTTTTCCTTAGAACAATGCAAATTTGTAAGATTTGTTCCTGGAAATAAACTTAGTACTCTTTTTAATGAACTTTTACAAAGCATTCTCTCTTTTTTTTTTTCTTTTTTTTAAACTGATTTTTACTAGAACTATTTGGCTTCCTTTTCAAAAATTTTTTTTCAATATATGAAATTTATTGTCAGATTGGTTTCCATACAACACCCAGTGCTCATCCCAAAAGGTGCCCTCCTCACTACCCATCACCCACCCTCCCAGCCCCCATCAACCCTCAGTTTGTTCTCAGGTTTTAAGAGTCTCTTATGCTTTGGTTCTCTCCAACTCTAACCTCTTTTTTTTCCCTTCTCCTCCCCCATGGATTTCTGTTAAGTTTCTCAGGATCCACATAAGAGTGAAAAAATACGGTATCTGTCTTTCTCTGTATGGCTTATTTCACTTAGCATCACACTCTCCAGTTCCATCCACGTTGCTACAAAGGGCCATATTTCATTCTTTCTTATTGCCACGTAGTACTCCATTGTGTATACAAACCACAATTTCTTTATCCATTAATCAGTTGATGGACATTTAGGCTCTTTCCATAATTTGGCTATTGTTGAGAGTGCTGCTATAAACATTGGGGTACAAGTGCCCCTATGCATCAGTACTCCTGTATCCCTTGGGTAAATTCCTAGCAGTGCTACTGCTGGGTCATAGGGTAGGTCTATTTACAAAGCATTCTGTTTACAGTTGGAGATTAGCATGATTTACTTCTAAGTTATTGACATAAATAATTTCTTCTTTTGTTTAACTTCTAAGGAACCTGTAGGCAAATGAGTGAAATAATGTTCTGAAAATGATTTTTTATTAAAATGAATTTGGTGTGTTGATTCTCTATACATTAAGTGGTTATCATGCAAGTTAAATAAATATTTCTAGCAATTGATCAAATAAAATCAGATTCAAGAAAAATGTAAGTGCTTGATAAATGTTATTAGATTAAAATATAACATTTACAATTTTCATCAATGTTCAATCCTAGAAATTAGCAGATAATTATATCAACTTAAAGCTATTAAGGACTGATTTTTAATAAAGCAATTTGCATATAATGTGTATACTTTCGACAATAGTATTATTGTCTAAAGTTATACGGGCCATAGGCAGGCCAGCCCAAGGTGGACCACTTTGGCATAAGATTATTTTTACGTTAAAAGTAATCAAAGCTTAGCTCTTCACCTACCTCTAAACTGCCTAAAAGAATTTAGGTAGAGGATCTGCTCCAAGAAGAGAACTATCACTGTAGATAGCTACATTATACTATAAATTATGTACTGTAGACAGGGAGGAACCTACCAATGTCCTCTCTCCCATTGTTTCTGAGTGGCCCAGAAAATATTTATGTGCCAAACATTTGCTCTTTTTCATCTTCTTGTGAATTCCATTCCTTCCCTTTGAAATCCCAGATCCCTCTCCCTTTCTCCTTAGCTCAGAATGACATGTGTGCCTCATTTTGCTTGACTGTCTTTGGAATTTCCATGTCTGTGTGGATTTCCCATATGTATGAAATTAAATTAGATTTTCTCCTGTTAATCTGTCTCATGTCAATTTGATTCTTAGTCCAGCTAGAAGGACCTTGAGTGGCAAAGGAAATTCTTGCCTCCTGACTGTGTCATATTAACTTCTAGTCATTCTACAATATGGCTTTTAAAGTTATTAAAAATAAGACAGATTTTATGAGTCAGGAAGCACTGAAATACACATTCAATGTTTAATTCACAGTAAAATTTTTCATAAACTTTAAATAGAAAGCCATATTGGCAAATACATTCTTTAACTAGGCTATAGCTTATACTGAGTAAGTATACTATAAATAAAGATGATAAATCCCTGTACTGTAAAATTAGTGGCCTATGTGTTTGGCAAACAGAAAATAACTCATAAAATCATCAGAAAAATTATGTATTGTTTTTCTCAAAATATCTGCTTACAATGCATATCCCAGAAAGCCTTAGTATTGTGCACTAAAAGTGTAGTAGGTTACTGCTGTCAGCCTTCTGGGACATTCTCACCTGACTCCAAGGAGATGAGGAAGAACCAGAAAACCAGTTAGATGGAGGCATGAAAGAAGTCTTTTTGAATAATCAGGTATGATAGAAACATAATCTATTAAAAAAATCTGAGTCTTTCATGTGTCTATGTGAAATCAGTAAACCTTAATTTTTATAACTGATCGAATTATACCTTGCGACACGCACATATTTGGAGAACTGCTTGTAAACAGGTATACCTCTATCCCTTTTTTGCATATAATCCTCAGTGAACTAACAAGTTTTGGAGCAAGTTTTCAGAGCAATCTGCTCTACTGTCTCCTTACCATTGTCCTCGTTTTGAGACAACGAATAAAGCATTTACTAACCTATTTTTGAGGTTGACTTTTTATTCAGTTGACAGTGTTAGAAACTACAGTAGTTACTTTTTGAAGAATGAATAGGTTGAAACATTTAACACTTACATGTTCAGAAAAGCCTTTATAAGCACAAAGTACATCATTACAATCTGCAGTGTCATTCTAAATTCAAAATTGATACAGATGAAAATTTATTTTAAAAACTAAATACATGGTGATAAATGCAACATTAATAAATAACTTAGAAAAGTATTCTAAGACTTATTTCTTAGGGAGATCCTCTTATAATTATATCATCTGGCATTCTCCAAAATTCTTTAAATCAAAATAATGGAACCAAGTAGAGAATTATATATTTCATGAAATTACAACATGATCAGAAATGTTCGAGTAATGCCCTTTCATGTTTCTTTCTGTTTAAAGATGGTGATTCACGCTAACTGCATGATTGAAAGAGGGAAATTTTGTACCACAAAGTCTTTGGGAAAGCAATGAGTCTTCTGGCATACTTACCAATATGCTTTGTTTTGAAGATAATGAGGACATTACAAGCTGTTTGGGTCTTTTGTCTAAAAATTCCCACCAGAGGCTCTTTCAAGCCACTGTGGTTTCCAGGGCCTGATTCCTGCAGAGTCCAAGTCTGGTTTTGCTGTAGTGTCAGCTGTTCCTCATGCTTGTTGGGGTCTGTGCGGCACTCGTGGGAACATACTCAACATTGTGAGAAATCCACCCACTTTAGTGGCTCTCCATCGGGGGATAGTTTTGATCAGCTTTTCAAACTTAGATTGATTTTGAAATTCTGAGCAAGGTGACATATGTTAACGTGCCTTGCCCCTGACCTGAGCAGAGGCAAAACAGAACTAATAGCTGGCATTGGTAATGGCATGAAAGACCACATGAAATGAATAGCAGGAAACACCACACTTTTTGAATTTTGAGAAGGCCAATAATGTTCCATCAGGAAAATTATAGTTGAGTGTTTTGATTGAAGTGACAAAGTTTAGTCTTATATAATGACCCATAATGAACAACTGGCTTCAAAAAAGAAATCCTTTTTCTTAAACATGCCATTGCCCTGCAATCAGAACAAGACGATATATCAAGGGGAAAACATATCAGTGATATTGTCTTCCCTATTGTAAATGTCTCTAGTAGAGTTTATGACTTGAAAAGCACAGATAAGAAACAACAGAATTTTTTGGAGGACTACTGAAGGACAGAGAAGAACACTATTTGAATTCTGAGCCCAAAGTCTTGAAAGTAATCAGAAAAAAAAAAAAAACACAATTGTTACACAAATAAAAATAATTCAGTATAGGTATAGGAATGGAATGGTCAATTAAATATTAGATGGGGTTTCAAAGATGACAGGAAAAATGAATAAGTATTTTTTCCATGTATGTATGTATGTATGTGTAAAAGCTTAACTAAAATAAAAGACTATAAGAATTAACTGAACATCATCTACGAGGCTCAAATAATTCAATATACAGAAGAGAAGGGATGTAGGATGATTTTGGCATCATAGCTTTAAAATTTTTGTAATAAAAAATTAGTACACGTATGGAAGTAGTGCAACTAGTTTAATGAACTTTTTTGATATCCAGAATCTAAGTTCAAAAATTATTAACACTTGGCCAATAATTTTTTCATCTACCCCACTTCCTACATAGGCCCACCTGTCCCCATATACTTTGTGACATTTTCATCAGGATTCTATGACTCTAATGACTACATTTGGTACTTTTTTCTAGTACATAGGACAAGTCAGACTTGTTAGTCAGATGGTTAGTCAGATAGTTTAAAACCATCATGCTATTCCAACCCCATTATTCTATGTGGTCTACACATTAATGGAATATATATTGCTGAAGACTATGGATGGGTCAGTAAAAGATAAAAACAAATAAACAAACAAACAAAAAACATGTGAAGGTATTAGCCAGTGACTTGATCACCTGGCTTAGTTTATTAACTAAGTTTATTATGGGAATAATTTCTGACCAGGAAAAAAAAAATGAAGCCCATGGTTTATTCAAGATAATACTTGGTTCTCTGTGAGAAGCTCTAGAAGTATCTAGTGAAATTATTCTTGTTTCTAATTGTCTTGAGATAACTTTATACCAGGAAGGGATTAATATGGTTGAAGAAGAGAACATATTGGCTTGAACTCTATAGTGAATGTTAGACATAATCCACTTATGAAGTTAAAGAGATAAAAATTTAATGACAAAAACACAAATCTTCAGTGTGATACATTCAAAATGTAAATATTATTCTTAATTTGTCACATAGAGCATTATAACCATCTCGCTGTTATATGAGGAACATTACAAATATAGTATATTATATTGTAATATATAATAATATAATAATATATAGTAATATATAATAATATAATATATTATATTGTAATTAATACTAAAAATTACATTGCATTGCCTGTAATGCCTTAAAGATAAAATGTTACTTATCGTTTATGGTGGTTTCAAAACCAAGGCATTATTTATTTAATAATGGAAGAGGGTTTGGAAAGGAAAACAGCCCCAGATGATGGTCAACCAAAGAGAAACTACACTTGAATTAGGCTTCAGGGAGAGATTGCCTATGGGATTCATCCTGAAAATATTAGATGTGTAACATCTCTGAAGCCCCTGGGGAAGGAAATATCGGTTTCCCTTTACTGCACATTGCATCATTTATAGTCTTGGGATTTTGGAGGAAAAAAAAAAAAAAAACTTGGTTTAGTGTCAACAGTGTGCTAAGGAGAAGTTAATAGAGCAGAAGAAAGAAAATCAGGAGGAAATGAGGCTACAAAAACAGGAAGAGAAAAAAATGGATGAGTATAAAGAAGGATATTAGGGAAAGGGGCTGGTAGAAGAAACTTCTGGCTTTGGCACATAACAAGCCATGTAACTTTGGATGCATTATTTATTTTATCCACATAAAAGTATCTTTATTTCCCAAAAAAAAGTCAAACAGCCACCTCCTGAGATTTTTTCTTAATCCTTTTTTTCAATGTTTATTTATTTATTTTGAGAGAGACAGACAGAGAGAGAGACAGAGACAGAGCATGAGCAGTAGAGGGGCAGAAAGAAGGAGACTCAGAATCCACAGCAGACTCCAGGCTCTGAGCTGTCAGCACAGAGCCCTATGCAGGGCCCAAACTCGTGAACTGCAAGATCATGACCTAAGGACGCTTAACCGACTGAGCCACCCAGGTGCCCCACCTCCTGAGAATTTTATCCTTAAATTAGACCATTTGTGTAAATTACCTGGACACAGTAGGTATCCAGCAAATTGTAACTGACTACTATATGCGTATTCCAGTGTTCAGAAATACTTTTGCATTTTTAGACAATATCTTTGGAGTTAACTAATGAGCCATAAGAGAAATAAGTCTTGATTTATAATAACAATTCATGACTATGAACTGTGTGTTTATGACACAGAATACAGAAACTTCATGACTTTGAACTTATAATTATAGGCACAAATTCATGGCATGATTATATTAGTAGCACTCCAAAAGTGTTTAGCATCTGATTATTTAGATAATTGCTCCCCATTTTAACTTGAGAATTTATAATAGGGCTCCTTGGACAGAATTCCTTAAGTATGGAATTGCCAGGAACATAAGTTTCTAAGCCTTTAGTGTGTTAGTAGGAAATTTCATGAAACATATCTTTTTTTCATAAATTGATACCGAATCTCATAATCCATATAGTTTCTTAACAATTACTATTTTAACCTTATGTAATCCTGAAATATAGATGAGGTAGATGTTCTCTTCTCCATATAGCCTGCATTCAGATAACACTGGAGTGCTCAGTTGCTATGGTGCTATGCATCACTCTAAAAAGTACCTTAGCAGGAAGTACAATATAGGATCACCCAAACTCTCATCAAAATTATGAAAATTTCTCAGAACCTGCAAGTACATTACTGAGTAAGCAATGAGAAAAAAAGCCTATAGTAATCTTATGTCTTTAGGATTTTGCTCTTGAATCCCTGGATTCATTGAAATTTCAAGCTCTCCAAGAGGGACGAGTCATTTAAACAATGGTTCTACTCTTTGTTTTATAGTTTTGAGTGTTTTGTTTTCTTATTTTCTTGCTGTGCTTTGGACATTTATTTGAGCAAACACCACAGTACCTGGAGAGGAATCGTCTTTGAGCTAGCTTAGTTTTAATAGTTTTGCTCTTTCAAGTGCTTAAGCTATTCCGATCGGCTCTTGTGAGTTCTTGGCAATAATATAGTTTGCTCTTTGAATCTTCAGCACCAAGGCTGGCTGCTAACAGGGGCTGCATGGCTGATCTGGGTTACTATGGCCTGGCAATATTGCCATGTGAAGGGAAGGAAAGATGTTTATATGGCCTCAGGTGGCCCACTGAGCCTGCATTTCTCTCAACCTCTGTTTAAAACAAAAATGCACCAAGATATTCAAGTGCATGTGGATGGGAGGGTAGGGTATGTGCATGGGTATGTGGGAAACATAAGGTGTGTGTAGCCACTAAATTACCTCCAAAATGATCACTTTTTCATCTTAAACCAGACGATATGCCATGATATGTTTATTAGGAAGTTCACACTGAGGCATATTTTTGCTCCAAAGATGATAAAAGAACTCTCCTGAGAATTGCGAAGCAGATTATATGAGGATTTCAGAAGGTTATACAATAAAATCTGGGAAAGTGTCCTAATCGTTGTCCTAATGACTCACCATATTCGGCCTCTTCCTTCCTTTCTCATTGCTGCTAATGCTCATTTTATGTAAAAATCTCAACTGGAACTAACTAGGACATCTTTAGGGTAATGTTGGTTTCTAGGCAATAGTAATTTTCAATTAAAATTGCACAGTGTACCAGTGAATTGAAAGTCAGATACAAGGATGCTATAGTTTGGAGTTTTTGGTTTTTCTAATCAGCCCCACAGCCCATGCTTTTCTCAAAATTGGCAACAAGTTTCTGGTTTGTTCTTGGGTTTGTGCCATGGTGTTTGTGGAGAGGAGACAAAATCTCCCCAGGACTTAGGCTCGGGTCTCCTCAGGCTATAGAGAGGCCTGCACAGTTCAAGATAAGAGAAGAAAGCACTTCAAACAGCTAGGAATTAATCAGCTGGTCTGGCTTCAAGCTCGGTGTTATAACTGAGCAATTCTGTTTCAGAAGCTCACTTACATTAACTGAAATTAAATGAGACAGGCTCACTTAATTCTTGTGTGTAAAAGGCTCTTGAAGCACAGTTTAAACCAGTTACTTTGTGATGTCATAAAGCAAGGGGGCTAATTGAGCTCATTGGAAAGGGAAGGGCCCCTGGGTTTGTATCAAAGAAGGATTGGACTGGCCTTTGAAACAATTTCCTTATGTCTTATTCATACCTTTATAGTGTTGTACTTTGTGCCATCCATTATCATATAACCAGAATGTTCAACCTCTCCTCCCGTGTCACTGCTATTTGTAACAGAGGAAGCTCTTTATGGAATACATCTGATAGTTTAATTGTTCTATGAACCAGTGTAACTTACGGCCTTTTTCGGTGTGCCTCAGAAAGACATTTTTTGTGTATTTGAGCAATAGGATTATCATGTTAAATAATTCTAGAAAATGGACTTTTGTTATATTGATGGATTTTGATGAAGTACTCAAACACAAATAAACACAATAAACCAAATTATTTCTTTATTTTCAAAGTTTCCTAATTTCTAATAAAATTTCTAATTTTATTTTCACTAGTAACACAATGGTGTGTGCATATATCTCCTTCATATGTTTCTATTGGGATTGAATATTTAATAACTTTTATGTAAAAGCAATACTAAATCTGATTTTCAGGTTGCAAGGACATATTTACACAAAATAGGTCTACTAATTCTCAAAGTCTAAGAACGGTCTTGAATAAGTTTATTAACAAATGTTATCTTTTTCATAATTAAATGACTACACGATCAGAATAATCAATGTACTAATGATAAGGCTAAAAGTAAAGTCCCAAATGGGTTTAAATCTATGACTCTAAACTCAGAATCATCTGTTGTAATGATTAAACCATTTGCTCTCTATATATCAGATGCTAGCCCATTAGCTTAGTCAAAGATATCGAAAGCTTTTTCTTCTTCAGGCTGTTAGTAAAGCAAATAAAACATTTCTCTATGTTATTGACAAGTTCTTAATGGATTTATTCATTAGACACAGTGACCCTTCAACTAAGCTTTAGTCATGCAGAGACAAGCATTAAGAGCATTTGAATATCTCTGGTGTTGATTAAAATATGATCCCTTATGAAGTTTAAAGTTGTTCAATGCATTCAAAATGTATTTTGTGTCTGGCTAACTCAATAATAACAGTTTAATTGTGACTTCTTTAGTCATTTTCATGAAAATAAAACTGGATTTAATAAAAAACAAAATTGAAAATCCATAATGCTTTGCAAGGGGTGGAAAAGTTTTTCTTAAATACTGATATAAATGGAGAAAGGTTTCTAAATAGGTGGTCAATACAGATGGATTTAAATATGAAAGAGAACTGTACTCAATAACTTACTAGTCTTCCAAATTAATTGAGAGGGTATTGATAGATAATGCTAACCAGTGCATAGACACATTCTGTCCAGATGTTGACCTTACTCAACTGATATCACTGTTTGTAATACAAAAACTTAGAAATAGCCATAACATTTATCAACAACAGGATGGGTAATTAAATGATCATGTATTCATGTAGTAAAATGTTACAGTACAGTGACAAAAAGAAATAAAAACTATACTATTACATATTATATTGGAAGAATCTCAAACATTTTTGAGAAAGTTACACATTAATATACATAGTATGATCCCATATCTATAAATGGTAAAACCAGTTGAATTTAAGGAACATATTTTATAGAGATACATACAAACATGTTAAACTAAATAGAAAAAGCAGGATAACAGTAGAAAACATACCCAGAGCCCTGTGTGCCAGATACTTTAAAAACATACAATATATATTTTTTACTATAATTATGATTCCCACTTAAAGATGGAAAATGACATACAGAGAGAAAATGACATACAGAGAGATCCCTCCCAAATCACACAGCTATAAAATAGAAGGTCCAGGTTTTAATTTTAATTATTTTAATGTTTATTTATTTTTGAGAGTGAGAGAGACAGAGACAGAGTGCAAGCTTGGGAGGGGCACAGTGAGAAGGAGACACAGAATCTGAAGCAGGCTCCAGGCTCTGAGCTGTCAGCACAGAGCCCGACCCGGGTCTTGAATTCATGAAGGGTGAGACGATGCCTGAGCCAAACTCGGACACTTAACTGACTGAGCCACCCAGGCACCCCTAAGATCCAGGATTTAAATCCAACAACTGAGCTTATGAGGTTGTGTTCATTCACTGTGCTCTGTAACCTAGAGAGTATGATTAACAGAAAACTCACCATAATGTTTACTTCTTGGAAGGGTGAGGGGAAATGGGAGGAGCATGCATTTGATTGAAAGGAACTTAGGGTTTCAAAGTAATGGAAATATTTCTGTTGGATGGTAGTTATACATATGTTCATTTTATTATTTTTTAAGTATACACATATTTTATAAACAAAATATATAGAATTTTTATATTTGAAGATATACTTACCTATTTTATAATTAAAAATGTATACCTGATTATTTTGCCACTTTCAGCAGAGTTAATGAAATCACTGTGGTAATAGAAATCAAGTTTTGTTATTTTACTAAAAATAAATCAAATAGTGTTTAAAATTAATATATTTCATAGTCAAGTTATCCTGTTATTTGGCTCTTAATAGCACATATTTTTTTACCCTAAGAGTTGGTGGGAAGAAAAGTACTAATAAGTTATTGAATGCCTAATAACATTGAAAGGAAGAAATGAAAGGACACATATTAGCCTAATCCTTGGTATATGCCTGCAAGCTAAGATCAGCACTTCACATTTTTTTCTCAGTCATTTCAAAGTAAGTAGAAAAATCTGCAAGATAATAGTACATAAAAATGACATTAGCAGCAAATGTTAATTGAACACTTAGTATGTTATAGGCATTGTGATTGGTGCTAGCACATATGATATTTTATGTCATGCTTACATCAAACTCAGAAAGAAATGCTTTATTATTATCCCTATTGCTCAGAAAAGAAATCAAGTTTAGGAGCCTGTGGATGGCTCTGTCGATATTAAGTCTTCCACTCTTGATTTTGGCTCAGATCATGATCTCATGGTTCCTGAGTTTGAGCCCAACATCAGGCTCTGTGGTGACTATGTGAAGCCTGCTTGGGATTCTCTCTTTCTCTCTCTCTCTCTTTCTGCACCTACCCCACTCATGCTCTTTCTCTCTCAAAATAAAAAAATAAACTTAAAAAAATAGAAAACAAGGCTAGAATAGGTTAAGTAACATTTATTTTTACCCAATTAGCAAGTTGCAGAGCTAAAGTTAGAACCCACTTCTTTATGATTCCAGAGGCAATGTTCCTAATCATTACCTTCATGATTTGTATTAATTTTCATATGAAAAATTTTGAGCACATAACAGAGTTGAAAGAATTTCGCAACAAACATCTGTCCTATTAATCTGCTTGGGCTACCATAATAAAATGCCACAATGCCAAAATGCCACAATGGCTGGCTTAAACAACAGAATTTATTTTCTCACAGTTCTGGAGAACGGGTAGTCCAAAATCAGGTTTCAGTAGGGTTCAGTTTCTGGTGAGGTCTTTGTTCCTGGCTTGAAGAAAACTATCATCTTCACATGACCTCTTTCTTATGTACATGAAGAGAATGGGCATGCAAGCAGCAGAGAGAATGTGGTTCCAGTCTGAATCCGAAGACCTGAGTAGCAGGAGAGGTAGCGTTGTAAATTCTAATCCAAGGGCAGAAGAAAACTGGTGTCCTAGCTGAAAGAGTTGGGAAGGTGGAGTTCCCTTTTATTCAGTCTTTTGTTCTGTTCAGGCTTTGCACTGATTGGATAAGGTCTACCTATATTTGGCAGAACAATCTACTCTGCTCAGTTTCCCAATTCAAATGTTAATATCATCCCAAAACATGCTCTCAGGCACAACCAGAATAGCGTTTGACCACATTTCTGGACACTTTATAGCCCAGCCACGTTGGCACAAAATTAACCATCACACCATTTATTTCAGCCCCATTGTTGCAAAGGCTTTTCTCATTGGATATTTTGACATCTTGGCTGAAAATTGGATGACTATATAAATGGATCTGTCTCTGGGTCAATGAGATAATTGTTGTATTTGTGGATACATTGAATTCAAGGTACTGACTCTTGCTTCTTTAAAAAAGTTTTTCAGTCTAATGATAGCAGAAGTGATAGAAATAGACAGTCGTCAGGTAAGATTCACAAAATTCAGACATCTTACTCAAGTACCAAACCTGACTAACAATTTAAATAATAGGTTTGTATTTTTTTTATAAATGGCCAGATAGCAAATATTTTAGCCTTTTGCAGGCTACACATGGTCTCTGTCACACATTTTACTTTTTTATTTTTTTTAAACAACTCTTTAGTGGATGGGCTTTTGCTTGATGATCACTGATTTAAAGGAAATAGGTAATCACATGCCCCAGAAAAATAAAGTCTAAAAATTCGTAATACAACACTTCAGAAAATTTCCCTCACTAAAATGCACTTCAGCCCAGATTTAATATATGGGAACCCAGATTATCCATGCTTGGCGTTACTCATGCAGAGGGCAGAAATTTATTTATTAAAAAATTATCTCTATTTATACTCTAATAATTTTATACTCTGATAAATATATAGCTGCCACAGATGAATTACAACAAAGTGGTAAAATTACAACCTAGATAGAATACATGTATTCTGCTAAAAGCTTTTTAGTAAATATCACGAAGAAGTCTTGTTATTGTTTATCAAATTTGGGACATTTCCTTCTTTGTCCAGAGACTCTCCCCAGGAATGCCCAAGGTGGGAAGAATGAATTATAAACTAGTTGCTATATCTTGCTTTGTAGCAGGATTGAAGATAGTTGGTTATTAGCTGAAAAGACCTGAGGATGGATTCAAATGACAGAAATATAATGGAGATCAAAATAAGAAATTATGAAAGTGAGTAAAACAAGAACTTTGAGACTGTATATGTGGGTGAGGTCTTAGCCTGGAGTTGGAGAAGATTTATTTTTCTGCAGATAATGGCCAAAGAAAAGTGCATGTTTTAATATAAAGGGGTGATATTGCATAGAGAAAATGTGACAAAGGTATATTCAAACTGGATAACCTTAATTTGAAAAATAACAGTAGAAATTGTGTATCTGATACAAATGAAGAGGTAAGATTAAATATGGGACTTGAGAAAAGGAGAAAGGTTTGAAAGAGCCACTGTCAGGGATATGGTAAGCCATCAAGAAGCAAAAAAAAAAAAAACAAAACAAAAATTAGCAATTGTGGTTATTTTATACTTATAATAAAATGATGAATAATAATCACCTATTGTGATTGAATCACCTAATGTGTGAGAGGTGATGGGCGAGTTAATTTACAAACACTATTTAGAATAAAACAAAATTGTATTATCCACAAATGTTAGATTCTAAACATAGCTACTACCTTGAATATTTCATATATTCAAATATATTTTTTGAGAAGTTCCAAAAAGGACAGATCACCTACTTCTCCTGAAATCTAATAAATTTTCCTTCAGCACTGAAACAGATTGCTATTTGTTTTTGAAATTAGAATCTTGCATTTTGGAAATATGCTGCACGAAACTATCTATGACTAAGATCCCTCATGTCATGTTCACTCCAGGGCGGTCCCTCACTTGGTAGAATGGCTAATGCGCACCATCCATTCCACTTACATTATTCTTTCTTTCTCAAGCAAAAGTATTTCATTTTGAGTAAGGTAATATGACTCCATGGAGTCCCACAAAGATTCTAAAACTGATATTCTAATTTTACAGATGAGGAAATTCAGGCTTGGATAATTTCCGTAGCTTACAGAAGGCCAAATTGTTAACAAGTAGCATAGTTGGCATTTGAGCCCAAGTTTCTCTGAATCTAAGAGTGTTCAGTATTTTGATGAAACAGCTTATCTCAGAATCCTGACAGACTGGGGAAAAAAGGGAAGATGAAAATGGACACATATTAGGACAACTGGAAAGATCCAGAAACTAAGGTTCAATAGAGTTCACTACATATAAATTGAACTCCTACCGTGTTTCCATGGGAAATTGACAATGACGAACATATGAAGTTGAACTATAGAAAACCATGTAGGTGAAGGTCAGTTTTAGTGAGGAGCTGAGTGAATGAAGTTCAGAGTAGCTACAGTTGTACTTGAAAAGCTAGATTCATCCACAAGGGCAATTAAAGTTATAAATATTCGAGGCTATGGAAATGAGTCATTATTTGTTGGCAAAGGACAGAAACACTCTAAAACAAGTTTTTGTGAACTAGAGTTTTAGGGGAAGACTTATGAGGAACATCATAGCCCTCTACTACAGAAATTATAGCCAGTGTTCACGGGACTAGAACTTCTGAAATGTTTGTTGATATATCACTACATAAATGTTAACATATATATATATATAAATATATATACACACACTCATATATGCATATATATATACACACACTCATATATACATATATATACACACTCATATATATATATATATATATATATATATATATATATATATATATTCTTCTGACAATGTAGTCACCAAGTGAATAAAATTTAATACTTTGAAAGTTCATTTCTTTGAGATATAATGAGATTTCTGATTGCTGGTACTTTACAAGTTGATTCAAATAAAAAGTTTTGAAAAAACTTGTCATCCACAAAAAGGATCATAAGACATCTTCAAAGTCCTTTTTACTGGCAGTTGTGTGGTAAAGGGGTGTAACACTGAAATAATTAGCAATAGTTGCAAATTAAAGAAAATCAGAGGGGATTAGTACTCTCTCTTCAGAATGTGTGGGAGACCAAAATACGCTGTGGGTTTAGCATACTTTTCAAAACACTCTAAGCTACTAAATTGAGAAAGAGATATGAAAGAAAACTTAAATTCATCTTTTTAATATTACTAATCTGTTGGACTTTTTTATTTCAGGCAGACTATGTATAAAATGAGACAATATAAGAATGAGCAAGTATTTTTTTCCAGTGCATCTCCTGCCTCAAAACTATTCTGAGAGAAACAGAAAATACATTTCTAGTCACAATTGAGTGTATTTTCAGGAGTGCTTTTCAGAGCTTGAAAGAAACTTCAAAGAGATGTAAATATCGTGCTCTGTGCTCTCCCATTCCCCCTAAGGTCAGTTTCTTGGCAGTGTTCTTTTCAGTCAAGACAGTTGTCTTCGCCAGTACCAGTCTACAGGGAGACAATTGTGTGTTGGGCAGCTGCCTTTTCAGTGAGAGATGTGTCTCTTCTGCAAGTTTTTTTCTTGCATCTTCTCAGGAATGAGAACCCAGTCATCTAGTTGTCACCCCATATGCTATGCCATATGCTAATTTGACATGAAGCCGCATTGTAGGCAAGTTTGTTTCTCCAGGACTTCACTCTAGGAATGGACAGGACAATAAGGACATGTAAACACAGGATCGATTTCATACCCATGAAGAGAGGCCCACTGCGATTTATACTGTCCTCATAAGAGGTGAGATGATTTGGGGATGGTCAATCAGAGTCTTGTCTCGGCTCTGTTCCCTGAAAGCAAGCAATATGCTCTAGTGATAGATGCAATACTCCCTTTCACAAAAATCCTTTGTTGGGATTCTGATTTCAAAAGAAAGGCTCCCTTGATAAGAGTGGATAAGCCATTTTACAGCATTTTACAGATGAATGTAATTTGACAGTGATTTTATCCAAAGTCTGCTTGTTAGGCGAACTTGAGATGTCATTATGGAGTTGTTCTTTTTTTGCAATGGTTGGAAAATAAGATTTTTTTCATGAAAAATAAACAAGAATGCATTTTAGAAGTGTTTTGAGAAATTATCCTGTTTTATCTTTATCAAAGTACCTGTGGTGGTGCATCCACTGTGGGGTAATAATGGATGACATTAAAGGAGATGCAGAGAAGGAAATAAGGAAACGAGTCTAATGCATCTTTTTCTTACTTTCATGCCCAAAAGAGTCGCTAAAATTACTGGAAGCAGAATGAAGTTTCAAGAGCAAGAACTCATGGCAAGCTCCAAGGAAAAATAATTGACTCCAAGGAAAACAAAACAGACTTCATTATTTTTACTCCCTGGGGAGAATTTAAGAAAAATTGACCTAAAATGATGGAAACAAAAATGATAATCCATGGCTTTCCCCTTTACTGTTAGGAATCTGGGAGAGTGACTGCATTTGATTTTCTGCTATACTAATAGAATGGTGAAGATTGTGTCTTTTCTTCCATACCCCACCATAATTCTCCTAAGAGAATTTCTGTAGTAATGTATGTCCTTGAGCAGCTGGTCTCAAATACATCTGTACTTGGTCCCTGTGTCAATCAGGCATATTGTCACAGGACCTTGGCGTTGAAAGCCATATGTATGGTACACATATTATAGGTAGTGGTGTTTAATTAAGGCAGGATGATGAGGATAATGATGATGATGTGTGTGATTTCCTTAAGTTGTGCAAGGGAAGTTGGCCTGGAAGGAGAACACTGGTTTTGTGGTACATGTTTCTACTTCAGGGACTACACAGTCTTATAGATTCTGAAATTCAATTTTTCTGAGCTGGACTAGGACTTAAGGGCTTTGTGGATGCAATGCTGACTAAAATCTCAAGGGACTAGTGATAAACGGCAATGTCAATTTATTTACAGTGGAATATCTATCTGGCCTTCTGTGGCTTCTCCAGTTTGTCCAGTGGGAATATTAGCAATCCTCACTGGGAAAATGTTTACCAGAATTAAACTAGACTGCTCAATAATTTGGCCACCTAAGGGGAAGAATTACAGTCTCAGAGTACTTTTAACCCATTCAAATAAGTCAACGTCCAACATCACAAATGCCAGTTAAAACGTTTTAAATAAAATGTTGGGAAACGGAAGCATTTGGGATTGGAGGTTCTCCCATCTGTCTTACCACCATTAGTCCTTCTCATTTCCTGTTTGATCTATTTGTTTCTGAGCCATTGGGCAATGCCTATTTCAAAACACCCTTTCATTAACCCATCCTGTGGCCTGTATCCCCTGACACCACAACACTTACACCCCTCGCAAGTTTCCTCAGGGTCTGTATCTAAGTGTTAGGGCAGAGATGGAACCCTGGCCAGGTGGATTCTGAGGTACACAGTACTAGCAACTGCTCAATCTATTTCAGGTTGTCTTCAAAGAGATGGACCGAATTCAGAGGATGAAATTTAAGGTCCTTCATGTGTAAACAACTTCTCATGTTTACAGAATGGAAATTTTGCTCAGCAACATCACGCAATAATGCTGTAGACATGTAATTTCTCAGGAAAAAAGAATTGATCATTGTCGTCTGCTCTGTATGGGACAAACTATAATTTGAATATTTTCTTCATTTTCAGCAGTCCCACTCAGCCGTTCATTTATTCATCCAAACATTAAGCATATAGTATATTCTAGTCAAA
The DNA here is from genome assembly GCF_024362965.1 of Panthera pardus. Taxonomy (NCBI): domain Eukaryota; kingdom Metazoa; phylum Chordata; class Mammalia; order Carnivora; family Felidae; genus Panthera; species Panthera pardus. Next base: position 124,978,554 of record NW_026526688.1, on the reverse strand, counting down.
GCATTAGCTTTAGGTGATACAAAAATTAAAAAAAATAGTTTATGTCAAAAATCTCACAAGCTATGACGAAGAAAGATAAAAATGATATTAAAATAACAGTAATGTCATCATAATAATACCTACTCCTTATTTATTGGTATCTTTTTGGTTCATGCTCTGTTTTCATTCTTTTTATAACTCATTTAACCCTCATAACACTATATAATATTATTAATATCATATAATATTAAGTATTATCATCCTCATTTTACAAATGAATCACAGAAGTTAGGTAAATTGCCCAAGGCCATACAGCTTTTAATTGACAAAGCTTATGTGAATTCCTGTCTATCTAACTCTGAAGCTCATGCTCTTATTCACAACATTAGACTTTTAGGGAAAAAAAAAAAATAATTCAGTGCTATGTAAAAAATATGAAAAAGATGGTTTGCAAGAAAAGAAGGAGGTGGTAAGAGTTCTGTTCAGGGAATTTTCCAATCAGGAGGCATGACAGGAATTGAAGTTTTGAAGTGCCTTGGGTCAGAAGATAAGACGGGGCAAAGAACAGGGGAGAGAGAGCCTAACCTTTTAAGAGAAACACAAATAGTTCTGTATTGTTGAACTTTAAGGGAGAGTAAAATATAAAAACTGGGGAGTTAGGTAAAAGCCAGATTCTAGAAGCCTTGCATGTTTCCATAAGAGGCTTAAACTTTGTCCTGTTAGCAGTGAGGAGACATTAAAGAATTTTAAAGCAGGGAGACATACACTATGTGTCTGAATTTATGTCAACACTTAAAGTAAGATTATCTTCTGCTTTCACAGTTGGAAAATATAAAGATATAAATGCAAAAAAAAATGTTTTAAATTATGTTTTTCCCACTCTTGGTGAAGTAGGTATATTTTTATTGATTTAAATACACACTTATACTCTATAATATTATGTTTGATAGCAAATTAATTTAGAATCATTGCTTTATCCTACTCTATCATTTCTGAACTCTTTACCCAGTATCTGTGATATTAATATTAACTAGATCACTTGAGATGCTTTTCGAGTTGGCTAACATACTTTTCGAGAGCACATCAATTCTATAACAGTTGTTGGCAATATAACATATTGTGAACCCATATTTTAAGATGTCATTGGAAATTATTTTCCAGCCATCAGAACCTGATTTCTTGAAAGAATGTATGATATACAATAAGACTGAAAATACTGCTCAGTATATTTCTAGAATTTACACACGTATTTATTGTATTGTTTTTATGAATGATTATAAATTGACTTGTGTACAATGGCATAGAACCCTTGTAAATGTTATATCAAAACTTCAGGAAATATTATTAAATCTACCTTTTATCCAGTGGCTACTATGTGCTTCACATTTTTTAATGTTTTAATTGTTATTTTATTCACTTTTTTTAAGTTTATTTATTTTGAGAGAGAGAGAGAGAGGGAGAGGGAGAGAGAGAATGAGTGGGGGAGGGGCAGAGAGAGAGGGAGACAGAAAATCTCAAGCAGGCTCCACACTGTCAGCTCAGAGCCCTATATGAGGCTTCAACTCATGAGCCAGGAGATCATGAACTAAGCCAAAGTGAGATGCTTAACTGACTGAGCCACCCAGGTGCCCCTGTCCCTTAAAGATTCCTCTATATACATTTTCTCACTATTAAAGCCAGTCATTCTTGATTTAGGTGACATCTACTATGGACTCTGTCATATAGATGGTACTCAATGAATCTTTTATGATTGAACAAATGATTCTCACAGATACAGTTTCGTAAGAGTTATTTTCTTAAATATTAATTTATGTTTAATTGCATATTTTTTACTCACTTGTCATGTAACATTACAAGCGAGCAGGAAGCAGTGTATGGGACTTCTAGATTTTGCAGTTCTGGTAAAATTTGGTTTTGTTAAGTTTTTGCCAGAATTTAGAACTTGGATCCTTTAATGGGTATGAAATGGTATTTCTTTGTTGCTTTAATACTTTATTCCCCGTTTCTAGTAATACTGGGCATATTTTTCTGTATTCACTAGCAACGTGGATTTTCATTTCTGTGAATTTCTTGCTCATATTCATTCTACAATCATTTTTGTTTAGTTATTTTTTTCTTTACTTGTAGTAATATTTCACTTATTTTGGATTTAGATTCTTTGCCAGTTATATGTTTGAAATAATTCATCACAGCCTGGGCTTTCCTTTTTAACTTTGTTCACCACGTCTTGTGTTAAAGAGGTGTTTCCACTTCATTGCAGCCAAAGATGCAGAATGTTTTCCTTTGTAGATCCATCAATGTTTCAATTAACTGGCCAGTTACTAGAATCTTATCATATGGATGCATATGTGTAGACAGAGTGAAAAAAGAACCAAGTGCGTTACAGATTGAGTGATGACGAATTCCATATAACTATGGCCAAAAGAGGATAATACACTTTAATGAAGAAATCATGGGATGATTTAAATAGTTTCGAAGAAACAAGCCATGTAAGTGCAAGATATTGTTAAACAGAGGGGTAAAAAATGTAATATCCAGTTCAGAGTGCACACATTAGTTACCCTTTTCGTTTTATATATTGAGTACCGGGGTTCTTGGTGGTTTAAATGTCAGATATTTTCTTTGATGTTCTTTGACATTTTCTATAAACCTACAATCCATTTTTTTTAACAGAACAAGCTTAGATTGTGAAATGTCACTTGCTATTACTTTCTTGAAATACATGACTGAATATAGAGTGTATCACTGTGGTGGTATATGTAATACTACATAACATCTTGCATGAAGAGCTAATTAAATTTCCTGGTACCTAGATAAAAGTGGTGGCCTTTATTTAAATCCATTTCCTATACAGAGAAAAACCAAAGAGCAAAGAGTCTGTACTGCTAGCTGTTAAAAACAAACCAAAGACTATAATTACTGTTGTTATGTAAAATGAGGATGGTTTTTCTCATCTACCCCCATTCCAAGAACAACTTTTTATCTATATCACAACATTCATAATACCTTTATGTGATTTACCTCTTTTGATTCTCCAAGCTTTGTGTGACTGGTTGTATAATAACCACTCTCCCCATTACAGAGATAGGAAAACTGAAGCTCGGAAGTAAAGTGACTTGGTTATAGTTAAGACTCAGTTAGCTTTTAGCCAGGCACATCTCGAATTAGTACATAACTCCTTAGAATTCTGATCCAGGTTTGGGTTTTTTTGTTTTTTGTTTTTGTTTTGCTTTGTTTTATTTTCCCCTTTACCTTACTAGATCCCTAATCTCTATATCGGTTTCTTGATGCTTTCAAATGAGCTTATCCCTGTATTCAATGCCTGGTACAGATGCTAAGACTGATTGGTGGGGACATGCATGATGATTTTACAACATTTGTGCAAAGTCATTGACACTATTGCTATCAGAACATGAAGTCTAATTTCCCTCTACTTAAATATGGACAGGACTTAGGTGATCACTTTTGACTAATAGAATGTGGCAGAAGTAATGTTGTGTGACTTCCATGCTAGATCATAAAAGGCCATAGATCTTCCTCTTGTCTCCCTTAGGACCATTGCTTTTGGAACCCACAGCCCATGCTGTGAAGAAGCCAAGGAACCACATGAAATATGCTGGTAGAGGAGTTCTGCCACAGCCTTAGCAAAGATCAAGAGGATAACCAGCATCAAATGCTATGTGGGTGTGGAAGGGGATCATCAAATCATTTCAGCCTCTGAACCTCTGAGTCACTTAGGCTGATGCTGAGTATAGTACAGACAAGCTGCCCCCACCAAGCCCAGTCCTGATCACAGATTTGCGAACGAAATAAAAGTTGTTATTACGGGAAGCCATTAAGTTTTGAGGTGGTTTGGATACAGTGAATATAACAAACAAGTTAAATTATTCTATTTAACATTCCCTATGTCCGGACACTGTTCATGGTGGTAGGGATGAAGGAGGAAGCAAACAAAGAGGAAAGCAACATTTGCAGTTTGCACACTATGATCTAAGAACTGTAATTGTAGAAACTTACATCTATTATCCCAAATAATTTTCAGAGTAACTCATAAATAAGGTATAATTATTATCTTCATTGGACAAAGAGAAACTGGGGAGGAGCACAGTTAAGAGATTTGCTTTGTAATATAAAACTGGTAAATTGTTAGAACTAAGGCACTAGCTTAGTGTTTAGAGCTCAGTGTTCTCTGTCACAAGGAGATTAGAAAGTGCTTGCTGAATCTGAAGATCCTAAATTTAAGAATAGCTTATAACTGATTATTAACAATATAATAAAGGCTATAACAGAAGCACAGTGCTTCAGGAACACATGACTTTTTATTTTGATCTCTTTTCCAGAATGAATGAAAATTTCTTCATGCTTTTGCATACAAATTAGTAGTGTTTGCGAGGAGAAGGATTCCAAAGAACACTCAGATCACAGATGCAAAGGACCTGGGAATAGGTAGGGAAAGACTAGAGTTTGGGCTTATGGGAACAAGGTGAGTGGCCATGAGGAGCAAAAGAAAGAGTTGGGAAAGACCTTATTTCTCAAGTCAAGGAATTTGCATCATATTCTAAGATAAATAGGGAGCTGGGGATTTATCAGATCATAAATCCAAAAAGGGTTGCTCTATGAAGATATCATCTCAATGGTTAAAACCAGACTGAAAGTTAATGTAATAATCTATGTGAGAAGCAAAGAGACATCTAAATAAAGGGAAGTAGTTGGAAGAAAGGGGAAAGAAGTGATTCTACAAAGATACAAAATAATGATTATGAATTACTTTGGGTCTGATTTGGATGATTCGTTGTTGACCCTGGATGGGATGAATGGTCCTTGATTCCAAACAGAAGGCAGAATAAGGTGTGTAAGTGTAAGAGGGAGATTGAGATTATGTTTCAAAATGTTGAATGAGGAAATTAAAAAAAAAAAATTAGTCAATACAAACCTAGAAGTTTAAATCTGTAGCTCAGCCAAAAAGTCAGATCTGAAAGGTGGATATATGGGAGTCAGTGGAAGAAAGAGAAGGCAGAGAATTAAAATGAATGAAATTACCTACTGAATACTAAGGAGAAGGGAGGGCAGAGAATATGAACATGCGACATGGGATATCGGATTACTGCTTAGAGGGTTCATATTAGAAATGAGCCACTGAAATAGATATTAGAGAGGAAAAGGAGAAACAAAAGAATGACTTTCTGGAATCCAAGAAAAAGGAAGGAGCTTAAAGCAGGATATGACACAGACAATTTAGGCAGCATACATGTCAAAAAATAGCCATTGCCTTTAGCACATAGGATATGAATATGGAGGTTCAGTTGTAAAGGCAGGTGGGAGTTTGAAGAGGGTGCACAAAGGTGGCCTTGATACTGCAGAAAGGCAAAAAGTAAAGGAAAATTTCAAGAGCAGGGAGTTGCTTTTGTTAGGTTCATGCAACTTAGCACATCTAAAACATAACCTATCCCCTTTTTCTCACATTGTTAATCCTATTGTTTGAGCTTGAAAGAAGATAGTAGGAAACATGAGCAGACAGTATCCAAACTTCTGATGAAAATGAGGTTAGGGGAGAACAGGAAGTAAAGAAATCCTGACAACATATATAGGTATCTCTTAAGGAGTTTGTTGAAGAAAGTAAGAAAAATAGGACAGACACAGAAAATATGAGATCAAGAAACTTTTGAAATTAAAATTTATTCAGCACGGTGATATCACATTATTTTTTAATGTCTTATGTAAACATGTATGTATGTTAATATGCATGTAAAAGCTATATATAAATGTATATATGTATGTACATATAAGTATAGTATATACATATTGCCATAGACTGAATGTTTATGTTCCCCTACAAAGTTCATATGTTGAAACCTAATTTCCAATGTCATGGTACTTAAAGATGGGAACTTTGGAAGCAGTTAGGTCATGAGGGCAGAGAACTCATGCATGGGATTAGTGTACTTTTAAAAGAGACTCCAGAGAGCTCTCTCCTCCCTTCTACCATGTGAGGACACAGCAAGAAGGTTGCTGTCTTTGAATGAGAAAGACAGATCTCATTAGATACCAAATCTGCCAGCACCTTGAACTTTGAGTTCCTAGTCTCCAGAATGGTGAGAAATGATAATTTGTCACTGAAGCCGCCCAGTCCATGATATTTTCCTTATAGCAGCCTAACGAGTTTAAGACATGTGTATACATGTTCATACATATATGAATATATTCATATTTTATATTAATCTATAATAATTAATATAATACAATGCATTTGTATATAATAATTGATATATTGTATTATAATAAAATATTCCATATATTAATAATTTATATTTATATATAATCAATATACATATTAATACTATATTACTTATATACATTTATAAGCACATATATATACACACATGTCTGTATATATGCACATATATACATGTATACATGTGCACAATATACAGACATGTATATACACATATATATGTATACATGTGCATATATATGTATATACATATATACACGTATACATGTGCATATATACAGACGTGTATATATGTATATTTAAGATTAGAGGTATTAGCTGGAAATGGTACAGTGAGGGGGGGAACTGATGTGACAGAAGGTAGCACTGCTAGAGTGAGAGTCTTGAGAATTTGACAGAGGACAGAATAGGTTATCCTGCATAAGTGGAGGATTTGGCTTTTCACAGGAGTAAAGACAGTTCTTCCAGGTTATCATGAGGGAAAGAGGGACAGATGTATATATGGTAGGGAGGCCGGCAGATGTGATGGCAGATGTGGAGGTTGTCTTCAGAGTGTTCTATTTTCTCAGTGAAATTGAAATCATGGTAATAACTGGATGAGAAAAGGGGGAAATTGTGTTATAGATTCGAAAGGAGACAAAGAAGGAATAAAATATTGAACTAGGAGAGTGTGAGTGTGCATAGATGGAAGAATGTAGATAAATTACTGTGCCTTATCCCTCACGGGGGCAAATTCTTGCAAACTCATGCAAACAAACATCAGAGGAAAAGTTTAGGATGTAGGGGATACTATAATCATTGGCTGTAAAGCTCAGAGAGTACTCTGGACTGATTTCAAAAGTTTGAATGGATGATGTAGAGATCCTTATGGAATAAGAGTCCTGGTGATAAGGAATGATTTAGAAATAAGAGATTTCTAATGATATTTTATGGACTAAATATCTGTCGCCCCAAATTCATATGTCAAAATCTCAGCCCATATTGTGACTCTATTTGGAGATGAGGCCATTACAGAAGTAAGTAAGGTTAAATGAAATCATCAAGCTGGAGCTCTGATCCATCAGAATTAGCATCCTTATAAAGAAGAGACACCAGAGTGTTTGCTCTCTCCTATTCCTACCCCCTCCCCCCCCCCCCCCCCCCCCCGCCAAATGATGACACATCATGAAGGCAGCCATCTACAAGCCAGGAAGAGAGCCCTCACTATGTACTGAATTGGCTGGCACCTTGATCTTGGACTTCCCAGCCTTCAGAACTGTGAGAAATAAATTTCTGTTGTTTAAGTCACCCACACTGTGGTATTTTGTTACAGCAACCCAAGCAGATTGATGCATGATCTCTAAAGTAAACAGGGATGAAGAATGGAATGAGTTTCAGACAGACCATTTCCTTGCAGACTGCTTTTTTTTGGTCCATAAGAGATTCACTTTATTTTTATTTTTTATTGAAGCACAGTTGAAATATTATATTAGCTTCAGGTGTATAACATAGGTATTTGATAGTTGTATACGCTATGAAATGCTTATCACAATAAGTGTCGTTACTATCTGTCACCACATGAAGTTATTATATTATTGAATATATTCCCCATGCTGTACTTCGCATCCCTATGGTTTATTTATTTTATCACTTGAAGTTTGTTGCTCTTAATCCCCTTTACCTATTTCTCTTATTCCCCACCCCCCATTCCCCTGCCCTCCACCAATGGCAACCGCTAGTTTGTTCTCCATATTTATGACTATGTTTCTCTTTTTATTTGTTGCTATTCATTTGTTTGTTCATTTGTTTTTTGTTTTTTGGGGTTGTTTGTTTGTTTGTTTGTTTGTTTTTAGACTCCACATACAAGTGCAGGCTGTTTTGTGAGTCTCTGAGATAGGCAGGGATTTTTGAAGAGCAATGAGTCTTTGTTTCTCAGCTTATTTCTGCTCTTGTGGATGTGAAAGCAGAAGAGAAAAGCAGATGTTGCGGGTGCTTAACTTATTTCCCTTTTGTACTCTTGTTTGTCCGCATGCTAACCCAACAGATTTCTACTGCAAATGTCTGGGACTCTTTGCTTGCAGTGTTTCTCTGAACACTGGAAAGCACTTGGCCTTGTAGAAGTACATCAGAAGTAATGGGATGTCAATGTTCCCTGGAGAATCTCTCAACCACTGACTGAGAGGAGTTGGTGAATAAATCCCTTAACTTGTGTCCCTGAGTGAGACAACTCTGAAGACTTTTCTGTGCCGTTTCCCAGAAGCACCTTGTGGGATTGAGCCACAGTTGCACGAAATGATAACCTGCTCATTGTTGCATCTGTACTGGTTTTCTTTCCTTTTCTGTCTTTTGCACCCACTTCCCTATGGTGCTACCTGGGATCACTACTCAAGTATAACTACTTGCACTCAGGTTCAGTTTCTAGAGAAGCACAATCTAAGACACCATTTTATATTAATTTGTAAGCCTTGGAAACTGTCAAACATCAATGAAAAGTTATGTAAGTTATTCCCCTTTTCATCTAGGTCCACACTTTTTCACATATTAGAATTAGAGGCACAGAATATTTTATAATTTCCTTTGGTTAAGATACTATGAGTTTCTCATTATATGCTATAAAATATATCAGCAAATAAAAAAAAGACAGTTATAAATCTAGTACAAACAGTAACAAAAAAGAAAATAAGTGTAATTTAGCATGCTACTTGCCGCAGAAGTAATTAATGCTTAGTTTTTATAATAAAAAATTAATATTGATCTAACGAAAAACTGAGATATAACTGTAGAAGGATGGGGAAATGGTAGAAATCTTATATAAAATCTCCTGTAAGACAGCTAAATTTCCATGACCATAGTGAAAGTCAATAGATGCTGCCTGAACTGATCAGCCAAGAATGTTTCTTTGATTTTTTTTTAAAGTCATGGAGATGTGCCAGGGGAAACAAAAGAATTTAAAATGACTATCTCTAATGGTGGTTGGCTGGCTCTGTTGGCAGGGCATATGACTCTTGATCTTGGGGTTGTGAGTTCGAGCCACTTGTTCAGTATAGAGATTACTTAAAAAATTAAAATTAAAAATCAATAAAATAAAATAACTACCTCTGAGGATCAAGGCTGGAAGAGAGACAATGAGAAAAAGGGATGCAGTAATTAATTTTTTCTATCAACCTATTAGTACTCTGATTTCTAGAAGCTAGGTGTATGTATATTTATGAAACAATTGAAGTACATAATAAAAATTCCACTCCCATATGATTTGTACTTTTCAAAAAATGTTTATTTATTTTGAGAGTGTAAGAGAAAGAGAGAAAGCAAGCCGGTAGAGTAAGAGAGAGAATCTCAAGCAGGTTCTACAATGTCAATGCGGAGCCCGACACAAGGCTTGATCTCAAGAACCATGAGATCATGATCTGAACTGAAACCAAGAGTTGGACACTTAACCATCTGAGCCACAGAGGTGCAGCTATATATTTGTGCTTTTTAATACCACTTTCATATTAGTACCATGTTATCACAGAGAAAGTGAAGGTCTTTTTTTTTTTTTTTTTTTTTTTTTTTTTTTTATAAAACTATAGACAGGAAAAGAAAGTAGGGGAGAAGGAAAAGGGAAGGGAGTCAACAGGAAGACCTTAAACAAGAATGCATTGTTCTCCGGGAACTTTTTCATGGCTAGCATTTTTTCAGTTCTTGTATTTCACAAAATTTATTATTCAATTCTGTTGTTGTTGAACATCTTTTACTTCACAGGTACCCAAATAGTTGGTAGGTTCCTTCAGTCAAGGGCAATGTTTTTATTTGCAAAGTAGACATGTCATCAATATTTCTTAGATCATTGACCTCTCTATTACTTTTTCTCTAATCTTTCTTCTGTAAAGCAGTTCAAGGACTAAGGAAAGAACTCTGATATTTTTCTACATTGTTTTGAATATATGTGCTTTTACCTTTTGGGTTATCCTTGATGTAGTTATCAGACTGCTCTCTTTCTCATGCAAACAATTAATCCCAGTAATTTCTTTCTTTCTTTTTTATTTTTAAGCCACTTAATATCTCCCAGGTTTTAATGTCTCTGCTTCCTGTAAGTCTTCTTCTCAATTATTGTTAGATGATGATATATGTGGGAAAACCTTTCAGAGTAATCAAGAGAGATTACTGAAGTGCTAATGTCCTCTTATACTAATTAATGTGGTTAGTTTAAGAAATATAAAACTATTCTTTCCATACTTAAGAAATGTTTCAAATATTGTCTACAAAGCAGAATTGTTTAATAATAATTTTACCTGATCTGAAAGTAGAATGCTCCTGTCACCAATGAAGAGTCAGGAAAAACAGGAGATATTGTTCTCTTTTCCTCTCTGTCTCTCTCTCTTCTTTATTCTTTTCTTTATTTCAATATATTTCTTTTTCTTTAAGTTTGTTTATTTATTTTGTGAGGGGCAAGAGGTAAAGAGAGCGAATCCCAAGCAGGCACCACATGGTCAACACAGAGCCCGACACATGGCTTGATCCCATGAACCTGAGACTATGACCTGAACCAAAATTAAAAGTTGGACACTTAGCCAACTGAGCCACCCAGTTGTGCCTCTTTCACTCTATTTCTGCATTCAGGGCTAATATAAATGTCAGCATCTGTAAATACACACCAGGAAAGCTAACACATATTACAAATAAAATAACATTTCTGTTAATGATAAATAAATGCAAAGGCAAAGAAAGAAGTAATTTTTGTTTCCATTTTATGCTTTCTTAATTTTAAACAGGCATTCGTAGAGGAGATTAGAAAGTTTTTGAGGGGCATCTGGGTGGATTCGGTTGAACGTCCGACTTGGGCTCAGGTCATGGTGTAGCAGTACAAGAGTTTGAGCCCTGCATAGGACTCTGTGCTGATAGCTCAGAGCCTGAAGCCTGCTTCAGATTCTGTGTCTTCCTCTCTCTCTGCCCCTCCCCTCTCACACTCTGTCTCTCAAAAATGAATAAAAGTTAAAAAATTCAAAAAAAAGGTTTGTTTTGAAAAATGTTTTTTGTCATTTTATTTGTGCATTTGTGCATTTTACTTTCTTTATATAAACATTCTTTTTTCTTTTTTCTTTTTTTACCATTTTAACCATTTTTAAGTATAAAATTAACTGTCATTAAGTACATCTGCAATGTTGTGCAGCTATCAGCATTATTAATTTCCAGAACTTTCTTATCATCCCAAACAGAAACTCTGCATCCATTAAATAATAATTTGATTTTTTTTGGTCAAACTATCAAAAGTTCTAATGTAAATATGTGGAGTTTGGAGAATTTTAAATGTTACCATCATGAAAAGAAAGCCAGAAAAAATAGTTTAATCAAAGATAGATAGATTTTTTTTTTCCATTTGTCAACATTCAGAACTGAAACAAATATATTCTGGTAGTACAGTAAAACTGTATTCTGGTTTATATCTCTTATATCTATCTTATTAAGAACCTTTCTTAATGGAAATAAGTTGGCTGTACTATTTAGCTATCAGTTTTATATTATTGATAACAATTTCCATTTCAATGGTAACAGAAGCCCTAGGCAGTCTTAATCAACTACTTAATCTTAGTTCTCATGCCAATCAAGTAGACTTGTTTTTCTCAACTGACCTTTCAAGGTAGCCTTTAAAAGATAGAATGGAGCAATGGGGTGCCTGGGTGGCTCAGTGGGTTGAGCGTCCAACTTGGGCTCAGGTCATGATCTCATGGCTTGTGAGTTGGAGCCCCGCATCCAGCTCTGTGCTGACAACTCAGAGCCTGGAGCCTGCTTCCGATTCTGTGACTCCCTCTCTCTCTTCCCTTAACCCACTCGTATTCTGTCTCTGTTTCTCTCAAAAATAAATAAAACATTAAAAAAATTAAAAAAATTAAAAAAAGATAGAATGGAGCAAGTGGATAGTATCATGCAAGAGGACACAGATATGGAGTTGCAAAGACATTTACTTTCTAATTAGAAAGATTAGTCTTTCTCTAGTCAAGATGTGATTTAGAAAGATGTTTACTCTCTCCAGCCATGCTGAATGATATGTAGGGGGGTGCTTGAATCATATTCACTCTCCCATCGGACATTGAATTTGTAAATAATCTGTGAACAGGGGTGGCTGGGTGGCTCAGTCGGTTAAGTGTCCAATTTTGGCTCAGGTCATGACATCACGGTACATGGGTTCAAGCCCCACATCGGACTCTGTGCTGACAGCTCAGAGCTTGGAGCTTGCTTCAGATTCTGTGTCTCCCTCTCTCTCTGTCCCTACCCGCTCACATTCTGTCTCTCTCTCCTTAAAAAATAAAAACATTAAAAAAAAAAGAAAGAAAAAAACCTGTGAACAGCCATTACCCCAAGCAGGTTATGTTAACTATGTATTTACCTGAAGATGGATGCATGTGATAAGGATTTTCAGAACCAATGTTTCTTTCCATGGAAACAGTTTATTTTTCCTCAGTCTTATTTGGACTTAATATCTATAAGATCACTATAGCTACTCTGAACTTTATTAACTGAGAATAAGGCTTTATGTTTGTAGACCATGTGATTGACTAGTTCAAGGCAGCTAATGACAAGTGAGACCACTTTACCACTGAAAATTATTTGTATGGATGATGATGTTTAATAACGTATTGTCATTTCATTATTTTTGTCTGAGTGGAAAAACAAAATTCTAATTTCTTGCTATTAGAAAAATCACAAATTATACTCAAAGTAAATAAAAGATAAAGGAAATATTTTCATATGTACCTGAATATTAGATTTAATTATACATTGATACAAATACCTATTATACATATATGTTATATTTATAGTTATTTATGTATAAACATTGTCTATATAAATACATAATAATGCACATTTATATAAACAAATATATTGATAATATATACATGGAAGCTTTCGTGATTCTGAGAATTTTGTATTTGATATCTAGGATAGATGCTTTCCATAAGTTGTATTTATCATCTTTCAGAACCAATGATGTTATGGATGTTATTTTGAGTGCTTGGAAATAAGAGTCATAGCTAAATCTAACATGTTGGTTTTATACTACTTTATAATTTATACTAGATATATTTTATGGATATTATATAATTTATAATGTAACCTTATCCACATTAAAATAATTAGGCACGTTGAAGATGGATATCATTAATTGAAAATAAAACACAATTGGTTTTAATTTATTTCTTTCAGTTTTGCATTTTGAAAACCACCAAACAGCTCTTGACTTTTGTAGTTCAACACATTAGCATCTATTGTGGTTGAATGAATACCTTCTCAATGAGAAACCAATGAATTATGGAGCCCTTTCAATGGTGACTTACAATAAGCAATAATTCATGAAATTTATATTCTTTACAATCTGTTTCCCTCCTGTGAAATGTGGGTTGGTTGACATCTCCTACAGCCTGCTTAATCTTCTGTAAATATTTGCAAGTCTGAATTATTGGTATGGATTTTGATGCTACTCAAGAAGAAGAAAAAGACCTCAAATGACAAAGGGAAAATATGTAAAAAATAAGAGAAAATAGGCCATTTTGCCTTTATAGTAGGTCTAAAGCTTTGCATTTGAAAAGATATCTCTTGAATATAGATAGCTAAGGGTTTCTTTTTGTTTTTGCTTTTGTTTACTTTAACAAACCTTTAGGACCAAATGAACTGTTAGAAAAAAATAAAACCACTACCTTTAGCAGTTTCCAAATTATGCAATCTGATGTTCACCCTTCCAGGGGATATAGTAGCATATTTTGATTTAATATTTGAGGAGATTGATGTACTCTTTGACAAAAACCAAATTTAGTTTGTGTGATGCAAATATAATTTTCAAAAGAGGAAGAGTTTTGTTTCCCTTTTCATGAGGAACTCAATCTCACTGATCAACCACCCAGTCACAGTTGATCATTCCTTCTTTGTGCCAATATCTGGTTTAAGCACACTTGTTAGTTATTACATGTAATAGTCTGTCAGCAATTACATGTTCGTGGGCCTGAGTTTTCTACAAAGAATGCCATAAGAGCACAGACTGTGTTTGTTCACGTCTTTATGCAATGCCCATTTTCTTCAGCATGGGGTATTGAGAACCCTCCCAATGGAATTCCTGACTCCCACCCCACCCTTTTTTGATTGCCTAAAAAGAAAGTTAAGGACTCAGGAAATAACAGATGTTAGCAAGGATATGGAGAAAAGGAAACACTCTGGCACTGTTGGTGGGAATGCAAACTGGCACAGCCACCCTGGAGAACAGTATGGGGGTTTCTCAAAAAATTAAAAAAAGAGTTATCCTACAACCTAGCAATTGCACCGCTAGGTTATTTACCCAAAGGATACAAAACTGCTGATTCAAAGGGGCACACATACTCCAATGTCTATAAGCAGCATTATCAACAATAGCCAAATTATGGAAAGAGCCAAAATGTCCATCAACTGACGAATGGATAAAGAAGATGTGGTGTATCTATATACAATAGAATATTACTCAGTGATCAAAAAGAATGAAATCTTGCCATTTGCAACAGCATGGATGGAACTAGAATGTATTAGGCTAAGTGAAAGAAGTCAGTCAGAGAAAGACAAATTATCGTATGATTTCACTCATATGCAGAATTTAAGAAAAAAAACAGATGGGGCGCCTGGGTGGCTCAGTCATGACTTCGGCTCAGGTCATGTTCTCACAGTTCGTGGTTTGGGCCCTGTGTCAGGCTCTGTGCTGACAGCTCAGAGCCTGGAGCTTGCTTCCGATTCTGGGTCTCCCTTTCTCTGGCCCTCTCCCGCTCATGCTCTGTCTCACTCTCTCTCTCAAAAACAAATAAACGTTAAAAAAATAAATAAATAAGAAAAAAAAAACAGATGAACATAGGGGAAGGGAAGGAAAAATAAGATAAAAGCAGAGAGGGAGGGAAACCATAAGAGACTCTTAAATACAGAGAACAAACTCTGAGTTGCTGGAGGGGTGTTGGGTCTGGGGATGGGCTAACGGGGTGATGGGCATTAAGGAGGGCACTTGTGGGGATGAGCATTGGGTGTTATATGTAAGTGATAAATCACTAAATTCTATTCCTGAAGTCATTATTACACTATATGTTAACTAACTTGGATTTAATTTTTTTTTTTTAAGTCAGGTTATGTTACTATCTGCTCAAGCTCTGGCAATGGCTCCTCCTTAAGACTAGAAGCCACATTCCTTATCATGTCTTAAAAAGCCCTTTCTGATGTTGCCTTGGTGTTTCTGTTCTCTCATCTCTTATACTCTATCTCTTCTTTACTTTGTTCAGCCACACTCCTCTTGCAGCTGTTTCATGTGTAAGTCCAGCATACCCTTACCTCGTGGCCTTTGTATGGATTTTTCTTCCTCCCCAAAAACACTTACTCCCGGCATTCATATGATTAACTTCTTACTTTAGAACTTTGCTCAGGTGTCATGTTTCCAGGGAGGCTTCTCTTGACAACCTCATGGACTTACAATTCTACCCCTCACCTTCCTCTCACCACCCCCCCCCTTTCCTGGCCAGTATTTCAATTCCTTAGTAACACTTTTCATCTTTCAACACTCATATGATGGATTCATGCTCGCCTTTTACTGCCTGTTTCCTTTACTAGAACCAGGCTCTTTCAGGGCAGGCATTTTTTTCTCTTTTTGATCTGTTTTGTTTTCTGGCATATCATCAGCCCTGGTACAGTGAAATGCTTGTTCACTGTCTGACCAACAGAATAAATGAATAGAAGATTTCAAATAATGGTCTGAAATAAAAATGAATTAACTAAAAGTGCCAGAAGTTAAGAACTCTAAGAAAAGCTTATATCCTTTATAAATATATCAGTATGAAAAGTCTAATTTTACGTGATATTAACCTTAATATTTGTTTAACTTGCATAATGTCTCTTC
Source organism: Panthera pardus (assembly GCF_024362965.1). NCBI lineage: Eukaryota > Metazoa > Chordata > Mammalia > Carnivora > Felidae > Panthera > Panthera pardus. The sequence continues at coordinate 124,962,490 of NW_026526688.1, read as the reverse complement.
TTTCTAATTTATAATTTTGTACTTCTACAAGCTAAAATTATTCTTTCATATGTGTTGTTTCTTCTCAAGGACAACACAACCTCTCAGAGGAAAACTCAGGCCCCCAATGTGATACTGTTTTTGCCACATCAGAAAATCGTGGGGAAATAAATAACTCCAGTTTCATCATTATGATAGCTAATGGCTTCAGGGATGACCCGAAAGCAGACAATATGGTCCACACGTCGTCTCCATCTGTGTCTCTCCTGTCAAGGGAAATCGGTTTACATCATTTCTTATTTCTTTCTTGGTCCAAATGACAAGTAACTCACGCAGTGTTCAGCCCTGAACTTCAGTGACTGGTAGAAGATGATGGACTGTGAATTGATAAGTGAATCTAACTTTCCTTCAGAGCTACCAAACTCGCAGAACAACTCTGCCTCCATAAATTGTGCTCTGTGTGTTTGAGTATATGTGCACAGAAAACATGTGTGTGATTTCCTCTGGAAACCTGTCAGATGAAATGTTGTTTTCATCAGGATTTAGAAATGATTTGGGAAACAGGAAGACAGTACAAAGATAGAAATGATGGATTAATGGGCTGTCATAAAGGCATTCTATCATGAAAAGACCTTAAAGATTTTTCATAGAGCGGACGATCGCCACAAGGAAACTGTAGACAAAGGCAAACCTTACATAATTTGTATTTCATCCTTTGCTTTAGTGTAAAATTTCGGAGGATTTTCATGCTCCAATTTTGCAGTTAGATGTGTGGCCTGAAATATCTTCAAATAAAATCATCATTATTACTAGTAGCAGCAGCAGCAGCAGCAGGAATAGCTACTTAAGTCCCCGGTTGTGCACGGTGCTATAAATGCTGCAGAGTGGTGTGGCTCTGCAAATTTAAAAGGCTACAATAAGACAAATGGATAAAATTGTACCTGCACATAATACAAAAAATAATAGTGCAAATCCTTACGTATAGCTGGGTTGGAGTCAAGGTTATGATTAATTTTTAAAGTATCTCTACTTTGTGTAGTGATCTATTTCCTTGGGTTGATGATAACCGAAGTGATAATAGAGTCAAAGTGTCTAATGATGTCCAACATGCCTAATAATACCCATTCATTCATATTGTTCTGCTGATGCATGGTTTAAATTTGATTTCAATAGAGGGGAAAAAATCATGATTGAAAGAGGAAAATGGAAAAGGATTCTATCACAAGAAATTATATTTATGGACTCAATAGTCTTCATTTACATGTAGAAAAATATGGAGTAACAAGTACTTTTTAAAAAATAAATAGTTTGAGAGAAGTTGAAGGTGCTGCACTGGGGAATTATGATCACATGCAGTGATCTTTGTTAAATAATTTGACATGGCTTTTATTCAAATAAATTGCTAGATTAGTAGGCAAGTTGAGAAAGAATATAGGTTTTATATAATTCACTGAGATGACTCAGTTCCATATTTTGTATTATATTAAGAACAAAATATAATGTTAATTAAATTTAATCTTAGATATAAATCTCTGAAATAATCTTCACCAGGATTTCTTCTACAGGCTTTGGATGCAGCAGTGGCCTTAAGCTGTTGCCATGAGGCTAAGAAGCCATATTACAACCAACATGTCTGTGGACTAAATAGGCATATGACTGTTTTCATAAGAAGTCTATGACCTGTTTTGACAATTCCTAATTTAAATATGCAAAATATAGACGTGAAGTATTTAAATGATGTATCCCTGCTCACACATCCAGTCAGTGACAGAGTAGTTTTCAAATATTCATTAGACTGAATATCCTCAGATGAGCACATGCATTATTGGGTGTCTTATCTAATGACAAAGGAGCTTTTAAATATATTGTGTCACCCATTGTCTTGGTCAGCTCAGGCTTTCTTAACAAAATACCATGTACTGGATGGTTTAAACAATAGAAATGTATTTACTCAGAGTTCTGAAGTTTGGAAGCCTGAGATCAGGAGGCCAGTATGGTTGTGTTCTAGTGAGAGCTCTCCTCTTTCCTTACTGAGGGTCTTGCTGACTGTGTCCTAACACGGATAGAGGGAGATTTCCTCCTCTCTTCCTCTACTTAGAAGGCCACCACACTCATTTTGGATTAGGGACTCACCCTTATGACCTTGCTTAACCTTAACTATCTCCTAAAGTCCCTGTACCTGATGTCTTCCATGTATGAATTTGGGGAGGGGGCACATTTCAGTTCACAGTACCCCTTAACTTCTAGAACTTTTATTACATTATGCTTCATACAAATTTAGTCAAAACTCCATCTCACCAAAATTATACAACTACTTAGGTTAAATTTACATTTTAAATTTACATTTTTCTTTCAGAGCTAAAACTCAGATTTGCTATGCTGTTATAAAGAGAGTGAAGGTCTCAGGTGGTATTTTTTGTTTGTTGGTTGGTTTCTTTGTTTCATTTTACTTTTTCCAGGGTGGTCATAGTTCTTATTTACAGCAATTTTTAAAACCATGGAAACCTATAATTCATGAATTTTTTTGGTAGCTGCAAGAATATATACATATATGCATGTGTGTGTTTGTGTGTTTGTGTGTGTGTGTGTGGTGCAAATTCTTACTTATAACTGGATCGGAAGGCAGAGTTAAGATTAATTTTTAAAATATCTTACTTTGTATAATGATATATTTGTATGGGGTTGATGATAACTAAAGTCATAATAAGTCAAAGTATCTAATAATGCAAAGTGTATAATAATGTTCAACATGCCTAAAATATCTATTCATTTATATTTTTCTGTTGATACATGATTTAAATTTGACTTCCACAGAGAAAATAAAGACCATTATTGAAATACACACACACACACACACACACACACACACACACACACATATACACATGGTTTTGTATAAAGTCTTTGGCCTAGGTCTTTACTTTTAGAGATAGTAGATTTCTGCATATGTGGTTGTAGTACATTTTGATTTCTCTAGGTTAGGTATGAATACAAATCACAAAATATTAATATTGAGATAGGAGATGCAATTACTTTCCCATCCTGAATTAATACTGCTAGCATACATGAATCATATTCCAGAAACAGTATTTTGTAATGTTCTTTCTGCTGAATAAAAAAAGTTAGAGTAAATTTGGTACTTTTACTGTATAGAAGTGGCAAGAATTCTAATATATGGATTTCATTAGATGTGCATTCACAATTCTTTTTGTGCTGCAAACAATTGCGAGAAAACAATATGCTGTGTTATTTTCAACGTAACTGAAAACCTATGGAGGAATTATGAAAGCAGAGAATTTTGACCCATTTAATGTGGTGCTACTAGGGCTTATGGATATGATGGTGCTCAGGGCATTTTTTGACTTCTGGAAAAATTGAAACTTAATAGGATAAGAACATTTGCATTGTTATTCTTAATAAGAACAATAATTATTGCAGTGCTAATAAATGGATGGTAAGATTCAAAACAGAATGAGCAGACCATACCATGCAATGCCTGTTTAAAGCTACTGTTAACGTTCATTCAAATACAAATCAAAATCCAGTAATAAATGATAAAGTAACTAGGTTAGCTATGATAAACAAGGAACAATAGACATTGTTTTTAATTCAGCTGGGTTTGGCTTGTGATCAAAGCAGCCTTGAAAGAAACAAGCTGAAGTGCAAGGAATCTCCAAATATATTTCAAAGATTATGTTTGTCTATCAAGGAATAGAATGGTGCTGTCATAGATTTGTCAAAATAAATACAGAAATACTACACCATTACTCTCGCTGTCTTCCTGGTGCATTTCAACTGCCCATCAGTGGAAATAATTTTCCTGTTTCCAGATACTTAATGTTTCTAGTATGCTTTCTTTACAGGTGTTGTGTGGCATAGAATATGTTTATAAAAAGACTCATTACTGATTACTACTGCCTGGAAATGGAAATTTTTCTGAAAGCTTGCTTTTGTCATTCTTTCTGAGATTCTCTTTGAATTCTCAATTAAAAAATTAGAAAACATTAAAAAATTGCAATGTGTACACTTTTAAAATGAGATATATATGCTATCAAATTCATCGATAAAGCTTATTTTCAATGAAATGAATGACATTTAAACAGACCCAAAGAGACCCCTAAAAATGTAAAAAAAATTTTCTAAAAAATTACTAATAAAGCAGTTTAAAATTATTTTTTAAAATAAATTATGAATAAATATTTTTAAAAACTGAATAAACATTTACTACATATGTATTATATTTGAATTGAGTTGTATATATGCAATATTTTTTTTTCTTTTTTTCCTTTTTTTTCATTTCTTTTTTGGTGTTTAAAAATTTGGGATCAACAAAACTCAATAAAATTCATTTACCTTCTTTATAGCAACATTTAGATGTATCACACAAACTTTTTCTCAAGTAAATTCAGTATCATTTTAGCTCCTCAATAACCTCCCCCCCCAAAAAAAACCCTTAATTTAGTCTTGATATTAAGTTGATTGACTGCTCAAGTAAATTATCTTCTTTCTCTGAAAAATGTCATTCTTCTCAAGTTTGAGTCAGTTCAGATATGAAGATAGTTGCTTCATTGGTTACATGAACACAACTATATTCCCAAATACCAAGTAAGGGATGAGCTGTCCATCTCAAGAGAAACTGCATCATAGTGAATCTATGCTTTTTGTATTAGCTCAGTAGTTCTTAAGTGATTTTGAGAAGTATCATAATTCCAGGGAAGTCTGCAGGAATTGTTTACATTTAACTATATGTGATTTATAATTTCAAGAAAACATCTCTTTCAATGCAATTTTTATTCTTATTTATTATTTTTCTATTTTTATTTATTGCAAATTTTGTTTAAAAACATATCTGACTTCCATTTCCGCCCCACATGGAATAACAAGGACCAGATACATCCTCTTACTTGAAACAACCAAAACACAAAATAAGTGAAACAAAGGTTGGCAATTCAATTGCACTGAGCAGTATGGTGCAGAGATCTGAGAGAGCTCAGAAACAAAGCAAGTGAACCATATGATTGCCTCAATTTACTGTCTTGAAAGAGTTTTCAAGTTGTTGTTCAGGAAAAAGAAACCCCGGCAGAGCCTAGAAGAGCTGAGACTTGTGGGCAGAGTGAGTGTTTGGGAAGACTAAGGCAACTGAAGTTCTCCAGATAGCGTACCAAAGAGGGAAATGCACAAAAAGAGAACACTGGACATCTGCAGAAGGTCTTTCTCGTTATTCAGCTGAATACTGCTGAAGGCATGTGTATGAGGAATCAATTTCAGGCAGGCAAGAACCAACTGAAAGGATTAGATGTGACTGTGCCCAACAGGTACACACAGCCAGCAATAGTGCCTATTCTCCCCGCCAGACTAAAAAACTTTACAGTTAATAGGAAATTGGATAGAGTCCTCAGAATAATCAATATAGACAAAATGCTGGTCTGCCCCTCCTAAAAGACAAAAAAGCAAGACCCAAAGTATCAAACTCCTAAGTAAATTAACTGTAACCGCAGAAGGGAGAAAGTTCAAGTATATTTATAAGAATGCAAAAATATCCAGTCAAAAAGGTAAAAATTTACAATATTTGACTTCTAATAACCTGGCATGTAAAGGAGCAAGGAAATAATATCTATAATGGGAAAAATCAAAACAGACCCACAACTGATAAAGATGTTAGAATTAGCTGAGTTTTGTCAGTTACAATTAGCTGACAAAAACATAACAGCTCTTTTAATGGTGCTCCACATTTTTAGAAAGTTAAGTAGGGACACAGAAGGAATAACATGACCCAAATCAAACTTCTAGAAACGAAATCTATCATGTCTTGCATGAAAAATACATGGGCTGGGATTAAAAGGAGAATATATACTGCAGAATAAATTAGTGAGCTGAAAACATATCAGTAGCATCTTTCAAAATGCAAACACAGAGAGAAGTGAAAATTAAGAAATAAACAGAGAGGGGCACCTGGGTGGCTCAGTTGGTTAAATGTCCAACTCTTGATTTTGGCTCAGGTCATGATCTCACAGTGCCTGAGTTCCAGCCCCACATCAGGCTCTGAGCTGACAGGGGGGCATCTGCTTGGATTTCTCTCTTCCCCCTCTCTGTCTGCCCCTCCCCCCTCCTTCCCCCTCTCAAATAAACTTAAAAAAAAAACCACAAAAAAACAGAGCATCAGTGAGTTGTGGGTGATTTTAAGTGGCCGAAGATATGTAGCTGGGGTCCCTGATGGGGGACAGAGGTAGAGGAGCAGACACAGCGTTTGAAGAAATATTGGCTGAACATTTTCCAAATTTGATGACAACTATAAACCCAGAGTTCCAAGAAGCTCAACAAGACTTGCAAAACCACAGTAATAAGACAGTGTGTCATTGTCATAAAGATAGACCAATGGATAAAATGAACAGAATAGAGGAGCAGATTACAAAAAGTTTTGATAACCCTTTTGAAATGATGGTACATTCATGATCTCTATTTGTTTCATGGATGTAGATATAATTTCATGGGTATATTCATTTGTCAAAATGTATCACAATTTACACATTTAGTATATGCAAGTTATTTTATGCCAATTAGATCTTGCTATAAAGTTACTAAAAAATAAGATACATCCTCAAGTACAAAACACTCAATATAAGATTAGGATGATTTCAGAAATAAAGAAAAACACTCCCACTGCTTTATAATTTAGTACTCAAGAAGTTAAAATTACTTTAAAATATTTTCATATTTAAATTATGCCAGGTTTCACACATGGGAAATGGCTTATTCTTGTTTTTTTAGGCACTGTGCCATCAGCAAAGAAGTATTTATTGAGCATCCATATTTTACATTGCAGTGTGCAAAGACAATTGGAGTATGCAAAAATCATGCAGTATGCTTGCTCCCTTAGTATCTAACAACTTATTTGTGACCACCTTGTTACACGCACTATTATTATTTTGTATCCCTTTGTACATAAACACATATATGGAACACATATACATGTGTCCTTTATTCAAATACAGAGGATGGCATATTCTAATTTTGTTTAGTCTGTTAGAATAACATCTTTACCTTGTCACTGAGACATTCTTGTTAAAACCTACTTCTACCAAAAAAAGACCGACTTTGTTATCAAATGGGCTAATACCACATGCTTTCAAGGTTGGTAAAGTCTATAGCTTGAAAATAATTTTTATTTTATTCATGTGACCTCTCTAATCCTGAGTCTTTCCTCATTTCTATGATAATCTGTTAGTATCTCTATTTTCCATCATTTGAGGGACTTCATTTACACATTTTTGTTTTCTGATTTTAAAGAGAAATTGAAAAATATTATGCATATTAATAGTAAACTGAACAAATATGATTTATATCTAAATCAAAACCTAAATATACAAAAATAATCAGGTTCAGAGTAAGAAAAACATTAAATAACTTAGCAGTCTCAATCTCCCATAATAAATGATCCCAAAACTTATAAATATTTCTATTTCCTATGGGGATCTATTGTGAATACTATTTTTTTATTCTTCATTAAACTTTTGTTTTAATGGGTCTCAAAATTCTGTGACAGATTTTTGGTCAAAGTTATTTCCATTAAAAAGTTCTGATTTTAAAAACTAATAACTTAAAACTGCCACACACACAAGAAAACAAATGGCCCACAAAACATTCTCCTTTCCTTCTGAAGGTTTTACGATGCATTGTTATCATTAACCAGTCTTTTACTATTAAACGTAAATGGCCAATTGGCACAAACAGTTCTGAGACTGTTCTTCTACCACTGATTAAGACTCGGGTGGCAGGTATTGGGGATAATATTCATTTAGCCTTCTGAGCTTTCTGGGCAGACTTGGTGACCTTGCCAGCTCCAGCTGCTTTCTTGTCCACTGCTTTGATGACACCCACAGCAACCATCTGTCTCATGTCACGAATAGCAAAACGGTCCAGAGGAGGATAGTCAGAGAAGTTCCCCACACACATGGACTTGCCAGGAACCATATCAACGATGGCAGCATCACCAGATTTCAAGAACTTGGGACTATATTCCAGCTTTTTTCCAGAACGACAGTCAATCTTCTCCTTCGGCTCAGCGAACTTGCAGGCAATGTGAGCTGTGTGACAGTCCAGCATAGGTGCATATCCAGTACTGATTTGGCCTGGATGGTTCAGGATAATCACCTGAGCTGTGAAGCCAGCTGCTTCCATTGGTGGGTCATTTTTCCTCTCACCAGCCACATTGCCACGATGAACATCTTTGACAGATACGTTCTTGACATTGAAGCCCACATTGTACCCAGGTAGAGCCTCACTCAAAGCTTCATGGTCCATTTCAACAGACTCTACTTCAGTTGTAACATTGACTGAAACAAAAGTGGCCACCATGCCTGGCTTAAGAACACTGGTCTCTACTCGACCCACAGGGACAGTACCAGTACCACCAATTTTGTAGAGATCCTGGGGGGCAGATGCAAAGGCTTGTCAGTTGGACGAGTAGGTGGCAGAATGCAATCCAGAGCTTCAAGCAGTGTGGTTCCACTGGAATTGCCATCTTTACGGGTGACTTTCCATCCCTTGAACCAAGGCATGTTAGCACTGGGCTCTAGCATGTTGTCACCATTCCGACCAGAAATTGGCACAAATGCTACTGTGTCGGGGTTGTAGCCAATTTTCTTAATGTAGGTGCTGACTTCTTTAATGATTTCCTTGTATCTCCTCTGGCTGTAGCGTGGCTCAGTGGAATCCATTTTGTTAACACCCACAATAAGTTGTTTTACACCCAGTGTGTAAGCCAGAAGGGCACGCTCACGGGTCTGCCCATTCTTGGAGATACCTGCTTCAAAATTCGCCAACACCAGCAGCAACGATCAGGACAGCACAGTCAGCCTGAGATGTGCCTGTAATCATATTTTTGATAAAGTGTCTGTGTCCTGGGGCATCAATGATGGTCACATAGCACTTGCTGCTCTTGAATTTCCACAGGAAGATATCAATGGTGATACCACGTTCACGTTCGACTTTCAGTTTATCCAAGACCCAGGCATACTTGAAGGAGCCCTGTCGCATCTCAGCAGCCTCCTTCTCAAATTTTTCAATAGTTCTTTTGTCAATCCCGCCACATTTGTAGATCAGATGACCAGTAGTGGTAGACTTGCCTGAATCTACGTGTCCAATGACGACAATGTTGATATGAGGTTTTTCCTTTACCATTTTGGTTTAGGTTTAGCGATGGTTTTCAAGACCCCAGTGTTCTGGTGGCAAACCCTTTGCAAAAAAACTGAATACTATTTCTTTACAAGTGTCAGGTATTTAACCCACAGCATGCCACTGGGTTCACTTATTTCACTGAAAGTTGGTTCATTTTGTGATTAGAATTATTTTACAACCTAAGTGTCATCTTTTCTGAAAGATATTTATCATCTCCAAAAAGGATAACATTTAATAATGAAGGGATAATGAAAGGAAATACGATGTTTTGAAGTGAGTGACAGAAACTCCGGTTAGTGGGAAATGAAAATAAAAAAGAAAAATAGAGACAATAGCTCTTATTTGTGGAGTACCTTGGTATTTACCAAGCACTTTCACATGTATTACCTCATTTAATCTTCACAACACAGCTATATGTTAAATCTTATTTGGGTAAAAGCAAGTTGTCTTTCAGAGAAATACATTTATGTTTTCACTATTGACACCATGTATCCCACAAAGGATTTTGAGTGACAACTAAAATGATTTGCTGAAACCTGACAAATAAGTGGTAAAAATGGGATTTCAAGCCATGCTTTCTGAGTCCAGTTCATTGTCTGAGGTTGACAAAGCACATTGAAACGTTTGCTTTGAATAATGCATCATTTCCCAATGATGAGCCATGGCATCTTGGGCTTTTGGTGCATTTAACTGTGTGAGAAAGTTGATGATCAATGGGGACTATGAATCATCCAGGGAGCAAATATAGCTTGATATGGCTAATTTGGACCCATGGGGGAACAAGGAAGTTAGTGTAACTGGGAAGAGGGCATAATCACAGAGAGCTGATCAATTCCATCACACCTAGTAGGGGCAGAGTCCCTGAAGCTTCATAAGATATCAAGTTTTATTTTTTACATGATGGTGAAATTTATTAGTGCAGAACGTGTTGGTTTCTTTCCTCTTCAAAATTATGATTAGCAATACTACCTAGTCCCACCATAATACTTGTCAAATATATCTAATCATGGAAAATATTTACCATTACCTCTCCTAGAGAGCAGATGGTGGCAAAGTCACCAAAGCTAAAACAAGAGCAAACATCACTTAAAATGAGAAAGAATTGTCTATTCGATAAATGAAACATTGGGATAGAAGTAGACCCTTGTCCCCAGACACCATGGGCCTCTTCCCAATTGAATTGTCCTAAGTTTCCCTAAGAAACAGCCAGAATCCTGAATTTGAGTTGATCATTTATTACGTATATTGTTGCCTTTTTGTTTTGTAGATAAGCAATGTTTCCCTGTAATACCTTCTTTAAAAGACACATTTTCAAGGAAGAAATGTGAAATGCAATGAATTGACTGTTTTATCAAATCATACATTTAAAAATTTATTGTAACATGTAAAAGGAAAATTTGAAGTGAAAAAAGAAGTAGGATTACTTCAACCAAGAAGTCACTGTGTAAGTTTATTTTAATTTTTAATGTTAAAAAGGGAAGCTATTCACAAAATAATTGTTATTTCCCTTTAGGGATACCATTTTGAAATTCACAACTTTACTGAAACATGAATAATTGAATGTTAGACTTGTTGCAGATTTCATCAAATGTGTCGTTCTGCCCAAAGTTCTGACAAAGCTCAAATCTTGCCCTCTTCTAATGAGAACTCATTACTTTATACAAGTTAACTTGAAGATAAACTCAGATGAATCCAGAAAATATTATTCAACTGACCATTTATGAAAAAATACTGAAGAAAAATTATTGCCTATACAAAATATAGTTGTTTTATTAAAATATTCTTGGCTTTTGAAAATGCTTATTCCCTAAGCAAATCCATAGCATGTTTTTAAAAATTAAATTATGATGGAATATTCCATTTTCTTCAGTTGTTAGCACATGAATGCAATCATAAAAATGTTTCTATATAGTCTTCTATATGCTAAACATTGATACTAATTGCACTTCAATCAAAAATAGTTTATTTCTCACCTAGTGATAATAACAGTAATTATACTGGGGAAAGACAGGTGAAAATGCCTTCTGGACAGCCTCAATAAAAAAAACCAAGGTTCAGAGACTCACCCTTGAACTAATTGAAAAGTATGTACTTCAGAATGTGTTTTTCCAACCAAGAATATGCAGAGCCATCACCTACATAGAGAGCACAAAAAATGTTCTTTAGAATCTGAAAGTGTAATGGTAAAAAAGATATAATAATTAGTTATCCTATATTTGTTCTTATACATTGCAATTATACAGAATTATGCTGAAGAGTTCCTGAGGAAGCAGAGGCCATGGTGTTTCAATATTATCACTAACTAAATCTCTTACCATCCTATACATTTATACAGAGTTCTTTCTGTGGAAAAGACGAAGGTGGGATAAGATTATAATGCTATAGGGGCGCCTGGGTGGCTCAGTTGGTTAAGCAGCCGACTTCAGCTCAGGTCATGATCTTGTGGTCCGTGAGTTCCAGCCCTGCGTCGGGCTCTGTGCTGACAGCTCAGAGCCTGGAGTCTGTTTCAGATTCTGTGTCTCCCTCTCTCTGACCCTCCCCCGTTCATGCTTTGTCTCTCTCTGTCTCAAAAATAAACGTTAAAAAAAAATTTAAAAAAAAAGATTATAATGCTATAATGCTGCAATGTAAAGCTAATAATTCCTTTTATTGATTTTAACAAAACTTTAAATTACATTTTCAGGGAGAGGGAAGGACCTTGAACTACCAGGTTCAGGTAATTTATTACAAAATTTGAGAGCTAAAAAGAAAAAAAAAATCTAAGGTTGATATCTAAATGTTTTATTTTTTTCTTCTTTGGTTTCAGCCAATCTGAAAATCATGTTGATCATTTCCCATAGCCGGATGTAAATCATGGCTAAGGAGATTAAATCAATGGAGCAGCAAAACCTTGACCAAAGGAGCCAGGTGCGGTGTAAGGACAATGATTAAAATAAGCACAGAGTAAAGGAATTTTGAGAAATGGCACAAGTGTTTGGCAGATAACAAACCAACTGGAATACCGTGCCTCCACTTATTCTTCTAACTCCATCATGTGGGCCAGGAAGAGGTCTGTACAATGCATGGTGCCAGGATTTCCTTCATTACCATGGGATGGGGAGCGGTTGCAGGAGCACCACAGGATTTTGCTTATAATGGACACTTCCTTTTTAATATGTGATTTTCCCTTGCTCCTAGCATGCCACAATCCCTTGGCATTCCTCTAACTCATCAGACTGTCCTGCTCACCTACTGCTTGCTATCCTTCCTCTTCTTTCAGACTTTCAGTGCTACAGGGACCCGAGCCTCAGTCCTGCTCTTTCCCCTTTCCCCATTTACATTCAGCTCATCATCCATGAGTTCATCTAACTCCATAACTTTACATCGTATTGTATATGTTGATGACACTCGATTGTCTTTTTATTTTTCCCTCTCAACTCTCTCCCCTCAATTATACACTCATATACCCACCGATTTTCCTGCTTCTATTACTCCCATCCTAATTCAAAGCATATTATCGTTCTTCCAGATTACATAGTAGCTTTCTAACAGCTATCCTTGATTTGACTCCCACAACCCAACCTGAGGACCCCACTCTATATCAACCCAAAAATCCAGAATGATCTTTTAATGCATTGGTCAGAGGATGCCTTTTCCTCACTCAAAACCCAACAGTGGTTCCTCCCATTTTACTCACTGTGTAAGCTAGATTCCTCATGATGGCCTACAAGGTCCAGCTCACCATTGCCTTTTCTGAGAGTGGCTCCTACTCCCTCTCCTCTCTCACTTCTTTCTAGAAGAATAGCACCCATAGAGTGCTAGGCATATGTCAGCTAAGCTTTTGCTATCAGGCCTCTCCTCCAGCCCTCAGCCTGGAATTTTTTTCTGTCAGATATCTTTTTGACTTGGGGCTCAACCTTTCATCTCCTTCACATTTATCCCAAAGGTTACCTTCCCTCAAAACTTGATTTTATATCTTACTCAGTATTAAAATCACCCCATAGATTGATTTTTTTTCTCATTATGTTTTAATTTTTCCCTAGCACCATATTTCTTTATACACAGTACAATTTACCTCCTAATGATGTTTGTGGTTCAACATCTGTCACCCACCACTACAATATAAGCCAACCAAAAACAAATTATTTTTTTCAGTGATATCCAGGGACTAGAACAGTACCTTGTACATAGTAGACCTTCATCAATATTTGTTAAAAGAACAAAATTGGACAGAAGGAGGAGAGGTGGAAGGAACACTAGTATATTTATGAAAGCTCTCCTACTTCAGCTAAGAGAACAAAAAGGATATTGCAGATGATTCTCCTACAGGAGAAATATCACAACTTCAGCATTTGTGCAATTGCAGTTCTAGAAGCAAAAATAGATATACTAATTTTAATACAGTTGATAAAGACTGTGTAATTCGGAGAAAAGGTTACATTTTCAAAGAATATATTTCAGGCACTTATAGAGATCAAGAATTTGCATCTTAGCCATAGGATCTAAATGGGACACAGAAGTGGAAATGTGTGGAGTACAGAATGAGATAAAAACAGAAAGAAGCAGATAGAACATCACACTTCTGATGGAAAAGAAGAGCATATGTCCTAGAATTATAACAGGGATGGCTATAGCTAATCTCCAATAAAGGATATCCTACTGATGTATTTGAGAGGCTGTACATAAAGAGCCATAATCTCTGGAGCCAGTCTACCTGGCCCAGCTGCTTAAGAGCTCTGTGATCTCGGCCAGTCATTTCACCTCTCCATGTTTTAGGTTTCTGATCTCTTACACAAAGATAATAATAAAACATGAACCTTAGAGAGATGTAACTAGGATTAGAAGAGTCGATATGCGTCAAACAGGGTAGGATCTGGCAAATAGTGAAAGGCACATAACATGAATGATTAGCAGTAGTAGCCGTAGTAGTTACCCAGTGTCCTGATATATGACATAATGACATCCAAAACGGTAGCTCCTGGCACCTGTGCACATAATTCCAGACAGACTCACATATTCTGTGGTAATCAAAACTGATTTCCACATGTCCCAGTGAGAGACAGTGTTAAAGGAAGCACTGTGAACAAATAAACTTGAGAAACATGTACTATATGTACATCTTTTTGGAGATTCATTTCTACAAAGATCTGCTCTGTCCTGTACTAAAAAAAAATCCATTTTTTAAAGCAATTTAAACAATTTTCCACAAGTTTTTCCTTATGAAACTTTAGTTATATAATATACACTAACAATTGATATTTATTTAATAAGGAATTGACAGATTTATATTGGTACTCATAATGCTGACTTTCTTATATATAATTCACACTCTTGTGATGTTGCCTTGTTAATGGACAACTTTCTGAATTTGTCAGTGGTGTAATCATACATATGTGCTTGATTCATTATATTAATCTCTTCAATGTGCTTTCACTAAAAAAAAAAAAAACAAGTGATAATCAAAATATTTTTATGCAACGAAAATTACAAAAAATTTGTGTTGCAATGATAAAAAGTTCCAAATAACACTAAAATCATTAAGACAGAATATTAGGTATGCACAGAGGGCTAATTTTAAGCTCAATGTTAATTCAAATGAATGTAGACTGATCCGATTGTCATAAAAAAAAGAAAAACAGAACATTAACACAATTCAGGACATACAACCATGAACACGTATATTCTAAAGTTCTGAGATGTAAAGAAAGGTTTTTCTAAGTGTTCCGGGAAGGCACTACTTTTGTATGACATATTTTCATCGTATGTAAAATAAAGATTGTGGCCCCCATAATTCAGCTTCCCCTGTAGGTATCTGACCACAACTCCCACCACTCTCCTCTTCCATTACTTTGCTGTAGTCACCCCAGCTTACATGCTATCCCTTGAACACATGGGACTTACTCCCACCTTGAAGGCTTCGAACATGCCGTGTCCTATGTCCACAATGCACTTCTCTTCCAGTATCCTCACAGGTCCTACTCAACCAACTTACGTCTCTGCTCCAATGATCCCTCTGTAGTGCAGCCTTCTCAGACTGTTGCATTTCCATTGTCTTTGAGGCTCTATTTTTTTTTAAGTTCATTTATTTATTTTGAGAAAGAGAGAGAGAGGAGAGAGAGAGAGAGAAAGTGCAAGTAGGAGAGGGGCAGCAAGAGAGGGAGAGAGAGAGAATACCAAGCAGATTCCTCACTATCAGTGCAGAGCCTGATGCAGGGATGGAACCCACAAACCATAAGATCATGACCTGAGCCGAAATAAAGAGTTGGACACTTAACCTACCGAGACACCCAGGTGCTCTGCTGCTCAATTTTTTTACACAACATTCATCAAAACCTCTCATATTCCATATTTCAGCTCTTTATTTTCTGATTTTCTTCACTAGAATGTTAGCTAGTAAAGGACAAACTTTCTTGCCAGTGGTGTTCACTACTATATCCTTTTAGACTAGAACAGTGCCTGGTATATAGAAGACACTGAATATTTGGTGAATAAGTGAATGAAATATTGAAGACATCAATAAAAAATCCAGATGCATTTGTTTTTCATAGTTTTAGCTGCCTAACAAACATTTCCCCCTATCTGTCCAATACAGAATCCTGCCTAGAATCCTTGTCTCTGTGAGTAGTGCCAGTCCAGTCAGGAAGGCACGTAGAATCTTTCTCTTTCTATTTCACTGCCTCTGGTTACTCATGGGGAATGGCAATACATCATCTTAAATATTTCTCACGCTGACCCTTTCATATTGTCACTTCCGCTGCCTTAGTTCAAGCCCTGATCATGTTTTATTCAGAATTTTATAACTGTTTCTGTAATGTTCCCTCCACCCCATTCTATCTACACCACTCCCATCCTTGTTGGTATATATAACAAATATATCAGATTGATAGGTCAGATCATGCCACCTCTTTCATCAAAATTCTTCCATGGCCCTTTACCATCCATAAGAAAGGAAAAGTAAACTATTTGCATACCATAGTGGGTCTCAGCCTCACCTCCTTTCTCTATATCTCTGCTCTCTAGTCATAGTAAATTATAGATGGTTCCCTGAAACTTTTCCAGTCTGCGTGTTTGCACAAACTGCTCCCTCTGCTTAGAAGACAGTTTCCTTCCCTTTGGCCTAATGCTACTTCCTGACTCAAGCCCTGTATCTATTCTATGAAGCCTACTTAGAATACACCAATCACACACTTTTCTTCTCTACTCTTCTGTAACAATGCAAGCACTGGTCATCCTATTGTATTTATTGCTTTAAATTCCTCCATTAGTCTGCGAGGCCCTCAAAGACCAGGGGCACATTATATACTTTTTAAAAATTTTACTTTTAATTTTTTGCACGTCCTCCAGTGTGTGACACATAATGAGTTTATACAAATTAAATATATGAAGACATTTTAGCGCAAATGAGACCAATTTCATTCATCTTATTTGATAAACTCCCTCTTTTTTAATGCTATTGAAATTCCAGTTTCTCTAGTGTTCATTAGATAGTATTCATATATCTACAAAAAGTTACACTTTCTCCAAAGATAAGCTTTTGAAAATAGTAAAAACTTTGAAATACATCTAATGACAAAAACAACTTTTTTTTTCTTTCAAACCAGTAAAAAAGTATATGGGAAGTGGAATAATTGAATACTGTTCATAAATACCTTAATTTTCCTTGTGCATTTGACTTAAGTTCATTAATACCATAAAAATGTTTCTAGTGTAAGTTTTATTTAATTGCATTATATATTTAAGGTTTTCACATACATGTATCACAACTTTTTTTTTTCCCAAAAATATAACAGCAGTTAGTCATAGGGCCTCAGAATCTCTTCTCTTAATGCCCCAGTCATGATTTCAAGGAAATTCAGCGCTTTGTTTTCTGTGCTCTGTTATAAGACCACAGGGAACTATAGTTGCACAAAGAAGAAGATCAATTAAGAGACAGATGATTCTTTCTGATATTTTGGGAACATGGTCTCTACACGATTTTTAATTCTGTTTTTTTTAATCAGTCTTCAGAGAAAATTCCATTTAGATTTATTTTTGTGGCAGCCATGAAAATGTGCCACTCAGATCTCCTGCTGTGAAGAGTATAATGGACTGACTGTTGGTCCCAGCTGCTGCCTGTCTGGATCCACCATTTCATTTCTTGCCAAGTTCTGCTTCCCATGGCCTGCTTCCAACCAATGACTAAATATGCACTGGTACTAATGCAGGCTTATCAAGTGAGATGCAGGATTCTAGCGACTGTCTTTGGCTGGAAGCCTCCCTATAGGTTTGACCAAAGCTTTCTCACAACTATACTGGAGTCTGAGACTCTTCCCACCCAATCCTCTTTCCTTCCCTGTCTCGTTTCACAGGCATCAGACCTGCACTGCGGCATAAATCTCCCCGAGCCCTCTCCTATTCAGTTCCCAACCAATGTTTGGTGTACTTAATCCCTTCTTGGCAGACCCAAACTAATGCACATCTCAAGTAAAGTTGACTCTATTGTCACAGAAAGACAGCTAACTAGAAGTAGAGTTAACGTACGGTAGGATCAGAAGATTGGTATAATATTTTGTCAGGGTGATTCAACACTTTCACATTATTATCAATTCAATCAATCATTCATTCATTCAACTTTTCTTGAATGACTACAATATATAGGAAATCTTCAAGACATAGGATCAAAAATAAAAATCCTACACTTTACTGTCTTTTCCTTTCTAGTGCTAATATAATTCTTCTCTATTCTAACATTATGATTCATCAATAATGAGCAGTCTCCCTGAGCATGTTGTAGTATCTCATTCCTGCATACCTTAGTCCAACTTCTTCCTCTGCTTAGAAGGTGTCTCTCTACTCTCTGCTGCTCACCTAAATGTGTTATCCTTCCCAGTCTCCACCTGCTTAACAAATACCTTCCTATTCACCTTCTAGGTATCCTCTCATATTCGATCGGCCCTGTGAAGATTTCTATGATGCTTTAAAGTGGATTCAAATGTTCCTGGGATTGTCAAGTATCTAGTTATTTAAACAAGCAGCCCAGTAAAAGTAATCACTAAATGCTAACCAGAAAATAAATTGGAGTATGGCTGTCTTCAATATTTCACATCATGCCTCTTATCTGTTGTTGTTGTTCCACAGTTATTTTTATAAAATATATGTAAACATATTCTTGCAACTATAGATGCTTTTTTCCTTATACTTCCAATACACTTTAATGAACAAATAAGATCCCATTTAATGAGGGAGATGTATATATGCACAGATAGTTTTAATGCACTTAGACAAATTCTTTAAGGGAATATAAATTATTTGTTGTTTGCAATAGTAAGCAATGGCATATCAAGAAGAGACATCTCAGGGTCTTAGAAGCCTAGTATCTCCCTCGGAGATCAATGGAGTTTAAGTTATATGTGTTTTCTCTCCCCCAACATCTCATTATTTCAATGATTTTTGATTTATTTTAATAAACTGCTGTAATGAATTGGGTGAATTAAATGACAATAGTATTTTTGAAAAGAAAGGACATTTTCGTCAACAATTTCCACATTTATTTTCTCATCATTTTTGATGATGTTGAGGCAGGGTTCTTTATTTGCTTTGCAAGTGGAGAGGGAATCTTACACTTCCTAATATGACCATCTATATTTGAGTTGGAAAAGTCAGAACTTTTATATGTAAACATTTTTATAAGCCAAACCACTTCTTCCCCACAAAGTGTAACTTGTTAAAGATTCAACAAATATTACGTGTCAACAAATATTATTGTATCTATGATGTGCCACTCTTCCCAATTGTAGGGTATATTTTATAAAATTTCTGAAGGGATGCATCAATATTACAAATTCAAAACGTTATTTTCTCTCCTTCTGAATAGATTTTATTAGTTATTTGATGTCAACTTATTTGCTAGGCACTAAAACTCAATATAATTAATTATTATATATTTGAATTATACATAAATACAGTTAAATACATTTTGTATTTAACATTCATAATTTGTAAGGCTTTCTTGCTGGGTATGTGACATAGTCATTTTAATAATAAATATATATTTATATATATTTACTGAAAAGAATGGGTGAATCACTTAAATAACATTTTCCTGACCTTCTTCAAGAAATAATGGCTGCCTATTATTTTAGTACCTTTTGGGTATAATTATAAAACTAGGGAAGCCCAAAGAGGACACAGAAGAGCTGCAGCATATGTTGTTCTCTCCATATTCAGTCCCCAGTTTTCCTTTTAGAGTAAATTTAAAATAAATGGCTGTGGTGACGTGGAAGTCACATCTAGGGAAGATCATTAGGGATAACGTGCAAGGCATGAGCCACGGAAATGGCTGCTGGGTTGCTGTGGGTGAGGCTTCTGGAAAAGTGCAGTCGAAACTTTCCCACCCATTGCTCTGGGACGCCAGAATCAGATCCCAGCTGACAAGCCTAATGGTATTTAGGCCTGTGACAAATCTGATTTATTTGGGTGTTCTTCCTCTGCTTCCATAAAGGAATTGCTGATGTGGTGACATATTAGTCATTGCGCCTCTAGAGCCGTTTCTTCTGCTGGTAGCGGAACCTCTGTTCAGCAGGACCATAAATTTATTTCAGAACCAGTGTCATGTTTCTGTTCTGCGTGAAGACTCTGTTAGGTCCTCTGTCAAGCAAATCCCCCGACATCCATTTTCTCAAAGTCAAGATGTCTGGCTAGACAACAATTTACTTAATTAAGGAGAACGCTTCACAAAACGCTGATGGAGTGAGGGAGGAGGGGCTTGGGCTGTGTGAAGAAACAGTGGGGCTTGCAACTTGATCATTTAAGTGAAATTAGAATTGAAATGTATCATTAAGTATGATTGCCCCTAATATCTGAAGCAGTGCTGTCTGTTCCTTTCTCCCTTAAAATCTAATTACTGTACAACCAGAACTGCCTTCTCCGTAGTAACTTTTAAGAAATAGTTTTATTTCTGGAGGTGTTTTCTCTCACAGAGTCCAGTAGTTGCCTTTGCCTTTACACCGCTGGGAGTTAAATGATCAATGACTAGATTTTTTTTTTTTTTTTTTCTCTTTGAGTCTCATGCTTTTTCTCCCTGCTATTAACTGAACTTTATCTCCCAACAAATTCCTTCTATGCTGGCTGGTGTCAGTTCTCTAGAATCCTTTTTTTTTTGTTCCCTCTTACCTCTCCAGGCTAAAGGAAATTTTATTCTTATTTTTTCTTGGCAACGGTGTAAACTAAAATATTAAAGAAAAATATATTAACACCAAAATAAACACTCTGCTTGTTTTGTTTTGTTGTTTTGTTTTACAGCTGGTAGACTCTGGTACACCAAATCATGATTACTGATAACACATTCTAGCTACGCTTTGCAATGCTTTCTGTTTTTACCCTCATACTCATCTGTTTATTCTTATTTTAATGGGATTGCAAATCAAAAATTGGGCAAATTGTCTCAGTGTGTGAAGTTTAGAGTATTCTCTCTTTTTCTTTTTCCACTGAAAATATATCTAAACTTTTCTACAATGGTAAAATTGTAGGCACTTTATAATGATCATATTGTCTTCGTCTTGGCAAATATCAGTTAGGTATGAACATTGAAGGAAATCATCCTGTGCCATTCTTTTTTTTTTTTTTTTTTTAATGTTTTATTATTTATTTTTGAGACAGAGAGAGACAGAGCATGAACGGGGGAGGGTCAGAGAGAGGGAGACACAGAATCTGAAACAGGCTCCAGGCTCTGAGCTGCCAGCACAGAGCCCGACGCGGGGCTCCAACTCACAGACCGCAAGATCATGACCTGAGCCGAAGTCGGCTGCTTACCGACTGAGCCACCCAGGCGCCCCATCATTCTTTATATTTAATTGAATCATTGGAATTTTCTTTTGGCTAATATTTATCAATTTTATTTTATTTGTATTGTTGAAATAGTGATTTTCAATATTTTAATTTTATTGGAACTTTTAAAGAGAAAATAAAATGATATTCTTCTATTTTAGGGTATTTAATCCTAATATTAGTAATTTGTACTTATGAAAAGTCTTGCAAAGCATGAATTCTACTGGTTGACCTATAATAAATACTAAAAATATCATAGGAGTTATTAAAATCATTTTATAATATAGATGCCTTATATCTTTATTAAAAATTATCAATATTTTGATTCTTCCAATCAAAAGTGAATATCTTCCAGCCTCACATGGATATACCTATGACTGATCCAAATAGGAATGGATAGGTTTACCCCAGGTATCATGCTTATAAGGTATTCTTTAGCTGGTTGGCCTGTTTTTATCCAAGGTTAACAACTGTAATTTTACATTTAGTAAAGCTGATCCTTATGCTTCCTTTTAATCTATTCATACCTAACTAAATATTTTTTAATGTTTATTTATTTCTGAGAGAGAGCAGCAGAGCGTGAGTGGGGTAGGGGCAGAGAGAGAGGGAAACAAAGAATCCGAAGCAGGCTCCAGGCTCTGAGCTGTCAGCACAGAACCCGTCGCAGGGCTTGAACCCATGACTGCAATATCATGACCTGAGCCAAAGTCAGACGCCCAACCAACTGAGCC
This sequence comes from Panthera pardus, assembly GCF_024362965.1. NCBI lineage: Eukaryota > Metazoa > Chordata > Mammalia > Carnivora > Felidae > Panthera > Panthera pardus. The sequence continues at coordinate 124,940,819 of NW_026526688.1, read as the reverse complement.
ACCCAGGAACCCCCATACCTAACTAAGTTATTTGTTACAAACTTTATAATAAAAAACAGTAGAAGTTATTTGAAAACAACAAACCCTTGTAATGCAATGCATAATGTAGGATTAAAAAACATGTGGAATGAGAATTTCTGGTGCTTATTTTTTAACTGGGTTTTTGGTTTTCTTAATGTGGAGTTTCAAGCATTCTTTGTATATTTTGGATATGTAATTTGCAAAATTTTTCTCCCAGGCTGTGGGCTGTGATTTTATTCTCATAAGAGTACCATTTCCATATCAAAATATTTTAATTTGTATTTAATCCAATTTATTCTATTTTTTATTGTACACCTTTAGTGTTATATATAAAAACTTATCATAGAATCAAAGGTCACATACATTTTTTTCTCCAGTGTTTTATTTTACATATTTTATCATTTGATGTTTTACATTTATGTCTATGATACATTTGAAGTTCGTTTTTGTATAACATGTGAGAGATGAGTCAAGGCTCATTTTTTTGTGTGTGTATATATATATATTACACACCTTTAGTGTTATATATAAAAACTTATCATCGAATCAAAGGTCACATACATTTTTTTTTCTCCAGTGTTTTATTTTACATATTTTATCATTTGATGTTTTACATTTATGTCTATGATACATTTGAAGTTCGTTTTTGTATAAGATGTGAGGGATGAGTCAAGGCTCATTTTTTAGTATATGAATGTCTGAATGTCCCAATACCATTTGTTCAAAACACTGTCCATTCTTCACTATGTTGATTTTGAAACTTTGAGAAAAGCCAATTGATTATCGTTGCATGGGTCCATTTCTGGACTACTATGTTCCACTGAACCATCTATCCTTACTGTAAGTCTTAAAATCATGTAAGAGTTTTCCATTTTTTTTCTTTCCAGAATTGTTTTGGCTATTCTAGTTACTTTGATGTTCCATATAAAAATGATTGCTTGGATTTTTGAATGGGATTGTATTGAATCTCTACATTAAATTGGGAAGAATTGTCATCTCGATAATATTGAGTCTTCCAATCCATTAATATTATATATATTTCCATTTATGTAGACATTATTTGATTTCATCAATATTTTATATTTTCCAGCCTATATAACCTACATGTTTTGTTCATTATTAGTGCAAATACAAAATGATATAGTCACTTTGGAAACCAGTTCGGCAGTTTCTTATAAAGTTAAACACACATTTACCATACCAACCCGCAATCCTGTTCCTACTTATTCAATGAATTAAAAAATATGTTCATACCAAAATCTGTATGGAAATGTTTATAACAACTTTATTTAAAAAGTGGAGGAAACCAAGGCATCTTCAACCCCTGGATGGACAAACAAATGGTACATCCGTACAGTAGATAATATTTTATAATAAAAGCATTGAGGAAGTGATTCATACAGTAAGGAGGAACTGCTAAGTGAAACATGATGGATCCCAAAGATTATATATTGTATGGTTTCATTCATTTGACCCTCTGAAAAGCTAAAACTATGGGAATGAAAAATAGCTAATTATTTATGAAGAGTTGGTGTGGGGGGAGAAGTTGGCTACATATGACCAGCACAAGTGAATTTTTAAGGTGATGGAACTGTAATGAAAGAAACTTTGGTGGTGGATACATGATGATATGCATGTATCAAAATCATTAGAATTGTAGCACATTGCAAAATGAGAACTTTAATGTATTCAAATTTCAAGAAAATCAGTCAGGATGCTGAGGAATCCCAGGACGTAATGCAGACTTTTACAATAAACTTAGTTTCTAATGAATGGCATAGTCTCACTGAAAGAAATGGGGGCAAAGATACTGAAGTAAGTAACTTTGGAAAACAGTGTTTTGATTGGATACTAAAGGCTACCCCAAAAATTGAACTGTACAGATCTTCTTCAACTTACAATAGGGTTATATCCTGAAAAACCTGTTATAAGTTGATGATATTGTAAGTTGAAATGTATTTAATACACCTAACCTACCAAATATCATAGCTTAGCTTGACCTACCTTAAACATACCAAGGACACTTACATTAGCTTACGGTTGAATGAAATCATCTCACACAAAGCCTATTTGGTAATCAAGTATTGACTATCTTGTGTAATCTATTGACTACTGTATTGAAAATGAAAAGCAGAATGGTTGTATGGGTACAGAATGGGTGTAAGTGTATCAGTTGTTTACCTCCCTGATCACATGGCTGGCTGGGAGCTGTGGCTGCTGTCACTGCTCAGAATGAGGAGAGTATCCTACCGCATATTAGTAACCCAAGAAAAGATCTAAATTCAAACGTCAAAGTATGGGTTCCACTACATGTGTATCACTTTCACATCATAAAGTTGAAAAATTATTAAGTTGAACCATTGTAATTTGGGGACCATCTGTACCCAAGAAATACTGTACTCTAGTTGATACCTTTATTTTAATGGGTCTATGAATTAGCAATTCTGAACCAGCTTCACATATCCACTAGGTTTGAACAGATACATAAATAAATTGTAAATAAAGGGACCCAGGTTTCTTACTGTAAGAAGTAAAATGACATAAAAAGAGAAGAGAGGAACACTAGGATAAATTTTGTGGTGCTGAACTGGAGTTGGAGATTTAAATATGAACACATTCTTATTGTAATGTAATTGGTGATAGGTGAAAGACAGAAATATAGAAGTGTATTTCCTAACTCTACCCATTGAAAGGGTTCAGCTTCAGTAAAATCTCAAAAAAAAAAAAAAAAAGATCACACTGGGTACCTGGGTGGTTCAGTCAGTTAAGCATCCGACTTCGGCTCAGGTCATGATCTCATGGTCTGTGAGTTCAAGCCCCGCATCGGGCTCTGTGCTGACAGCTCAGAGCCTGGAGCCTGCTTCGGATTCTGTGTCTCCCTCCCCTGCTCATGCTCTCTCTCTGTCTCAAAAATAAATAAAAACATTAAAAAAAATTTTAAAAAGAGAGAAAAGATCACACCTAGCACTCAGATCTTAGTTTCTAAATATCAGTCTCTAATAAAAGAAAACAAGGGTCACTGCAAAAATGGCTCATTATAAAATATGAGCCTTACAGCATCTTGCAGTTCCTGTAAGAAAGTTGAAATTTTTCAAAAGAAGAACCGTATCCAAAAAAAAAAAAAAAAAAAAGAACCATATCAAAAGGACACCTGAAGGTTAACCTGAGAGTGTTTCCACTAGCTAAATGTAGAACAATTTGAATAAGAAAAGATAATGATAATAACCCAAGTCTATCCCAAGGATAACATAAAATCCATGAGTCCATACTGGTAAATGTGAATGATTGAGTAAATAAATAGATGAGGGAGAGACAAATATTCCCTTCAGAAAAATTGAAAATAATAAATGTAAGAGGAATGAGAGTAATAAAAAATCACAGATGAATGCTAAAATTATAGAATAAAACAGAAGACACTGGGTACCTACATATCCACAAAGTACCTCCCACAACATCATTGCTGTTGTGGTATGAACATACGTCCACAAATTCTTTGATACTCCTCCTTCCAGGAAGTGGAGCTTATTTCCCCTTTCCTTAAGTGTGGGCTGGATTTAGTGATGCGTTTCCTACATATAAAGTACAGAGTGGGAAAAATAGTAACTTTAAGGGGGAGAAACTTGGCAAACGCCACTATCATCAAGTGACCAAGGTTAAATCATCAGTAATAAACAATGTTGATATCATATACCCCCGATATGGGGTGATGAAAAGGGCATTTCACCTTTGTTGTATTCTTCCCCAAACCTATGGTATCAATATAATCATGAGAATCATCCCACAAATACACAGGGACATTCTATTTGGAAGTGTCAAGGTTATGAAAAACAAGGAACAGCTGAAAAACTGTCACAGAATGAAGGAGACTAAGGAAACAGAAGACTGAGTACAGTGTAAAATCCTGGGTTTGGATTCCCGAACAGGAAATTAACATACGTGGAAAAATATTTGGAATCTGAATAAAGTCTGTAGTTTAATCAGTATTTTTGTGCCAATGTTAATTTCTTAGTTTTGATAAATACACCATGGTTGCATAAGATGTTATCATCAAAGGCACTAGGATAAAGGGTTCAGGGGAACTTTCTATACTGTCTTTATAACTTTAAAAAAATCTAAAATTACTTCAAAATTCAAAGTTTAAAAAATATCTATGGAATTATTTTCTGAACATTCAGAATGGCTGGTCTAATTAGAGAATGGCCAGGGAAGTGTTTCTTCCAGATTTGTTCTGGGCCTTTGGTTTTATTGTCCCATCAGTTTTGCACAATCTGTCTTCTTTGTCCAATTCCCCAAGTTTTATGATGACTTCTCTCAGAATAATCACTTCTCTGTGCTAGAGATGCTTTTTAAAAATTGCAAATAGTTATTTATTCATTTTTGCTGATTTTTTGTAAAGTAGATGTTGTGTATAATACCTGAAATTCAGAGAGAAAAGCCAACCTATATGATGCAATTGTTGGACTTCATTCTGAAATGGGCACTATGCATGTTCATTAGGGAGTATGTTTGCAAAGATATTGAGGCTTGGGAGGATGTGGCATTATCCAGATTCGGGGTAGTTTGATGAGCAGGAAGTATAGGTCTGTGTATATGAGTGGGCAGAAGATGTGGCTGGGAAAACATGGTGGGACCAAATCTTGAAGAAGCTGGAATCCAAACTCTGCAATAAAGTTTTTCTTTTTCTTTCTTTTTTTTTGATTTTTTAGATGTTTTTATTTATTTTTGAGAGACAGAAAGAGACAGAGCGAATAGGGGAGAGGCAGAGAAAGAGAAGGAGACACAGAATCCCAAGCAGGCTCCAGGCTCCGAGCTGTCAGCACATAGCCCGAGACGGGGCTTGAAATCACAGACCATGAGATCATGACCAGATCCGAAGCTGGACGCTCTACTGACTGAGCCACCCAGGCACCCCTGCAATAAGGTTTTTCAATCGAGGGTATGAGGAGCCTTTCAAGGACTTAAGTAATGAGTTAACAAATCAAAGGCATATGTTAAATAAATTCTTCTCACAGTTAGAAGAATATTTGCAGATGGGTGATTCTGGAAAGCTAAATTATATGGCTTATACTCAATAATTAAATGAAAAGTTAAAATTATAAATAATTTAAGGGTCCTTTACCTAATTTTTATATGGTAAGCACATGTCTAAAGGTAATTGCTAAAGAAATCATCATTCTTCTACATACAAATATGAAATTTAGTATGTCAATAGTACATAAACAAAACTGAAAGATAAACACAAACCGAAAATATAATTGTCAGACATGTGGTCCAAGCTTATATTTCAACTTTTCTTAAAATTGATGAAAATATTTGAGTATACCAAGGAAAAATTAGCAAAGATCATGAACTCGATGTCATTTCATGCTTCGAAGCGCTTGTATCCCATACCTCAGAATGTGACCTTATTTGAAAATAGAGTCTTTCCAAATGGTCAAGTTAGGATGAAATTATTAGGGTGGGTGGGCCCTAAAATCCAATTAATCAGTGTCCTTATTAAAAGAGAAAATTTGGACAGAGATCTTTGTGCAGAGGGAAGACAATGTGAAGACACAGGGTGAACGCCAAGTACAGATTAGAACCATGCTGCCACAAACCAAAAATCTTCCAGAAGCTGAGAGAGAGACTTGGAATCAATTCTTCCCTAGTGCCTTCAGAAAGAGTATGACCTTGCTGACATATTGACCTTGGGCTTCTGGCCTCTGGCACTGTGAGGTGATAAATTTCTGTTGTTTAAGCTACACCGTTGGTGGTTGCTATGTCAATCTTAACAAATTACTACACTGGGCTTACAAAAAGAAAAAAGCAACACAAATAACTACTAAAATACGAGAACATGTTCTATCATACTTGCCATTGAGGAAATTCAAATTTAGAAAGTAAAATATGACTTTTAATGATCAAAAATTTAAAAAACTAATGGTGAGAGGATGTTAAAATTGGCACTCTTATACTGCCAGTGGAAGTGCAAATAATTAGACTTAAATACATGTAAAGATACACTTAATGTATTATGGCACTTAGCACAGTGATTGGTATATTGTAAGAACACAAATGATTGTTATAATGAATGGTGTAATTATAGATCTGTATTAAAATTATACATGCTATGTAATGATAGCAATAGCAATAAAGTATCTCTGGATAGAAACTTGGCAAAATGTACCAGGGGTCTTAATATATAGACTCTGATCTATCAATTCCACTCCTAGAAATGTATTCCCTTTCTGTATTTAATAAAACTTTAACTCTGCTGAGGAGTAAAAAAAAAGAGAGAAAGACAGAGGATTTAAAAGAAATAAAAACCCAAGGTAATAGAGAAGGACTGGAAAATGTTTGAGATGAGGACCATGAGGAGTAAAATTATTTGCCTTGTCAGAATTTTTTTTGAGGTGACATTTGAGCAGTTACCCGAATGAGAAGCACAAGTCAGCCACAGGAAGATTTGTGCGGAAAGAAGGACCTCCAATTAGTGGCATTGATCAGAGCAGGAGCCAAAGGAGGGGCCAACTATTTTGCGTTATTGCAAGTGATATAGGAAGGCTGAAAGAATTGCACAGATATGTCACAGTGTCCCAATACACACTTACATGCACACGTATGCATCTACTAGCTGATGGGAGGGGCTCCCCCCAATCTTCCTTGAAGATAGGAACTTGCTTGAGTTTTGCAAGAGATTGAGTAGAGCAGTTAACTTTACCTGAAGAAGTTCACAAAGGTATCACAAAGCATGTGATTTTTAAGTTGAGTTTCAAGGAATTCGTAGGAGTTACCTAAGTGAAGATGTAAGAAGCTATTCCATTCTGGAAACTGAAAGAATTGGTGTGTTTGAGGAATTAAGACAAGAAACAAGTGGCTGGATGGAGGGGCTCTTTGATGGCTCAGTCGGTTAAGCATCTGACTTCAGCTCAGGTCAGGTCATGATTGCAAGGTTTATAAGCCCCCAGAGCCCCGCGATCCACTTGTCGGGCTCTGTGCTGACAGCTCAGAGCCTGGAGCCTGCTTCTCATTCTGTGTTTCCCAGTCTCTCTGCCCCTCCCCCATTCTCTCTCTCTCTCAAAAATAAATAAACATTAATAAAAAATTTTAAGTGGCTGGAAGGAGATTGTGCAGAAGATATAAACAGAAATTGGGGGTTGCTAATCATCTGAGATCAACTTGTGAAGGATTTTATATGTACTGATAACAAATATTATAAAAGGGGGCAGGGATATTTTATGGACATTACTTTCCAGCCCGAATTGTTTTAATATAATCTTATAATTAAATTCAGAACACAGTTTCTAAACATAATATTGCCATATATTACTCCAGGAAGATCTTTGATAGGTAGTTCCCTCTTCCATCAGAAAATAATAATATGTCATATTTTAAATAAAGGAGGAGAGGCACAAATCACCAGGATGAGATCTTTTTGTTTTTTTTTAAAAAAATAGCCCAAATGACTACACTTAGTGACAAAAATATTATTGCCCCATTTTTGTAAATTGCAATGCTCTACTTGTAAAACAAATTTCTGTTGGGGGATGGGCTAAATGTGCAGGGGGCATTAAGGAGAACACTTGGGATGAGCACTGGGTGTTATATGTAGAGGATGAATCATCGGATTCTACTCCTAAAATCATTATTGCATTATATGCTAACTAACTTGGATGTAAATAAATAAATAATAAAACAAATTTCTGTTTTTACCATTAGCCCTTAGGATAGGAATTACTAATACACTCTAGTAACCATGAAGTCCTTCATGATATATGCTGATATCATTTTTTTTTGCTTAAAATTGAAACCTAATATAATAATGAGAATAGTAATAGCAAACATTTATACAGTATATACTAGGTGACAGTCACTATTTCATGCATCTTTCATTATTATTAATTTTATAACTTTATAACATAGTTATAACTATCATCATCATCATCATCATCATCATCATCATCATCATTTTATAGGTGAAGAAACAGCAGCAAAAAGAAGAAACTGACCCGGGGTATGCAACAGAGAGGTGAAAAACCAGGATAAAAATCCCCAGATATTTCACACTTACGGAAAAGAATACAGATTGCTGCTTTGAGCGATTGAACAGGTTTTCGAAAGAAAAACTGTAGAAAACGCAATTATTTATTAGTGCATTTCCCATAACATCTAACCTGACCTAGGTCTCATTCTTATTTGAATTGAATGCCTAAAATATTACTGAATCTAAACAAATACAAAATTTCAAATTGTTTTATTTGCTCCTGAAAATTGTGATATTAATTTTTTAATATAATAGAAGTGTAATACTATAATAGTAGTATCATAGAAGGAAAAAACACATAATCTTATAGGTTTTTTTGAATGAATTAGCCAACAATTTATATATGTATGACTGAAAAGCAGCATCTGGAAATAATGCAGCCATCACAAGTGCTGTCAGTTAGATGACTTTGGAAGTCTACAGCTGTGGGCTCTGGGAAGAGATTCCTTTGGAGAAGTAGGTTCATTCCTCCTTTTTTCATTTCATAAGTCACTTGACTATGCTTTTTAATCAATAAAACAAAGAAGTCTTAATAAGTTGTTTATTAATACTTTGGAAACTTTAACAGTTCCAAAGAAGTAAAAATCTGATTCGTTAGTAATATCTTACAATTCAGTTAAAAAATTCTGTAATGTGAATATAGATATACTCAACTATCATGAACAAGGAAGCATATGGCAAAGAATGAAAGAATACAGGTGTTCTACTCTACAGCTGTTATAAGGTTGAAGACACTGCTTCTACTATGTGATCAAGAAAGTCTTCAATAGAGTAAGAGAGAGAGAAAACAGAGAAAGGGAACGAGAGAGAGGCAAAGAGAGAGAGTTGTAATTCTAACTTCATTATGCTTATCTCAGATACCATGATTGTTTCCCAGACCTTAGTAATCTAATACCATGCCATGAGCCCTGGGATTGGGAAAACTTCCCTTCCACTCTCCCTTCTCTTGCTTAGAGCATACTCTTCCATCTGTGCAGTGATCTAGACATAAAACTCAATGTTTTCCTCATTTGGCAGATAAAACCACACACGGGCATAAAACATGTTATTTTAGTAGACTTTACAGAATACTCAACTTATGGGAGGGGTGGTTCGGGGAGAGACATTCCATTACTAGGAAGCCCTCCCTATTATTTCATCTCATCCAGTCCTCAGGTTCACACCGTCTTCCTGCCTCCCCTCTGTTCTCCTCCTCCTACTCTGTCCTCACCACTCTGTTCAGTTAGCCCACCCTCCTCACACACAACTCTTCTCACACTTTGTAAACAGCTTGTATGTTCTCTTTAGTTTCTCATGAGAAACATTTCAATGATCATCGTTTGCATACTCTAACCCCAAACATTGAAGGATCCCAAATTTAGTTAAGTATGTCACAATTTTGTCTTTTTTTCTTTAGTGAATTTCTTCATGTCGAATTAATTTTATTCATTTGGAAATTTGCATTAAGGCAATTTGCTGGAGGAATAAGACATTGTTCCTGGCATTGGAGAACTCACCAGTGAGTGACTTTCTCCTTGTTTTTGCAAAGCCTTTTTGGTCCCCATGTATTGTCCTATGCTCACTCTTCTCCATTCTTGTACTCTTACTTCTCCTTCCTTCTTTTATTCACAGAAAACCATTGAAATTTTCCTATTAGGTACTGCCATTAAATGGTCTGCCCTGAGTTTCCACAGCCAGCACTGATAGAAGCATCAGTGTTTAGTAAAAAGATCTGGAGTGGGAGGCAGGGATGGGGAGGGGGTGAGGCTTTGTTAGAAGCATTAAATATGTCCTCTTTTATCAAAGGTTAAGTAAATGCGAAGGAAGCCCTGGAAAGCTTAAGTGCTTTTTGATGGTGCTTTCTTCAGAAGATGGAGAGAGAAAAAAGAACCAATGATGTAGCATCTTATGTAAGATGCACTTAAGATCAGATCTCTTTATTATTACTCAGCAAGTCGTCCCAATCCTGAAGACATTATTTGGAGGATTTATAGTCCACAGAAATTTTAATTTAGGCAATCTCCAACAAAAAGCCTAAGGGGAGGAGAAATATGTATTAAGAAGAAATAAAATAAGGATCAATACTGAGGTATTTTATAGACATATATGGAAATATCTATGCTAATATAGTTGAAGAAAAATAGCTTTATATCAGGGGTAATAAGTGAAACATTATTATAACCTATTCTGCAGAGCAACCAGATTATTTCATGGCAAAGAATTTTATCAGGTTTCATATAGCATAAGAAGTGGCATTGCTATTCTAAAGGAAGAGGAGATAAGTTGGAAATTTGCAGACATTTGCCCAAGTGGAAAAAAAAAATAAAATGACTTAAGGACTAGCAATGGGCAAAGATTTTTTCCCCCAAAATATCTGGGTAGATTTGTACCTTGATAAAATCTATATTTTCTTTGAAGTCACATTCACCATAGTGCAGTAGTGTATATATTAAAGGTACCAATGGTTCTACCTCTAAAATTGAACAGTCTATTCATATCAATGCCAATGTAATCTATGCCCTCCCAGGCATTCAATCTATGCCCTCCAAGGCAGCTAGAACAAACTTTATTAATCATTTCTTCTCTCTCCATTGTCCCCATTGTGACAACTCTGATTGAAGTTCCATTTCTCCCACTTCCTCCCCCAGAACAGTGCTCAGAGCGGCCTACTGGCACTCAATATTCTTTGTTATGATTTTTTTTCCTCTTTGCGTGTGAAATCTGGTTGTCAACCCAAGACTCATGTTAATTTTACTGTCCTTTAAACTCCTTACGTATCTTCCCAACTGCCCATCATGCCTTTTGATCCATTTTATTTTGCGTCATTTTCTCATTGTCACTGTACACTTTGATTGTTGGTCAAATGGAAATAGAAGCTTTCACCACATCAAATTTTGAAGCATGCATTTATGCTGTTGGGTTGTCTGTTATCATGGTGCTTGTTTGGTAGTGCATCATGGCTGCAGCACACTGCACCAACCTAATCATCGTTTAAAACATGTTGCTTTTAAAAGGTTTACTGCAGGGTGACAGCAGGACTCCTATTCCCTGGCATACTGAAAAACATAAAAATGTAGGCTCTTTTTTTTTTTTTTCAAAGTCAGTATTCTTAGTTACGATTCTAGTTGTTCATTGAAGTGTTTAGAAACTTGAGATTATTTGGTAGCAAGGAAAAATAAATCTCAGGTTCCTTGCTGGTTGCACAGTTTGCCAGTGGTGAACCAAAACTATCAAGGAATATGTGGAGAACCCATGACTGTACCTCTCCTAGACACGACTTTACAGAGAAAGCATTTTAAGAATGTCAAGGACAGATTTTAGCCTCATTTCAACTTTAAAATTACAAGCTGTACTGACAGCTGAGTCATTAATCTCTTCCATTCAATGTGAAGAAAAAAATCACGGAATATGAATACTCTGAAATAGCAAATGTTCTATTGAAGTCTCAAACATGGGATATGTATTTTATTCCATTGCACAGCAACATAGTGAAACATTCCACCTTCCACCTCCATCTAAAAATCCTGTCTTGTCATTACAGTTTATCACACATTTCTTCTGGTGTATTTGTTTGGGACACCTGCTTTCTATAACTCCATGAAGTCTATAATCTTGCCATGTTGTGTGCCATGGGCAACTCCCGGGCAGCAGTCACAGTTCAGAGATATCAGGTGTAATGAGAATGTGAGACCACTAGTGGCCGCTGCTCTTTACCTTGCTTTCCCAAAGGCAGGCACCTGGACAATAGCAGTGACAGCATCCTTGGTGGCGGTGTCAAAGGAATTTGCATGTAATGATTTTCATAAAGAAACACATCTTGTAAGTATAGAATACTATTGAAATGTACCGTTTGCCTTGAAATACACCTGTTAGGTAGAAAGGGCACATATTTTTTTATCTCCATATGTAAATAAAGAAGCAAACACAAAAATCATTCAAGGTATAACAGTAGGTCATTTGCTTGTGACCTACAAGGCCATAAAAGTCCCTCTTATACATCAATTGTGAAACTTGGTCCTTGCTTCATAACAGTTTTTCAGAGGATTGGGAATGAGAGAAGAAAGTTTTACTTAGTTGCATACATCTGTTGTAAGTGGGCTAAAATTCCAGAAATGTTTAAAGGGGCAGCATATAATCAGGGAGCTGCTGTCTGGTAGCTGGTGCTACAACTCTAACCAGATCTCAAGGATTCTCACTATATCTGGCCTCCTTTACTTCTTAAAAATAACCAAAAATATAACCAGTATTGCAGATGAATAGCAAAATGAATCAGAGTCCTATACTTTTCATTTAAAAATATAATGAAAAATAAAAACTCAATTTTTTTTATTTTTAGTTATTTATTTAAATTTTTTTTTAATATTTATTTATTTTTGACAGAGAGAGACAGAGCATGAGCGGGGAGGGGCAGAAAGAGAGGGAGACACAGAATCCCAAGCAGGCCCCAGGCTCTGAGCTGTCAGCACAGAGCCCGACGAGGGGCTCGAACCCACAGACTGAGAGATCATGACCTGAGCCGAAGTCGGATGCTCAACAGACTGAGCCACCCAGGTGCCCCCTTAATTTTTTTTAATGTTTATTTACTTTTGAGAGAGAGATACAGAGTGCAAATGGGAGAGGGGCAGAGAAAGAAGGAGACACAGAATCTAAAGCAGGCTCCAGACTCTGAGTTGTCAGCGCAGAACCGGACTCAGGTTCGAACCCAAGGGCCATGAAATCATGACCTGAGCCAAAGTCAGACACTTAACTGACTGAGCCACCCAAGTGCCCCAAGAATGAAAACTTTTAAAAACATATCAAAGTAAGGGTTTAACGACGTTGTATTTCTTTCCACTACATATTGGATGGCTTATGTAATAATAAGCTAAAAAGTCTAAATACAAAAAAATAGTGCTAATAAGTTTCATGAGCTCATTCATGGTTCTTGGAGATTGTAAATTAGTAAATAGTATCTGAATTAGATGCATTCAATATTTTTTAAGTTGAGACATTGTGATTAATAATAATGAATGATACTGGGGCGCCTAGGTGGCTCAGTCCGGTTAAACCTCTGACTTCGCCTCAGGTCATGATCTTACCAGCTGGTAAGTCTGCTTCTCAAGCCCTGTGTCCGGCTGTGTGCTGACAGCTTGGAGCCTGGAGCCTGCTTCGGATGAAGCCCCTTCTCTGCCCCTCCCCTGCTCACTCTCTCTCTCTCTCTCAAAAACAAATAAACATTAAAACTAAAAATAATAATAATGAATGATACTGAATACACAAGATTGTTCTTAGCTAAAGGATGTTTATGTAAAGCACATTTTCTCATAGTTTTCAGTTTCTTTAATGCCATTAATCCCATTGATCAAGTGTCTACCATGTGCTAGGCTTTGCTTCTCAGAGTCTTTCATTTAATTCTCAAAACAATTTCCTGAAGCTGAGATTTAAGAGGTGAAACTTTTGGTCTAAGAAATGCAATGTAAAAAGTTAGTAATTGGTAAACCAGATTTGACTTCAGAAACTTCTTTCAAATGCTTCAGCTTATTCAGTAAAGTTTTTTTCAACATATATATATAATACAGAAAAGAGTTGTTAAGGACATGGAGATACTGTAGAATAACAATCTTAGAATAGGGTTTTTAACAACTCATTTGAAATGTGATTTTTATGTTTAAAATATTCTATACAAAAAGTGGTAAATAAAATGCTAAAAGCAAAATTAATGGTTTGGAAAATCAAATGGCCAAATTCCCCCACAAAAGAACCCTATGAAGAATTGGAAATCAAGAGTGAGAGCAACAAAACAAATGGAGAACAAATCCAGGGAATCTATTGGAACAATTGGTATTCTGGAAGGCAACAACAGCACCAAAACCACTAGAAAAAACACAAACTATGAATAGAGTATTCACACTGGCTGAAAAAGAGTTGAGTTTTTAAGTCAATACTTAATACCAAGTGTGATCAATGAAAAGAAGATAACACACCCATACTTAGCCTGGTGAAGTTTTCTCACCTGCAAGGATTAATGGGAAAAATATATATATAAATTCATGAGAGTGAAGGAAAGAGAGTCAATCTTGTATCATGCATCTCATCTGCACCAATGAAGTATAGAGGACAGCACAGTTCTCTGAGCCAAGAACTTCTTTACTATGCCAAGAAAAAGAAAAAGAAAAGAAAAGAACATTTAAGTTAAAAAAAGACAAGAAGGAAGGAAAGTAAGCCAGTTAGTAGTTACACACACACATACACACACACACATCAATTATACACTCTCTGAGACAATTTTAAAAAAGAAAATATACATTCTGAGAAAATTACTGAAAAGTATTATAGTTGAATAAAAACCATATCATAATACCTCAAAATAGTTAGTCAATAAATAAATCCAGGAGAATTCATTGTTCCTCCAAAATTGATGACGATAGTATGATTGTGAACAATATTGTTGGTATAAGAAGCATTCTGGGGGGGGGGGGGCGGCTAACTTGGACTTAAAATTCAAAAGTTTATTTAAAAAACTTGAGTTCATGTAAGTTGGAAAAGAGGTGAGGAAATAAATGTGTCCTGAAGATTTTGTGTAACCTGGAGGAATGACATAAATTATTTGGTTTGGGCATATTAATAAATAAGCCCATGGGTTAGTGCAGCCTTTAAAATGAGGACAAACACTGATGAAAATATATATGTATTTACATGAGACATGAGACTGCTGACTCGAGGAAAACATGCAAATTATTCAACCCAGTAAAAGGCAAGTGAAATGATATAGAATAAGAAAAGTCAAAAGGGACAGAAGAATAAGCTTAAATGTATGTATTATTACAATAACTGCAAAGAAACTAAAATTGATACTGAAAAATAGTACCTCCAATAGGATTAAAATTTTATAGCTCTATCTTCATTGCCAGATAAATGACACTTACTTGAAAGTTACAAGGTAGAAGAGAAAGATATGGCCAGAGATACACTAATATTAAAGTTAAATGCACTGATGTTATGATGGGAGAGGATTAATACTTACTGAGTGTTTGTAATGTTGCAAGAAACGTGTTTTATGAAAAAGTTTCATTATCTTTGTTCTAGAGATAAAAAAATATAAGGCACTGCAAGTATAGACAATTGACATGTTGACTAGTACTCAAATGAATAGGATTTTAATATAAGATTTGACTCACAAGTCTTTATGTAAACCTTTACACCAAACTTCATTACCCAAGAGAACATAAAATGTATGGTTAAGCACTTCCACATACTTAATAACAGCTAAACTGCATGTTATGAATAGAGTTGACTCCCTATTTCTAATCTTTAAAAAATCAGCAGTACAAGATAGCTAACAATCACAGAGAAGCTATTGTAATCAGATAGTTGTCATAACAACATAGTGGTTCAATACAGTAGAATAAAGAGAACCAAAACTTATTCAAATACAAATGGAAATTTTGTGTGTGATATAGATGGGATTATATGCCCCACCCCAGAAAAAGAGCTGAACAGTTTAATAATGGTATTTGGCCACTGAAACCATGTGAAAGAATATAAAATTATACTGAAACATCCCTTCATACACATAAGTGTATTTCCATTGAATTAGAGCTCAAAATGAAAAAAATAAAAATAAAAAAAGAAGTTAAATAAAAAAGATTGATGGGAAACATGAGGATATTTTCATAATTTGGAAGTGGATAAAATCTTCTCGCCAGAATCCATGAAGGAAAAGAAATCAAACTACTTTTCTGCACAAAAATTTTGATTTTTTTTTAATGCTTATTTATTTTTGAGACAGGGAGAGACAGAGCAGGAACGGGGGAGGGTCAGAGAGAGAGGAAGACACAGAATCCGAAACAGGCTCCAGGCTCTGAGCTGCCAGCACAGAGCCCGATGCGGGGCTTGAACTCACGGGTGGCGAGATCATGACCTGAGCTGGAGTCGGAGGCCCAACCGACTGAGCCACCCAGGCGCCCCATCTGCACAAAAATTTTGAAGTCTTTATACGGACAAAAATAGACTAGGCGATATTAAATATGTATTGAGCAGAAAATATGTTCATATCTCTCTTGAACATGATTCTAAAATGTCTAAAAATATAAATAAACAAACAGTGGGCAAAGGCTATGCTCAAGAAATTTGGAGAAAAGACATATACAAACCCAAAAAACTTGTGAATAAATATTCACTCTCACTAGCAAGTTCTGTTTCATGGGCAGATAATACAGGTTGCTGCACTGAAAAGGCCCCCATGTTTGGGGTCTAACTCTCTCTTGTCATCATCTTAAAATTCTTAAAAACTTTATTTTTGAATTTGGGTTTTGTAAGTGAACTCTGAGTGGAATTTGGAGCATGTGCTCTGGCTCATGCCTCTTCCCACCTTCCTGTGTCCTTCCTTCCTGGGATGGCTTGTTCCCCTCCCTGCAGGGAATGGAAAACAGCTTGGATGGCTGGAGAAGGCCTCCATTTTGCTGTTGCCCTATGAAAGCAGTGGGTCTAGGCAGGGTGCTGAAAGAGACGGTCAGGCACATGCCCCAGGTGATCCTGGATTGTTTCACTGCTTGCTCAATGAGTTACCCAGCAGGCTTCTTTTGCCTACCTGTAGCCAGGTATCAAGTGTGTCCAGGTACAAAGGCTTTAATCCCTTGGAAGACCTCTATCCATCATGAGTTGCAGGGCTGGGCTATGAGAAAGGGAGACTGCTTTCTGAATCTGGGCCAGGGCTCTGCATTTTCATTTTGTACTGGGCCCCCAAGTTATGCAGTCGGTTGTGTTCACTAGTAGTCAGGGTAAGGGATTTAAAACAATGACATACCATGCTACTCTTATGAGATTGACGGAAAAATGAAATGGAAACCTTCAGCGACAGCAAGGAGGTAAGGAAATGGCTCCCCTCAATCCTGCTGGTCATATGGTGGGTCACTAACGGTACTTTTCATTAAAAAATTTTAAATTTGACATTAAAATTCCTATAAATTCACTTCTATGAATTCAAAGGTGTAATGTTTCTTAGATTAATTTAGTTTATCTTTTCTGTGTTGTTTCAGTCTTTTGGTAAAGATAGACAAGTTGGCCAGTTATACACCCATTATCATCAGGGATACCACAGCTTACATTGCAAAATATTGTCCAAATAACAGTTATTATTGTTATGATTATTATCTGGGACATGAAGTCACACAAAATGGAAATACTGGCTCTGTTTCATTCTACCTTGAGCCTAACTAGCATCATGCCTGTCACTTGACAAGGTTTTAAGTTTGAATTACCATGTAAATTTTGAAATCACATCTTTTAAAACCATGCACACACACACACTCACACACACACATACACACACACATGCACACACATACAGATGACACAGCGTTGTTTTATTGCCCACCACCCTTTGCCTTTGTATCAAATCACACACCACACAACGAGCTATGAAATAATACATACTATAAAGTGAGCTATAAAATACATACTATAAAGTGAGCTATAAAATAAAACATACTTATGAAAGTGTTGAAGCAAGGATGTCTTCAGATGCTGATGCAGTGTGCAGAAGAGTTTTCCCAGCATGTTTATAATCATAAGGCTTCTGTGGGGCTTTCTCTCCTCCCTGTCATGACACTCCTGGTAAAACTTAATATAACTCAAAATTCCTTCTACTTTATTTCAGGTGCAATATGTAGGAATGTTTTCAAAGAAAACTACACTTTCTATATGTTTAGAAATAATATTCGTATGAAGATATTACTTCTTTTTAAATATCTAGGCTTATTTGAGGGGGTTGGGGGCTTATGAACTTCCTCTGTGTGTGTGTGTGTGTGTGTGTGTGTCTGTGTTGAGCCAGAGTCTCCTGACATGGCATTTTGTAAAAGAAGTATTTTTTTGGTGTTCCTTCTTTCCATTAGATGTGTAAATCACTATCCCAACATTGTGTTCTATTAATCTCAGTGAGTCACCACACTTCTTCACTTGCCCTCAATTCTTGTCCCTCTTTCCTCCATTAGGTATTAACTGGAACCTGCCTTCTAATTCTGAGCAATTAAAGGAGCATAGTTAATCTTCTTAGGAGTTAAATGTAAATGACAAAGAATGTGGTGCCATCCTTTTAGCACTCCATTTATTCTATTGTAATTCCTGAAGTAAGAGAAAATCCACAGTTCATTTAATATATAACTACAAGTGACATATTGAGAGCAGAAAAAGCTCTCTCCCCACGCAAAAGAAAAAAAAAATCTCAAGTTGTTTATCAAACTATTTTTAAGTGAAAGAAAAGAAGTCTTAGAATATTCAATTGTCCAAAAAAGATCTATAAGGAATGAGAGTTACCTACTCCTCAGCTGTTGCCAATTCTGTACTGGTAAATACCTTTTAAAATTAACAATTAGAAACAATTAATGCAGCATGTGACTTTCTTGCTCCCTTTATACTTCCCCCATTCTTCTTCTTTCCACTGTCCTGTCTCTTGATAATTTTTATTTTATAGTCTCTGAAATAAAATATTTATTGAGTTTATATACATGTAATTATCAAGTGAAGAACTCTTTGGTAAAGTTGCCAGTTAACAGATAAGTAACAGTTTATTGACATACTAAGCCACTGTTTACTGATCTCATATTTAGAACCTAGTTGTTTTCTTAAGCTTCTAGACATTATAATAGTGTTCATTTCATCTACCACAGTTTTAGGTCAAATTATTCTTAACTATAATCATTTGTCCTGTTTAAAAGGATTATTGGGTGCTTGCTTAGGCAGCACATATACTAAAATTGGAACGACGTGGAGAAGAACAGCAGGGCCCCAGCTCAAGGATGACATACACATTCGTAAAAGGATTGTCAGGTATTTGTGAATTTTAATGCGTAAGCTCAGTGGAAATATTAAGGTACTGAAAGAGTTAACATACATGGTAAAGTCTTTACATTTCTTAAAATAATTTCTCCAACATAATTCTGTAAAGACTAATGCTAAGGTTATAGTTTATATTTTCTCACATTATCAGATGCATAAAAAGGTTTATGACATCCAGTCTTTAAACTGTATTTAAGGAACACTCTTGTCTTTTAAAAAATTATAATTATATGAAATCACTATAACCAGACCTTTGCCATTCTATATCTGAGCACGCGCACACACCCCCCCCCCCCCACACACAGTAAGGTTAAATTATAATGCTTTCGGCTAGATTTTCTATGAGTTTCAGGGTTTTTATAAAATAATGTCATACCAAAATAGCGTTTATGTTGCTAGCAGAAATAAAATAACACAAAATTTAAAGAGGATGAGCTATAAAGTATCACGCTAGGTGTCATCTAGAACACGTCCTTGCTCTCTGATCTATAGAATGTTATTGCTCCCTTACCCTAAATTTTCTTTTTTAGTTTTAATAGAACAGTTATAAAAGAAAAGTTTACTTATTTTCTTTCTGCACTTAATTGGACCATCTTGTATATTCTCAGTGGAAAAAACTGTTATAGACACTGAATTTAAATTTTAATGAGTTATTCTGTTAACTAAAATAGTTAGAAAATAGTTAGAAAAACAAATTGTCTAATTCTACATCCAAAAATTCCTTGAATGGATAGGACTGCATTTCTAATATTTTAAGTAATTTCATGTGTCTCAGATTATTAACCCCATAAACAGATTATTTTCACTTAGTGAACATCCATTAAGGACCAGAAAAATGTGAGCTAGTCTCTTATTTGTAGAAATCAACTTGAAGGCATAAAGCCTTAAGAGTTTCTGTGTGTCCTTGATAGTTAGCTAGTAAAATCAGATGATTCAAAATAAGTGGATATGCCGTGTCATTGGGTTTTGTACTAACAAGAATAGAAAGGAAAAGAGGTAAGGGAAAGAAATGATTCAAAAAATACCTCTACAAAAGAAAGGTCTGTGTCAAGGAGCCTTGGCAGTGAATCAACAAGAAATCTACAAGGGCTTGTTGAGTCAAGGCTTTCCGGATTCAGTAGTTCATATAAATTCATGTATTCATTCATTCAACAGCTACTTGCTGAATGACTATTTTGTGATAGGTTCCGTGCCCTCATGCCCTCTACTCCCCAATACACAACCCCCTCCTGAGCCCCAAAAGTCCATTGTCTTATGCAATTTTCACCTAGACAAATTTATTCTGACAATCTCATTGCATTTATTTCATTTAGGTTTAACATGTCTGGGTTGTGTGTTTCTTAGTTGTAGGAGATATATTTGAAATTAAAGCAAAAAAAAGAAAAAGTCTATACATTTGAAGTCCTTTGGGGAAAAAGCATCATCATTGGTAGGGAAATGAGAAAAGACTACACACACTCCAGGATACAAAAGGAATCTCGGATATATAAAGAATGTACTGAAAATGTAAGCCAATCTTCCTGTATTTTTGATTATTGATTCTTGGTTGTTGATGCAGCTACTAGAAACCAGTAATTACCTCTAAATATTTAGAGATTATTTTGCAGCATGTCTGTTACATCCAACTGTTAACAGTTATTCTCTAGCAACATACTATTTTCTTAAACTGAAAAAAAAGAAGAGGCATAATATTATGGAATTTTGCATTATAAAAGGTTTAGACTATCCATATCTCTCTTAAAACCTTATTGTGCTATGATTAAATGCATCTAAAAAATAATCATTAATAAGCCTGGGTTAAACCTGAAAACATAGTTAATTAGAAATACAGTAACAAAAAATTTGGCATTACTGAACATTTGCAGTGTGCTAGGGACTAATCTTTGTATTTTAGACAAGCTATTTAATTTGATCTTTACCAAATGGCCATGAGACTATTTTATTATTAACCCCACTCTACATATGAAGAAACTGATACCTTAGAGATCCAGTGATGTCACACAGCTGGTAAATTATACATCCAGGATAAAATCTACATGTATCTAACTTCAGAGTCTTCTCTCTTTCTTAGTCACTGTGTTTTCACTCTACTACGCTTATTTTATTTTACAAACCCAAATCTAAAAAGGATGGCAAGTGTCAGTTATAGTCACTAGGATCTCCATATCCATAATGATTGTCAATTATTTAAAAATAACATTATGGGACCTTTTGTTGCAGGATTTTATCAAAGGCTCATGTAACAATTCATCTCGACTGAAAAGACAGGGCTGGTATTGCCCTTGCCAGGAAAGGTGAGCTATCCTGGTCAGGCACAGTCTCTTTGAGGAGAGCTGACTGTGGATCATATAAAATGTTTTGGGGAATTAGTTCCAGGATTGTTAGAGTTTAGGGTGAGAAGTACGTTTGAAAACTGGGTGAGGCTGTTACTAACTGGCTTCAGAGTGGTGTTTAATGGAATGCTTTGTCTCTGAAGAGCTGAATTTCAGAAAGGAAAAATTTTCTTCACTTATTACTCATTTGCAAGTAGTTGTCAATCAAGTGAATGGGCTTTAAACTCATTCTGATAGCAAGTTGTTGCTGTGAGTATAAAACAACAGTTTTTCCTTGGAGTATAAGAATTTTTAATCTCAAGTCCAGTTAAAATTGTAAATTGTATGTGGGTTACACCAGAAGCTTGCAGTGGAGTAATGGTAAGGGAATCAAGCAACATTAAAAACTCAGCTATATAGGGGCATATTCTTATGCAAAAGACCTTCCTATGGAGATCATGAAATCAAATACAGGACATCGAACTAATACTTGGACTTTGATATGAATTTCTTTAACAATTTTCTCTGCAGTGCAAGTTATTAAACTAAAGTCACTCAGTTTTCCAAATGTGTTCCAACAGAAATCCTTCATAACTTCTACCATGGAATCTTAATAAAGAATAAAGTTCTCTTTAAAATTACATAAGTAATTAAATAACATTTATTATATATATGTATATATATGTACACATGACATACATATATGAGAATACACTTATGCAATATTTTATTCTTGGTTGCTAAATATCTCTTCAAAGTCAGCTCTAGCTATATGCCATTATAGATACTTCAAGATTTTTTTCCTAAAATTTGAATAAAAAATGCATTATGGTAAACCACTTGAAATGTGAAAGAATAATATCTAATAGTAATATTTATATAATATCTCACTGAAAATCATGTCTTCTTATTTACATCCAAATGAAGTTGTTTCAGTAGCACTGAAATACTGTAATAAGTAAACTAATAAATAAAATGAATAGAATTAGTAAAAAAGTAAGTAAAATAATTCTCATTCAAGAAATTCTTCTTGCGGAAGTTTTAACTGGGGTCCTTTTTGTCTTCACTAGAGTGGAGACATTTTTTCCATTATCTTTTCTATAGGTCTTTCACTCATGTACATTTAAAATAATCTCTGACAGTAACATTTTCATAAAAAGTAAGAGAGTAAATATGAATATTCAGATACACATATTTTATAGTTTGAGATGAGGCTCCTGGGAGTCAGACTGTCTGTATTCAAATCCTGGCTCCACTTTTTTTCCTACATGACTGACCTTGGGCACGTTATTTGACCACTCCTGTCTTGCGATTTCCTCCTCTATAAAATGTAGAGGGTTTCAGAATCTACTTTATGGGGTTACGATGAGGAATAAATAAGGTAATATCTATAGAATTCCTAGGATTGTACCTGGTAAAAAAGGTATTCTGTTGGCATTAATTGCTGACATTACCATTATTGTTATTTTAGTAGTGTTCAGATTTTATACAAATTAAATTACTGATAGATATAATATCATTTTCAATTTTTATAATGTAAACAATTAACATGAATTTGTTAAGCAGATACTGTATATGTGCATAGCACTAGATTAAATACAAAGAAAATACTTTACTATTCTGTTTTGCTTGTCCTTAAGAAACCAATATATAGGGCATGGAGTAGGCATTCAATTTTATATTCTTTTAAATAGACAGCCACTTTGTGTCAGCACCATTTATTTTACAAAGGCCCAAATCCTCTGTATTCGATAGGTGTTTCTGTATGCTACATTCAAGGTCTCTTTCCCTGATTCTTCTCTCAAAATTTTCTTGGTTAGTTTCAGGTAGTATTTGTTATTTAAAATAGAAAATATTCAAAGATATAGAAGAACAGCACTAAATGTCAATTTTCTTCTAACATCACTTTTGAGATTCTTTTGGATCTACATATATGTAATCTTTTGGAGAGCTGACATATATACGGTAAAAAAATCTTTGTATATGAGAGATACTGGTCTTCCCATGTATTCAGATAGTATTTCAGACCTCTGATGAGATTGAATAGTTTGTTTCTTCTAGGTCTTTTGCTTCTCTAACTTTATTTTAAAAGTCTAAAGTTTATATGCTTTGTTTATATTTTAATTGGAATGACTCTCCCCTTTCCTTTTCTGAGAATGATGCTGATACTAATAATAAGAAACAGCCTGTGTAAGGTATATTGCTAAACTTTGATGCTTGAAGGAAAGCAAGACTGAGGTTGTAATAAATGAGCTAATTTTACAGAAATGCTAAGTGATTCAAATCATATTCTTATTGTACAGTCACAGCGCAGGCTCAGGTTTAATTCATTCAACTGAATCAACTATTAACTGTATTTTGTTCAGCCACATTAAATGGATCTAGTTGTTATTTTTGCGTATCATTTTTCTTCTCATATTGGATTTTTAAACATGACTCTAAAGACATGGAAATAAGGTAAATTGCTTCTTAAATAGTTTGTACTGTATATGTTCCACAATGATGTCATCCACTAATTATTGTCTCTCACAATGTTCTGCGATGGCTCCAAATTAACTAAATAAATGTAGACTTGTTGGTACTATGTGCTAAGTTCTGTGCTATGTCCCAGCAAGTTATAGATATGAATAAGACAGACATGCTCTCTACCTTCGTAAAGTTGAGAGTCCGTAGCATTGAATGGTGTTCTTTCCCAAATCCTGGGAAAACCCTCTATCTCTATACATTTAAATGGATTCTGGATTGATTACAAATTGTTTTTGTCTAATCAACTGGTGGTAATATTAAATGAAAGCAAAACTACCACACATTAATAAAGACAAGCTTAGGTCACAGGTAAAAATCTGTGCCTATGAGGTCACGACCATATGTATGATCATCATGATGAATTTATTTCATTATTTTCCATGATTGTAGCCTAAACACTTAAAACTAGGCAATTCTTGCAAGGAGGATTATGGCAGATATTGTGAATGTTTCCCTATTCCTGGAAATGTTTTTCAAGTTGAGCAGTAGCATTATCTTTATCTACTGAGGGCAAGACCTCGTCAATAAATAAATGTTTTCTTTGAAATGTATTGCCACAAGACATTTCATTTCTTATGGTTAGAGTATATGCCACATTAATATTATCTCTTATCTCATAATTTTACAATACCTATTGCAGGTAAGCTCTGAAGAAAATTTAATATCTTCTTCCAACAAGCAATAAGCAACCTCCCTGATAGAAATTAGGACTGTAGTCTCCAACTTTGCTTTTGAAATGATGTATTTTACTATAAAACTAAATGTTA
Organism: Panthera pardus; assembly: GCF_024362965.1. NCBI lineage: Eukaryota > Metazoa > Chordata > Mammalia > Carnivora > Felidae > Panthera > Panthera pardus. The sequence continues at coordinate 124,916,376 of NW_026526688.1, read as the reverse complement.
CCTCAACATAAAGGCAGTGATTTAATTTAATAAATATATTTGCAATTATCAGGCAATCAATAGTCTCAATTATGAAATATTAGTTTTAGACAATAAATTAAGTATCTAAAAATAGTTTTATGCTACCATTTTTCATGTGTGAATCAAACAGTAAAAGTGTTTAATAAAAATTTTTATTTTCAAATTTGATGTACCAACCAACAAAAAAGATCATAGGGTAAACATTTCATTAGTAAATACCATATAACATTTAGAAAGGTAATAGAAGATCACAGATTTCATTTGTGATTTTATACCTACTCTTGTATATAAGATGGCTCATTTTATAGAAATCTGTTACTCTGTTGAGGTTTCTGTTTTCCCTCCCTCTCGAATCTCTTGTGAGTTCCACCATCTGTTTTTAAAAGAGCAATATACCTGTCTACCCTCCAGCTATTTTGCCTGTGACTCTAGCAATCAGATGAAACATTCAGTAACTTGACAGGAATAGCAGCTTTTTCTGTTCAGCAGGCCTTCCCCAGAAACAGCATTTAAACTCTTCACGTGTGAGAATAGAAAGCCTGTTTTCTTAGGCTTTGTCATGTCAACCTAAGAGCAGTTCACTGAGATGCCTTTGAATTAACGGATGGTTGAGGTAAAGGCAATCTTATTTAAATTCCTTTTTAAATAAGAAAAAAAATGATTTTTAGTTCACAAAGTAAATTTCAATTCTACTTTGATCATATAAATTTACTGTAAAAAGAATTCAAAACAATTCTATAAACTATTTTTTATCAGAAAGTATTCCTCATTTGAAAAAAAAAAAAAGAAAGAAAATATCCCTCATTATAGAAATTCGGAAAAACAAAAAAAGTGGAAAGAAATGTGTGGTGGGTGAAATTTTAAGTTGACTTCCTACTAGTCCTAGTTCTCCAGAAATTCTCTCCCTTTGAGTGGTAGTAGAACCTTTGAATATGATGTGGTATAATTCCCAGGATTATCACATGAGCCTTTCAAAGCAAAGTGGTTTTGTCCAGCTATAAGCAAAAGGGCAAATCAGAGAGATTAGAAGCATGAGAAGGATTTCATTCCGTGGCTGGCTTTGAACATGTGGGCCATGTGAAAGGATTAAAGATAGCTTCCAGAAGCTGAGAGTAATGGCTAAGCGTAGCCAGAAAAAAACAAAAGTTTCCATCTTACAAATGCAAGGGACTGGATTCTATCAACAACCCAAAAGAATCCCCTTTCCCAGAATCCTCTAGACAAGAATGCAGCTTGGCTAACACTTAGATTTAGCCTTGTAAGACTCTAAGCAGAAAATCCACATTTGCTGGCCAGATTTAATTTAAAATGGTTGCCTAACATTTTAACACTGACACCTCCAGTTTGTATAAACCATTTGCCTATTATTGGGCATTTAGTTTGTTTAGGTTGTTTAAGTTTTTAATTGAGTGTAATATCTGAAAAAAGACTACTTAAATTTATATTTCAACTCCTTTACAATCATGTGATTGGGGAACTTAACGTTTCTGTGCTTCAGTTTTCACAATTGTAAAATGGTGTAACAATAGTACATATTTATAGGGTTATCGTGTGTATTCAATGAAATAATATGCATAAAATACTTGGAAGAGTTACTCACATATAGGAAGGGCTTCAATAAAGGTTAGTTATTTATATCATATCTCATATTTTTGGTTTTTACAACTGTTATAACAAACACCTAGATTAGAATTGTAATGGGAAATAATTAAATCGCTGGATCAAATCATTGTACATAATGAGCACAAAATCATTTTCTACTGCAAAATAGTTTGTAAATTATAAACTATAGAGAAACTTAAAGATGGTGAAATTGTTTTTTTTAATGGGAGGGAACAATTCACAAAAATGACAAGTGGGTTGCTTCATCCTACACTCTTAGGCCTTCTATAATATTTGAGCACATGCTTTACTCAAATTGAGACCCATTTAGAGTTCTTTATATCCATGGTTCAAATAACTTCTTAACTCATTTGCCTATTTTGAATTATTTTAAATTATTACTATAAACCATAAGAAAAAGGAGAAATATATCATAAAATGTAAAAAAAAGTTGGCACGTATACTGCTATAAAATTATGAACCAATACCTATCACCAAATAGAAATACAAATACAAATCCCCTTGGTGAAAAGAAAAAAAAAAAAACAAAAAACACTCACTATCTTGGCATACCAACATTAGCTAAAACAATGGTTCTCAAACCTGGGATGTTGTTTATTTTTTATTTTATTTTTAATTTTTTTAATGTTTTTATTTATTTTTGAGACACAGAGTGACAGAGCATGAGCAGGGAAGGGGCAGAGAGAGAGGGAGACACAGAATCTGAAGCAGGCTCCAGGCTCTGAGCTGTCAGCACAGAGCCCGACGCGGGGCTCGAACTCACGGACCGTGAGATCATGACCTGAGCCGAAGTTGGATGCTTAACCGACTGAGCCACCCAGGCGCCCCTGGGATGTTGTTTAAATGGAGATTCTGATTCAGTAGTCCCAAGATGAGACCCAAACTTCTGCATTTGTAAAAAAGACCCAAGTAAAACACAAGACAAAGAGGTAAAGCATTCCTATCAACCAGCAGAACTGCAGGTTCACATGGTCTATTTGCCATGGGCTGAGGACTTAAAGTTTGTTTCTCTATGTGTTTGCCCACATTTCTCAGAAAAAGAGAACTAACATACAAGTGTATGCTTACATATTACAATAACTCCCAAGTCACCATGACTTTTAAAGTCAGTTTTAACTGTAGAGTAGCATAGTTTCCAAGATTAACGTGAAAACCCTTTTTTATCAGAATTCAACTCTCACCCCTAGCTTAAAGATCGCATGGGGAGTATAGGCAAGGTTACCTAGAGAATGTCTTCACTACAAATAAACCACTTAATAAATTCAATAGTCCAAGGACACTCAAAAAATAATATTGACTTAGAGCCCATTGGTAATTCTTGGGCCACAGCCAATTATCCTGGAGAACCTGCTGTGGAGGCATATTTGCACTGGCTTTGCTTTTAAACCTATTTTATTTACAGCATAAATTGAAATTACTAGGCAGTAATAAGCTTTATCTTTTTAATTTCCTTCTTTTAAGTTCCCGTCATGATTTTAGTCTCTAAAAGCTTTTCCTTTTGTTTGATTAATTAAGCAAATTTATACACCCATTTACAAGGCATTTCCCCAAGTGTTACTGGAAAAACTAAGCATACATTTTGTACTCCACGTAAAGAAGCCTCGAATTATAAAAGATCCATCTAAATGATACATAAAATTTCCCCTTTACAATTAATATGCACACAAATAAAACTACAGCTAGCAGGTTAGCACTGGATTAAAGTGCTTTCCCCGGATCCATCATTTTCTCAACACCAAGCTCTGGCTGACTCTGCTCTTAGATAATTAAACAAAGCTCCTATTAGATTTAATTTGATTAAATGAACTAAGTATTTTCACTTTGTCTCTAATCTGATGACAACTTGTATAAGGAAATGGAAAGTAAGGTAAATTCAGTTTGCTGCAGTTTAAGTTCATGAACAAAGGAAAATCACCACCATGGCTTCTTCTTATCAGAAAATTCTTCTTTTGGCCTGTTAGATGGTCCCAGTTTGGGTAAGAAAACTATCTGAGTCTGAATGGTTTAATGTTGTTTGCTGATTCATGGATCAATTTTTTTTTAATTGACAAAGTAATGAGACTATAGTTAAAAGTGAATCCTTCATCTTAATAATAAAAGAGAAAAATAATCCAAAAATTTAGGGAAAGAAACTTAAGATAAAATCATATGGATTGGGAAAATACTAACCAAAATTTCATTTAGTTTGTGCTACCATTGCCTTTCTTGTGGGAAAATATTTTTTTTTAATTTGCTGCTCCACAAAGGTACAAAGCTAAACAATGGCAGAAAACAAACAAACAAACAAACAAAAAAAAACCAAAAAACAGTGACTTGGCTCTCTCTTCAGTATGTTGTTCTGTCTAAAGGAATTTAACCCAAACTTAGAATCTGTGTTTCATTTAATCTTCTCTTATCGACAAAATTAATGGAAATGGCCATGGATATCATATAGGGATTGTACTTGTACGTTAGGGAACAGAAAAAAGCCATGTATGAAACAGATTGCCTTAGAATGCACTAAGGTGCATATTGGAAGTGTCTGAGTTACAATTTTCAAAGAAAAATGGCTGTTACTTCCAAACTTGCGACATTAGGTAATCTGTATATTTAGAAGAGGAAGTAGGTAAGAGGCCCAGAAAATAAATAATTCAGAGAAGCTGACCTGGCAATGCTGACCTGCCTGGATGCTCCTTCTGCCAGACAAGTACCTCTACTCTTGTCCCCCACCAATTCCCATCACCATCACCACGCTGCAAGACGATTTCCACTTCACACAGGTACACTGTGATTTTTCCTCAAAAAGAAAAATTCTCCTCTTTCCAAAGGAAAGATACACTTTAGAAGGAAAAAGGAATCATTGGTCTTGTACTTACTGAAGCGATCTTGTTCATTTAGGTGCCCACACTCCAAACATCAGAGATATATCACATTCCTTAGGTGAGAGGTTTAACGGAGCAGGCTATAGAGATGCTATTAGAAAATCAAGCACTCTGCAATGGAGCCAACATTAGAGAGCTATTAGAGAGCTCTAGGGAACACAGAGTAAGGAAATTTTCAAAATATTTTTTTCCCTATTTCAAGACCATGCCTAAAATTTACCGTAGAGCAGGGAGCAGACTACACCCTTTCTCCCTCCTTCTCTTCCGTTCTTCCCCTTTCCTCCTCCTTTTTCTCTCTGCTCCTTTTTCTGTGCCTACAACCTCTTCACTTAGACCTACACCAAAGAATTCTAGTGCTAATTATTTATGGGTCTGATAGATTTCAACTGCCTGTGCTAAAAATCTACCACATATAATGTCTCCATGGAAAAAGTCACCTGCGTGGCTCAGTAGGTTAAGCATCCAACTCTTGATTTTTGTCTCAGGTCATGATCTCACGGTTACTGAGATCACACTGACAGCACAGATTCTCTCTCTCCCTCGCTTTCTGCCCCTCCCCCACATGTGTGCACAGGCTCTCCCTTTCTCTTTCTCTCAAAATTAAACAAATAAACATTAAAAAAATGTTTCCATGGAAAACGTTTCTAAATGCAGTCAACTAACCTAGACATGTACTCAGGTGTGAATTTGACACTATCCAAAACACAGAGGCACCACTAGTACAATTCCTTACTCTATTATACTTAGCCCAAGGGCAAACTCCAGGAGTCTGAAGCTTAGAGATGTTTGATGCTCCCTTTTAAAGCAAAAAGAATGCAGGGGTGCCTGGGTGGCTCTGTGGGTTGAGCGTGTCAGGCTCTGTGCTGACAGCTCAGAGCCTGGAGCCTGCTTCAGATTCTGTGTCTCCCTCTCTCTCTGCCCCTCCCCTGTCCATGCTCTCTCTCTCTCTCTCTCTCTCTCTCTCTTTCTGTAAAAAATAAATGAACATTAAATTTTTTTTTGAAAATAAAAAAGAATGCAAATACATAATTAGGTACAAAATATGTGTATATTTAAATCAAGAAAAGAAATCGCAATGCACTGTTGGAGTCTTGTCGATGCAGGTTCTTTTTTATTTTCCAAAGTTTGCTAAGGAAATTTGTCAGAAACATTCTCATAAGAAGGAATCCTGATTACAACTTGATTTTTCTTCCCCACCTAGAATACTCCACACATAATCACAACTCCCAGAGACCTAAGGAAGTGAGGGGCCCTGAACCTCGAGCTTCTTTGGCTTTATGCTAGATTCACCTCTGTTTATCATCCTTATCCTTTCAGAATGAACTCCTTTTCTTCTAATAGAATAAAAGAATAGACAATTTTAAAGACACAGGTTCTTTTGGTATTTACTTTTAAGAATGTCTGAGTTTAGGAGCACCTGGGGGGCTCAGTCAGGTAAGCATCTGACTCTTGAGTTGAGTTCAGGTCATGATCTCATGGTTCATGAGTTTGAGCAGCATGTGGAGAGTTTGTGCCACTCATTGGGCTCTGCACTGAGAGTGGAAACTGCCTGGGATTCTCTTTCTTCCTCTCTATCTTCCCCACCCCCCAACTCTAAAAAATAAATAAACATTTAAAAAGGAAAGAATGTCTGAGCTTATATAATGCTAGTACTATTAATTGCTGTATACATTTTTTAGAGAAACCATTCATATTTGCTAAGAAAAAATAAAGATTTAGTACCATTACCATATTATTTCAATTATTCTGAAGTATTGAAATACTTGTCATTCTACATTCATTAGGCTGTTTGCCGTATTTATCTACTCTAGGTATAATTATCCCCATACAGTGAAAAGGTAAAATGTGATATACTGCCTGTCAATAATTAAACATATGTCCAATTCAGCTGTGTTCCTTCATTTTTTAAATGGAGTTTGAAAATTTTGGAGATGCACCAAACTGTTCATTTTCTTTAAAACCTTTTCAACATCTCAAAAACTACATTAGCAATTTGAGAAATAAAGCCTCTAATATCATGTATCACATATAGTATTTTAGTGGCAAGTTTTTCACACTTCATCATTGAACCAAGAATTCTGTCATCTTGTGAAAAGATAGCAAAATTGCCTCCATGGGTGAGATTTGTAAATTGGAGCCGAGTGTGAAGGTAACATGATGAGAAAAGCACATTAACCAACCCAGGGTTCAATACAAGATTAACACTTCAGCCTAGATGTGTGTGAGAGGTTGCTAACACAAACCGAAGATTCAAAATTTAAGACAAGGAGGTTTCGATTACTCAGTTACATCGTTAAAAACAATTTTTGATGATGAGAAGGATAACATATCTTGCATCTGAATTTAAGATAATTTTTCATAGATTTCAAAATAGAACGTGAACCAGATTCATCAAGCTACTGAAGGAGCCTGGTATTTCGATGTCTCTCCCTTCATAAAACAAAGATTGGAGTTAAGGTGAAGCACAGGAAGATTGATCAACAATTGGAGGAGGAAAGAAGAACATGGCCTTAGCCCTCATCATGTGTCTCCCGATTCATGCCTTCATTACTGAGTGCTCACAGAACTTTCAACTGCAGACAAACTTCCCCAAATTCTCCTATGTCCAAGTTACCTACAATGACTCCCAACTGTAGGCTTTTCATTCATCTGCACTTCTTTCTTTCATGAAAAAGAAATCAATCTATACACAGATACCCTTTGGGGCACCTGGGGGACTCAGTCAATTGAACATCTGACTCTTGATTTTGGCTCAGGGCATGATTTCATGGTTTGTGGGATCAAGCCACAAACTCTGTGCTGACTGTGGAGCCTGCCTAACACACTCTCTCTCTCCCTCTTTCTCGTTCTCTTTCCCTCTGCCTTTCTCTCCTGCTCACACACACACACACACACACACACACACACACACACACTCTCTCTCTCTCTCCCTCTGCCTTTCTCCCCTGCTGTCTCTCTCTCTTTCACTCAAGTAAAAAATATATATATATATACTGATACACTTCTTTTTCTACCTCCAAGCCTTGTTCTCTCAGTTCTCTCTGTGTTTCTAATAATCATAAAATTAATAGTAGCTGATACTTTTTTAACACTTATTTCAGATTAGACATGGTGTCAAAAACCTTATATTTATTATCTCATTTCATTTCTCCCATACCCATATGGTTTAAGTATTGCTTTTACCCCGTTTTTCAAATGTGGAGGGTTATCTGCCTCTTCTTTTGCCTTGTTCTGAATCTGTGCCTCTACACAGATTTATTCCTTTCCATTACACAGGGGCAAGTCCTTTTCCTCTTTTCTTACTTTCCAAAGTTATCTACTTGCCTTTCTTACTTCACCATAAAGTAACATACCCTCAACTCTACTCTTCTGCAGGCTACCTACTTATTTTTCCCCTTCGATGAATTTTTTATTAAATTTTATTTTATTAAAGTTTATTTACCCAAGAGAGAGAAAGACAGCGTGAGCGAGGGAGAGACAGAATGAGAGAGAGGGAGAGAAAGAATCCCAAGCAGGCCCTGGGCAGCCAGCACAGAGCTTGACACGGGGCTTACACTCACAAAACCATGAGATCATGAACTGAGCTGAAACCAAGAGTCTGGTGCTTAACCGAATGAGCCACCCAGGTGCCCCTAATTTTTTTTTAATAATAATCTATATATATTTTCTGTCACCAGTTCTTAACCTCTGGTTCATTTGACCAACTGAATCTGGTTCAGAACCTCCTCTATAAAAGATCACTACAAACGTCATGTCAAATGGTCCTAGTTTAGTTCCCAGACTTCCCTATGCAAAATATCTCAACTTCAACATAGTGAAAAACGTACACTCTCAAACTAGCGATCTTACAATTATCTGTGCTTCTCCACTCCTCGTAATTAGTCTACGTAACAAGCTTAGTTGTCTAAAAGATTACATATTTATTATTTCACATTTTCTGTGAGTCAGGAAATGACTGGGTGTGGCTAAACTGGGCCCCCTTTTTAGGGTTTTATGATGTGGTAATTAAGGTGTCAGTCAGGGCCTGCTATCTCATGTGAAGCTCAGTGGACAGAAGATCCACCCAGGTTGTTGGCAGAATTCACTTCTTTGAGGCTGTAGGACCAAGGGCTCGGGTTCCTTCCTAGCACACCTTATACCTTTGACTAATCAATGGTATCTGATGAGAAAGCCAATCTGTATCAATAATAACATTACTATTAGTTAGCTTATATTTATGGAGCTTCTTGTATGTGCCAAGAACAGCTCCAGATTCTTTTTTGTTTTAACTCATTTAATCATCACAGAAATTCTATGACATAAAGTAATATTATTTCCTCTATGCTACAGATGAAAAGATTGGCACAGGCATAAGTTAAGTGAATTGCCCAAATTCTTATAATTAATAAATAATGCAACCAAGACCCATGAATAATTATTTTGAGTGAAGAATCCACATTTATGACCACCCCACCACAACAAACTTCTTAAGTAAATTATTATTATTATTATTATTATTATTCATTTATTTATTTATTTTTTTTAATTTGGACAAGTGGAAGCAAGGCTTAGGAGAAAATTAACTGTTTAGGTTTGCACCGAAACTAGAATTTGTTAAGCAAATATTCTATTTTTTCCATGTATAAAGCTACAACGCTTTATATTATTAATAAAATCAAATCAGTCATCAATGCTGAGAAGTGCTGCTTCTGTCTGTCACAAATTTTAATACATCAGTCTTAGGGAAGATGATTCAGTAAAAATAGACTCATACTTAAGACAAAAGTCATGAGGTGCAGTGAAGGGAAAACTGAAAAGAGTCAGCCTGAACCAGATTTCTGTGCTGTTGCCATGAAAATTTTACTTATGCAGATGGAGACTGGGTAAGCACTCTTGGATTCCCCCACTAAGTTACTAAAGTTAGGGGACTGGCTGTTGTCAGCTGATGCTCCATCAGTATTTTGTTAACCTCATGTCTAGCTATAGTCACATTCACCCTAAAGATATCCAGACACTGGGAATATCCTGCTCTGAGACCAAGAATAAGACACCAGTGGAGATGGGCTATTTATGTTACTACTTTGATCACTGAAGTCAGGGGAAAGAGGTTTGTAGTAAATAGACAACTCATTCGAGAGTATGGCTTTTGTATGTGCTACCTTGGATTGTCATCAATGAGTGAAAATGCTGCAGACTCTAGATCAACTAGCAGTGCAATGCACATAACTTCATAAGCTTCAGTTTCCTCATTTGTAAAGAGAAAGTGAAGAATATTTACTTCATATTAAATGCTAGCTTATTAAAAATTAGATAAGTTAATTTTTTTTCAAAAGCTCAGATACTGGCATCCTGTCAGAGAGTAAGAGTTTAATATAAATTATTTATTAATATTAGCCTCATATACTGTTATGATAATTAAATAAAATTTTATATACGTAACATATACAGTGCTGAGCTTGATAACTTATATTTATTATTATAATTATATAGTTTAATTACTAATTATTATTATAATTACCATATTATAGCAAACTTTTATTAAATGCTTGCTTTATGACCAAATTATATACAATCCATGCAAAGAGGACTTTCCTTGGAAGATCTTAGAAATTAAAGACTCTATTTGGGTTACTGTATACATTTATGGAAAGTTTGGCGTTTCATTAAGATTGGGAAGCAAACTGAATATTCATTATTGGATTTCAGCATGGAGATGGGGCATAAGAAAGACCTTCATGACAGTCAATTTTTCCTTAAGAAGCAATAATCAAATAAAATGTGAGGTCTTATATCGTCTATATTAGTATGCATTGGAAGTTTCAGAGATAAACTCTATAATCCAAATTCTTTAGTCCTGGATATAATTTGGCATCAACTTTGTTATGAACAAAGTTAAACATCAATGGGGATAATTTATGATCCCATTTAATGACAGGGATAGATCAAAGAGGATATCCATCACCAACGACATTATATTCATATTACTAGTTGATACTCTAATAAGCTTCGAAAGAGATTGTTTCAATCTAGAAAAAAATAATTGTTATCTAGCAGATATTGCAACATACAAAATGGCTGTTCTTAGTGATGTCTCTTCAAATAGCTAACTAGATAAGATGGATACCAAAACAAGAATCCAGCCAAAAACTCAGCAAGTTGATTGGTGTTGTCTCATTATTCACCGAGTTTCAGAAATTAATGATTAGTTTCTTGTTGTATGTCCAGGAATGAAACATGGACATATTCTTCAGCTTAGGTGTAATATTCTCCAGTTTTAGGTGTAATATTTTTTAGGCTCCCACTCACCCAACACAAATTTTAACAAAAACATTGAAAGCAATTAAGTATTCCTCTGATGGCAGATATGATGAGGTTAGGGGTAGGTAGAAGGCTAAAGCAAGAGCATGGGTAAACCAAACTGGGCTCTCTTTTAATATGTCAGAGTTGACTGAACAGCAGTCTGATAAACACATTTGGTTCCATAAATCCTCATAGTAGTTAAAGCATTTTATCACAGCTTATTAGACTGTGATAAAATGTATAGTTCAGGAGATGTCCTCATATATTCTGGAAATTACCAGCACCCATTTATATGGAACCTGTACTACTAGTTTTAATTAACTGAAATCATCTGCTTGGAATTATGCTCTCAATTTAGCTCACATTTCAATCTCCATAAATTCTTCCTCAGTGCTTTACTCTGTAGAATGCAAATGGGTGTGTGCCAATTCCCAGGAATGTCTAATGGCATCAGACAATGGCATGTTGTAGAGCATTTAGCAATCCTACAGTATGGGGGGGCTGCCATATGAAACTAGCTTTGCTATGTTGATCTAACCTGAAAAGTAAACAGAATTTTTATTTACACCAAATTTGCCACCTCTTGTTGATGAACAGTGGTAATATTTGAATCAAAGATAGTTGACTTGACCAAAGGCAATTATGTTTTCTTCATATAGGTCATAAAATTATTTTGATTATTTTTTATAAAATCATGGGTGAAATTGATATCATTCTACTTAAAATATTGAATGTATTTTCTATAATACCCCATCTGATGCATTTATCTATATGGAAAGAAAATAATGTTTTTAATGTACACAGTTTGTGTCATATCAACATTTTTTACACTTCATTTACTAATGCCCTCTTTTACAAAATTGAAAATAAAATATTAATAAGTCTTAATATTTAAGCTGTTACTATATGAAAAAACAGAATAAGTATATTATGTTATATATGCAAATGACAATTATCAACTTTAAGTTACAAAATGCATAGTATCCAGCTTTCAAAGGAGTGAACTAGCTAGGGTGAACCAGGATGCAAAAAGTGTTAAAAGAAAAAACTTTAAGGAATTTACTCAGTAAGGTTTACAAGAGACTGCATGGTAGCTATTTGCTTCGTTCTTTACCGCATGCCCTGTCTACCAGTTTTTCTGTGAAACAAATACATGTAAGATGTAGGAAGGAAAAAATTTTATCTTTTCCCCATCTATGTTCTTTGGCTAGTTTAATAGTTAAATTTACACAAGACACATGAACAGAAGAAAAACGAATTTTAATGTCACACATTCAGGAGAGTGTGCAAATGTGAGACACCCCAAAGCGACCAAAGCAGGCAGCTTTTATACCTTTAAAACAAAGAAACAATTATTTTTGAGGAATTGACACAGGAGTTTGCCTTGGAATAGCAAATTAGTGAAGAAGTAACAAAGTTTGTTTATACAACCTTCTTGGCCCTGAATCCCTTATCTCTGGCAATAAGGATGCCACCTACTCTTCAGATGTGGGGAAAGTATTCTTAGCATGGGGAATTTATTTCCTGCTCTCAGGGGGACAAAGGGCTGTCAGAATATCCTTCTTGTGCTGACTGTTTCTAAAATAACTTTAATTCAAAATAACATGGCAGAGTGGCGTATTTGGGGCAGCCTGTCCTGAACCCCTTCAAAGGTTTTAGTTTTAATTTTACAGATCTGAGAAAGCCAGAGTTTAATAAACTTCTATTGACTTGTCTCTGCATGAATATTATGTGTTTCTTTTGTGACTATCACCGTTCTCAAGCTAGTTTTCTGCAAACAGTAGGTGCTTAATAAATATTGCTGGTTAACTATGTAATTAAATTGGTAGTACATATTCCTATTTCTTGTGCTTCTTGGAAACAGACTAAAAGAATACAATGAGCTAATTTGCATCACATGGGTGAGCACAGAGAGTGTTTAATTCAGTTTAATGTTCTTTCCAAATGGTTCAATATTTCCTTGAATTGAGCCTCTTCCCATGATCAGGCAGAGTGAGTAAGATATTCTCTGGGAATAAAGTGCTCATCCATGTGATGAAAATTAACTCCTTCAGAGCACCAGGGAGTTAATGGTAAATTATTTCTTCTATGGTACAAAAATGAATCAAATTGCCAATTAATCATTTCCCAGGGCATGCCAAACTATAGGCTGCAGTTTTTGAAAATATCTTGGGAAGATAGTCTGTGCCTTCTTCCTGGCTTGCCATTTTGCTGAGTGTTGTGAGACTTTCCTCTCCTTGGTGTTCTTTGCTTTGGCCTCATCTAGACCAATTTTTAGATGTGTGTGTGTGTGTGTGTGTGTGTGTGTGTGTGTGTATGTGTGATGAAGAGTAGGAATAGCTTGAGGATACTGGCCTATAGTGTCAGTTCTTTGCCTACTTGACAGTGTTCCCCACCTGCCATGCTGTGAAAGCCTTGATTTTGTTCAGTGTCCAAAATTTTTCAATGTCAAAATCTGAACCCTGATTTTGTGCATCAGGTAACCTCATGGCTTGAAGCAAGTCCTGGTGGTCTCATTCCTCTACTCAGAGGTTAGTTTACTTTTGGGACAGGACCTTGGCAAGATTTTTACTCACTGATGAAGCAGGGCACAAGAATGAAACAACCTTTCTTTGACCAGAGAGTGTGTAAACCTCTAACTGCAATAACCATCTTGCCACCAACATAGGAAAAAAAAAAAAAAAAAAAAAAAAAAAAAAAGCTCAGGATGAGGCTAAAACAACACCGTAGGGCAAAGAGATAGAAGACACTGTGTCCTTGAAAAAATCTCTGAGCCCTCTGATGGTGCCTGTCCATACCTCTGAACCTGAAGGCCAACTGATAGAAGTAAACTGAAAAGTGAAAAATTCTCCGGCATATTTTTAAAGAAAACAGTCCTTATTTCTCGCATCAGTTGGGACAGAGTTGTCTGCTAATTGTAAACTAATGAAACACCTTCTTTGAACCTACTTCAGACCACCGTGAATAGATATGCATTTTGATAGGATCTGTGCAAGACTCTAAAATCATCTGTTCTTGTTAAAACAAAACCCCCAAACACAGGCTGGGCCTCAGTCTAAAGACATTCAACAGAGAAGGCAATTCATAGCATCCTGCACTCCCCAAACAGACATAAAAGGAAGATATTTAATATTTCGGGGCACCTGGGTGGCTCAGTTGGTTATACTTCTGACTCTTGATTTCTGCTCAGGTCATGATCCCACAGCTTATGAGATCAAGCTGCATGACAGGCTCTGTGCTGATAGTGTGGATGCTGCTTGAGATTCTCTTTCTCCCTCTCTCTCTGTCCCTCCCCCACTTGCTTGTGTGTGCTCTCTCTCTCTAAAATAAATAAACATTTAAAAAATTGGAACATATTTAATATTTCTGTTTATTATTCATTATGTAAATATTCAAGAATAATGTTGAATTTAATCTTTTTTAATAGAAACGAATATGTGGGGCACCTGGGTGGCTCAGTTGGTTAAGAGGCTGATTCTTGATTTTGGTTCAGGTCATGATCTTGTAGTTCAGGGGTTCGAGCCCCTTGCCAGGTTCTTTGCTGACAGCATGGAGCTTGCTTGCAATTTTCTCTCTCTCTCTCTCTTTCTCTCTCTCTGTCTGCCCCTCCCCTGCTCACGTGCATGCACACTTTCTCTCTCTCTCACTCTTTCTCTCAGAATAAATAAACTGAAAAAAGTAAAACAAGAGAATACTTAACAATTGTTTCTAGTTTTTAAAAGATTTAGCGGAGGACTTCAAGATTCCCATTTCCTGGAGGAAATTTTTTAACTGCAAAGCATTGTCAATATTTTGATTAGGCTTTATTATCAGAGCAGACCTACCGTATTCAGATAATCTGTCTCGGGATGGGGACTCCAAGAACAAATTGACAACAACTCTGTTGGGACTAGATTAAAAGCAAATAGGAACAAAATGGCATACTCCAGGATAAACACACATATTCTAGAACTTAAAGATATCTAAAATAGAGAAGGAGATCAGGGAGACAAGAGAGTACAAAAGAAAGAAAAAAAATGTGTAAATGGGTGTTTCTGTACAGAAGCCATTTTGCATTTCAATAGCACCTGAAGAAAGAATGTGTACTCTGAATTCTTATTCAAAGATCACAAATCCGTTTTTAGATAAGTGGTTCTATAGCTAAATATTAGGAAAGAGTAATATCATAATGACTTTTCAGATGGAAGAAAAACATACTTCAAAGTCCTAAAAATAGTAAACATTCATCTGAACATCTGGTCATTTCAGATTAAAAATCTAGTGTTTGCAGGGTATATTATTACATTAAAAGTCTGAGAGAAGTAGTGGTTGGGAACAAAAGGCTCACTTGTGTGCTTTCTTACAGTGTTAAAGTCACTTAGATAATGAATCAGTGTTAGTTGACACTTAGGCATACTTTTGGTTTGCAAAAGTGCCAAGTGAACAGCCCTATGGGGTGCTCACTGGTTATAATCCTGTTAACCTTGACTACAAAATGGAATGGCATTCACCTCTTACTTTCATCTATCTGTAAAAAAGGAGTAACAATAATGTTGTGTTCTTTCCTTAAAATAAAACAATCCCATCTTTCATTGCTCCTGGCTGTGTGAAATACTATTATAGTTTAAGAAGAATTTGCATAATGCTTTTGAAGGGCTTAATAGCTATCATAATTTTCATCTACTATGGAATATGTTTATAATATATAAAAGGTTGAAAATTTTTATTGTGAGAGGATAATTAAGGCATATCATCTAATCAGGAGAATAATGGTAATACCTGGGTAGATGACTCTTAAGGGTTTATGTTTTGCAAATAGGTTTGAGATTTTCCTGTACTGATTTGACCAATGACTCTCTTTGGAAAAATAATTTTAAAATGATGTGCTTTTTTGAATGATTTATCTTAACACTGGCTTGTTGTCCTCAATATGATACCCGCTCTAGTCTTGGGGACTATAACTCATATCATATAAGAGAATCTCCATAGAGAGGATTGCTTCCTCTTTTTTTGTTTTTTTCTGCTTTTGATCTGACAGGATTGTCATCTCATTGCAGAGTTCTAGATGACCACCAGGGACAAAAGGCAAAGTGGAGATCTCTCTGGCATATTTTGCCAGATATTATATAAACCTTCTATCTGTATAATATCACTCTTCTACTGGGGCACCTGGGTGGCTCAGTCAGTTAAGCCTCCAACTCTTGAAATTGGCTCAGGTCATGATCTCATGGTCTGTGAGATTGAACCCTGCATTGGGCTCTGCACTGAAAGCATGAAAGCCTGCTTGGAATTCTCTCTCTCTCTCCCTCTCTCTCTCTGCCCTTCTCCCGCTTGCTCGCTCTATGTCTCAAAATAAATAAATAAACATTAAAAAATATATATCACTCTTCTATGAAATGTCAAATGATGAATTTGAAAATTTAATATTAGTTATAATAATTGAATCATTTTATGGGAAAATTAATTTCTTTTTTTAAATAATGTCTTCATTCTGATGGTCTGATGGTCTTCATTCTAGATCTAACTGCTTTTAGGGAACAAAGTTTTGTGTTTATATATGGAAAGGTTTATTAGCTAACTCTGTAAACTTTCTGTGATTGGCCTTGGTTTCTTCATATATAAAATGAATATAGGAAGGATATGAATTATTGTGATGACAAATGAAATGCTGTATGTGAAAGTGATTAGCATGTCATACATATACACATATATGTAATGTATATATGTATAATGTATAATGTAATCAGTAATATTTCTTTTAAAATGATGCAATATTCATAAATTTTTTGATAAATCAACTCTATATTCTCATTTAAAATGAGTTTCCATTCCAAGCATCAGTAAAATTGCTAGCATTTTTCCCATTTTTTAAGTGCCTCTAAATTTTTGGAAGAATTAACAAATAAAAAATATACATAAACATGTACCTACATAGACACCAATTTATTGTTTTAAAGAACACTTCCTCTAAAAAAAAAGAACTTTTTAAAATTTATTTACACATCTTCTTCTGATTTTGCTGTAAATTACTCCATGCACAAAAAGATTTAAAGAAAGTTATATATTGATTTTACACACTATTGAATTTTGTGAACAATTGTGCTCACAGTTAATATGTAAGTAAATTCCAAGTCAGAATTCCGTATCATACAGGTAGAATGCAGACTTTATCAGTGTGCAGATTTCAATGCCAGAGAACACAGAAGGCATACATGTGCATTTCATGAAAATTAATGCTACAACCCAAACACCTAACAAATGGTTCATTATAAGTGCTCTCAATTAGTGATGAATTTGAGAAGTGACATATTTCCTATCCAATGCTATAAAAGTTTATACGTAAGTAGAATTATTTTAATGAGTTTTTATATACTTTATCTTTTTCTCCTTTCTTGTCCCTTTTTTATTTAGATGCATTGCCACATATTTTATGGTAGTATTGATTCTCTCTAGAAATAATGCGTAGACATTTTTAATATCAAGTCTAGTTAAGACTTTAAATGCACTGACATAAGAAGTTCCAAATCTACTTGCTATAGGTCTCGTAGATCATTGCTGTTTCTCCTGGTCGTTTGCATTTGGCAGCAACAAGACAAATGTTCCCATAAAAGGATGCTCCATGTAGCACATCACCCATTTCAATGAATGTAGTATGTGTTTATTTGAAATAAAGATCTCCTTGGTTTCTTGTCTTATGCTACGATGATTCTGTGAAAAAGCAGCCATATTTCATTTGAGGTAAAGTCTCACTTCAAAGAAGATTGAAGTGACTTCTAAAAATATGGCTTGTGAGATACAGAAAAAATAGCACTGTGCAAATAAAATTACGTAAGAAATAGGGGCACCTGGGTGGCTCAGTCGGTTAAGCTTATGACTCTTCATTTCAGCTCAGTCATGGTCTCATGATTCGTGAGTTCAAGCCCCGCATTGGACTCTCCACTGACAGTGCGGAGCCTGCTTAGGACTCTCTCTCTCTCTCTCTCTCTCTGCTCTCTCTCTGTCTCAAAACAAATAAAAAAAAAAAAAACTTTAAAAATTACATAAGAAATATAATAATTTCAGGAAACAAGATACTTTTATTGTATAGAATAATAACTGTAGAATAATATATACAACGTATACATTTATTTAAGCATAATATCTCATGTGTTCTTTAATAAATAATTCACTTGCCTCCATGCATTGTATATAAATATGACTTAAAAGTTATCTCAAAGAAGTGTCTTGTTAATACTGTTTTCATTGCCTTATCCAGTGCCTGGAATATAGCAACACCTTATTGATATTATTTTTTTTTAATTTTTTTAACGTTTATTTATTTTTGAGACAGAGAGAGACAGAGCATGAATGGGGGGAGGGGCAGAGAGAGAGGGAGACACAGAATCAGAAGCAGGCTCCAGGCTCTGAGCTGTCAGCCCAGAGCCTGAAGCAAGGCTCGAACTCACGGACAGAGAGATCGTGACCTGAGCTGAAGTCGGACGCTTAACCGACTGAGCCACCCAGGCGCCCCAATATTTCTGAATGAATGAACAAATGAACTGTCATGGTATTATCCAGGGCTATCCATTTTAGGGGGAAAATAACTGCTTTCAGATTAAAATTGCCTACACAAATGTGTGTATTTGTCAATTGAATATGCTAATCATCGAAACAGAGATAAAGTGTAAGAATTTTTTCTTAACTTCTTCTTTAAGGACAAGCCAAACATGTTTTTCTTTTAAGAAAAAATTCTCTGCATTGACCAAAACAGGCGCTCTCAAACTTTAGTCTTCATAAAAATTGCCTAGGAATTTATTTATTCATATATATGTGTGTGTGTGTGTGTGTGTGTGTGTGTGTGTGTATACATATATATGTAAGTATGTATATATATACATACATATATATATGTATGTATATATATATGTATATGTATATATGTATGTATATATATGTATACGTATGTATATATGTATACATATACATATATATGTGTATATATATATATATATACACACACACATATATATAATTTTTAACTATAAATGATTTTACAAAAATGAAACAAATACCTGATTATCCATACCCAGCAGTTCATTACTTTGTAGCCCTTTTGTGTATCCACCATATGGCATGATCAACAGGTTAGCGACTCTCTGGAGCTCTGTGTAATCATCCCACAGCTTTTCTTGAAAGTTTACCTAATATGAATGTACATAGTAGGCACTCAATATTTACTGAATGAAAGAATAAAGGTACATATATCCATTATTAGATTTTCTGGTTTTGACTTTCATATTAAACCACCCAGATGTGTTTTGATTTGGTAGATAAGGGACAGAGTTCAGAAATTTGCAATTCTCAGGTGATTCTGAGGTAGATGGACTCTGGGCCACTTTAACAAACACCACATCAATCAGTCTATCCACCTTATTTGCAGAGATAAACATAGAAACAAAATGATAGGACTAAAGTTGTAGATCACTACAAGGACATCAATCTTCTACTGATTTTAACAAAGACTGCCAGCTTGTGAGACCATGTGGTTTACCGTGGTTAAAACACAGGTTCTATCTTGTACTAGCCTTGTTAGGAACTCTGTACTGGTCAAACCATGAGATTCCCACATGAAGTCAAATCTTATTTATTCTTTAAGTCAATATAAATCAGTATAATTATAAACTAAGAAGGGGCACTCACCATCTACTGTTGGGTGTATTCATTAACTTAGTCAACAGATATTTATTTGACTCCCTACTGTGTTACATACGACTGAACTAAACAGGCTAAATTCCTGCCATTATGGGGTGGAAATTCTCATGGGGAGAGAAAAATCAATACACAAAGTATAGGTGTAAATGATACAGTGTATTAAAAGTGATGATTAGTGTTATTTGGAAAAATTAAGTAAAGAATTGAATATGGAAACCCTAGTGGTAGTGATGGAGAGTTACCATTTTAAATGGAGCAGGAGTTATTCAGAAAAGCTCTCACTGAGAATATGAAATGCTTATAATAAATCAAATGAAATGAGAACATATGTATTTTTTCTAGTACAAATGAATATATACCTGAATGTTCTTTTTAAAGTAATTTGGTGGAAGCCACACGCTCTACCCTCCTGCCATTAAAAGAAGGAAAAGCAGAGATTTTCTTCTTTCCAAATGACATCCATGCACTATCAGAAATCAGAATGCTTCTTAAGCAGCCAAACAAGTTGGATGTGACTCCCAGAGGCTCTTAATGCCATTGCAGCTAAGCTGAAACTAAATTTGCATATGGAATAGTCTAACTTTACACGAGCCACAGGAAATAAATCCATCAAGAGTCCCGAAGGAGTACATTTTACAGCATGAGCTCAAAAATGAGGCAGTGCTACTCACAATCATATGTTCTAGAGAAGTCAATTGAGATTTCACTTCTTCCAAAAATGATCTCAGCTGGAGCCTTCCCAAGCTGTATGGTGCAGATCTCCTTGAGACTAAATCCTGGTTAGCAGATGAACAGCATGCCTGCTCCCTTGTCCATGGCAAAGTTTGCTAATGAGTCATGACCATTTTCACCACAGAATTCAGAGACTACCTCAAAATTCTTGTCAAGTTAGAATACTGGGCAGTCAGTATCAATCTAGCTGAGATGGCTTTTAATATAAAATAAAGAAATGTCTTCAGTCAGTGGGGATTAAGAGTGCTTTTTAAGAATTGATCTAGGTCCCCTACTGTTCACCTCCATGTGGACAAAAGATGATCCTCCAAGCGGGCAATAATAAAATTCGACTTCTTAATTTCCATAACAGAATGCAAACTTGCTGCCAGACCATCTGGTATCTTTTTAGTCATCAACATAGATGTGTGTCTGCCAGGTATTTGCCCCAGAGCTCAGTCTTGCAATGGCTCTTATTCAGCTCCAGGCAAAATATGGTTGAGGCCAATGCTTCTCATCAATATGGATCTAAAAGACATGGTACTATTTCATTTCTTTAGGTAAGTTCAAGTTACAGCATTAGAACACAATGCACTTGGGCTTGGCTTCTCCTTAGCATTGATGTGTTGCAATTCATGTTCTCAACAGCTTTCCAACTTTACCAATGTATGTAATAGCCGAACAATGGCACTTCCTGCATTTTCCACAGGTATTAAAGACCTTGTTATTCAGTATTTTGTATATATGGTAAATTATTTCTAAGGTTAAAAACTAGAAAATGTTTATTCTCCAGAAGGCTAATTCTTTTCCTTTTAGATGACAAGAAGCCATGTTATTTCATGTGTTTCTTACTTTGGCAGCCACAAATTTCAAACTTAAATTTAAGTTTTAGCAAAAATCTTCTTTATATTTTATAATTTATCTCTCACCTTTCCTGCTGGCTACTTGCCTATATTGATTATGACTTTTTTCAGATATTATGTGAAAAATATGAGTTTTATTTCAGACATCTTCAACATACATAGATGTAGACATATGCATATTAGAAATTAATAAGTTCATATATGTACTTTGCTTTGTGGATACCTGTAATGGGTACCATTCATTGTGAAGGATACATGGTGCTCCATTTCTATTTTCTTGTCTAGGCTGCTGTAGCCATAATCCAACTGTTGAGAATATAGACTGCTGCCAGTTCACAGGTCTGTCCCTCCTGGAAGATTGCTCTCAATATCAGGATTACAATGCCTAAAGCTCTGTCCTTCCTAGAGGAGCATTCATGGTCAATCACAGCTTGCTGCAAGGACTTAAGGCTCTACCATATTTTTCAATTTGGAGAAATGATGAGCCATTTTAGCTTCAGAGATCCACGTACAATCAGATGAGTCTCCACTTGCAGTCACACTGCAAATCAGCTTTTTTCTCTACTCTATCCTCTCGTATGAACTTCACACAGGGGAATCTCCCCAGTACTGCTAGATAAACCTACACTAAACCTCCCATTTCAAAGTCTGTTGCCAGGAAGCGCAACCTAAGTCACCATCTCAATCAGTTTCTTTTGCTTATGCTTTTTGTTGATTTTTTTTTTTTCTTTTTAGACATGAGGAGCCTTTCTTAGACAATGACAGGTCTAAACACAATACCGATGAGTCAACTCAGCTGGTGAATGGTATTACTTTTTCTAAATCAGCATGTTCTTTTACCAAATAGCCAAATAGTACTGTGGACGTATTAAATGAGCTTAAGCAAACTGTTATGCAAAATTTCTATCAATCTTTTAATTTCAAAGCATTTTTCAAAGCATTTTTCAAGATTTATATAGAATGTAAGAAGATCATTTTGAGAAATTTTGAGATTGTAGAAATCATTTTGAGTATTTTGTTTGTTTTGGCTGGCCCTTTAAAGCCAAACAACAACGTCACTACGACTGGGTACTGATGTGGGAAGATGGAGAGTGGCTACTATGAACTTTTTATAAAATTGAGGAAAAGATAATTTTCTGAATACACATAAATTTCTTCTGTTAAGGAAATGTATATGTCATAGCATTATATTAGTCTTTGAGGCAGGAAAACTGATTATAAATTTAAGAAATTACACTTTCGTTTATACTTCTAGTCCCAGAGCAATCTTTAAAGTGACAGCTTAGCCATTAGTTAATGTTTACAATTGATGAGTAAAATTATTTCTCCTAAATGGACTTTGCATGTTTTAGCAAAGTGTGGCATGAAGCAAATTTATCTAAAATGAATAATGTATCCATGTCACAACAGAAATTATGCTGTTTCTACCATCCACTTTGGGAGAAAATTTTAAAGAACATAATTTTGACACTTTCAGTTTAACATATTACATACATTTTTAATTTCTAGTATTTAAGATGTTTGCTCAGAGTTTATCCATCAATTTAAAGAATTTTCCATTACAAGCTTAGAACATTCTTGACAAATATTGATTAGTTGGGAAAAATTAGTACAATTCTAACATATTTTCATGCAAGAAATAACCACTGAAAAGGATGTAAAGGTTATTTATCTATATTATTTCACAATACATGCCAGGTTGCTGGCAACTTCAATATGTCTCTGACTATAGTATCTTTAAACAATTACATTTTTTGTACTTTTATTAGTCAATTAATACATGTCCCTTGTAGAAATAATAGCAAATAAAGATAAATAACATTTACCTGTTGAACTATCATAAAATGGAATTACGTTAAATAATTTTTAAAATTCTATGATGAAATATTTGACATATAAAGAAAGATATACGCAAAGCAAAAATTATAACATTTTGCCCTATTACATTCAGATATTTTTGAACAATGAAACAAAAAAATGTTACCTTTCCTATTTTTCATCTTTCCTTCCTTCCTAGTGTTAATCATTATTCTAAAGGCAGTGTGTGTCTTTTTTGTTTACGTTTACTATATAGCTACATATCTGTAAATGAAATGCAGTAACATTTTGTGTATTTTCATGTTTCACACCAGTGCTTTCACATTATAAGCATCATTATGCAACTTCCTTTTTGTCTTTTACTGTTTTGTTTTTGGATTTCATTTCTTGTAGTGCATGTAATACCTATTACATTTAATTTAATGTTAACTGTGTTTCATTGTATAAATATGCTACCATTTAACTGCTCTCCTAGGATAATTTCTTGTATTAGCTTTGTTATTGTTTGGAGTGTCTGTGTGTTTAACAATTACTATAGACCATCCCATATATGGTATACACATGCAAAATTTTCTCTTGAATACATTGAGCATATACCTAAAAGAGAAATTATGGAAGATAGATTATGTCAATTTATTAGATAATACAAAACTAAGAAGCTTATTCTATATATTTTACATAACCAAAATAAATTTACAAAACTACCAGCTTCTTAACACTTGTTTCTTGTAGAATCCCAAACATATGCATTTTGTATTTCTGATTTTTTTCTTTTCTTCTAAACATAAGCATTTCTTCTATTTCTGATTCTTAAAGAATTTTTATTCATCTGCTGTGACTATCTTTCAGTTATTGTCATTGTTGACTATCTTTTTCAACGTTAGTTTTATTTATTTATTATTTGTTTACTTTCATTTAGTGACTCATTCTGATTGGGAAGTATGATTTGTCTCTCTCTTATCTCTCCCTCTGCCTTCTCCTTCTCTCCTATCATCTCCCCTTCCCACTCTTTCCTCCCACCCCCACCCCCCATTTTCTCTCTTCTCTCTTTTTCTGTAGATTCAGCCCCAGTTGACTATTCTACAGTTGTCTCCATTTTCCCATTCCAGGATTGTCATTAAAAAACCAGTTTTTATATTTCTATTCAGAGATGACATCAGAGAATCCTGTCACCTTGCAAAAGGATTTGCTCAATTTTTTTCAACGTTATCATTTCTGTTTTTTTGCCTCCCCAGACAAGCAGCTTCATTTAACTTGAAACCCCAAGCAGCTACTGGAATATATTTCTCTCTCTCAATCCTTCTTTTCCAGACTCCTTTTATAAGTGGAAGAACCTTAGACAGATCCTAGTTTCAAGCACTAAGCCTTGCTTGGGTCTTCTTATCTAGCATGGGACACTTTCATTTCCTTTACCTCAACATGAACTAGGACCCAGTAAATCCATAGCTTCAGGCTTGTTCACTACTTGACATTTTTGTTTTGGTATATTCAAGTAGCTCTCTTCTTTTTGAGTTCAGTGGTAGCTTCTTAAATTTCTATTTTTATAATTTCCCTCCAAGTCCTAAACCTTGGAGTGGGAGATGAAAGAGAAGGAAAATCATATATTTACAATACTGTCTTGAGTTTATATGATTATGATACCTATTTTGTAGTTTATATGTCACAAATACACACATGTTTCAATACACCTACAATTATATTATTCTTCAGTGACTCTGTAATAGACCTTCATGTGGATGTACCATGTTGCACTTAAATCATTCACTATACATTGATATTTTTTTCTGCGTTTTTGTCACTGTAAAACACTGCCATGAAGACTTTCCAATATATATCTGTTATACATTTGATCTATTATTTTCTTAAGACAAATTCCTAGAGGCAGAATTTGTGGATTAAAGGTACATATCTTTGAGATTGGGAAAAAAATATGTAGAAAAAGTTTTCATAAACACCATTTTATCACTAAGACTGGAAAATAAAATTTAGAAAAACTCATTTCCGTATAACTAAATCATTATTTAGAATTCAATCTCAGACAAAATTAAACTACTGTTATCCACTCAATCAATTAACGAAAGTGTTTGCTCAGCACTGCATTATATGTTCTACGTATTATAAGAAAATAGTTTTGAAACTTTTGCTTTTCCCAGAATTTCTTTATATTCTCAAGTTATTGAGAGCGCCAAAGTAATGTGGACAATATCCTGCCAATATTTATCAGATTAAAAATGAAAACTGAGAAGATTTAAATTATTAACATTTCATTAATAATGTAATACATTACATTAATTCATTTCAAAATAAAATTAGCCATTGCATTGTATGCTAATATAAATAACATTTTTAAAGTAAAATTATATTTTCCAAAATAAAAAAAATAATTAATTTTAAGAATTGCTTTGCTTTACAATTATCTAAATACTTGATACCTAACTTAATATAATATATCTGGATTCTCCTAACTGCATCTGCTTTCAGTCTGTTGTGAAATTTTGGTTGAAAATGTAAGAAATCCAACTTTGCATAATATATAGTTGAAAAAGGAAAAGTGTGTAAGTAATTGTGGGTGGTCTATTCGTATACTAAACTCAACACAGTTTCTTAAATGTAAGTTGCAATTTGAAATCTAAAACCATATAAAAGAAATAATTTGTCATACTCTGATTTGTTAGATCCACTGTTTTATCTTCACTTTGAACAAGTTTTATAATATCATGCATTGATCATTTAAGGAAGATTGCCTATCTTCCAAATGTTGACACGTTGCTTTATAAGATAACAACAACAAAAAATCACATTTGCTACTATCATACAAATCTCATCAGAAATGCCTTTAATATCAGAAAGTTGTCAAATTCACATCCCTGCATACAAGTGCTCCAAAATTATAATTTTTGTTACAAATTTCACATTTTGGCAAATATTGGAAAAAAACAGTGACAAAAAAGTACCATCAATTGTTCCACTTAGAGTGATGGGCTTCTTTTCAAAAAATAAGTCTGCTAAATATCCTAGTTTGAATAGCTATAGTTTATCAGTTCTTTCGAATAAAGATGATATTCCATGAAATGGTGGCTAGATTAGTTTGCAACTCAAACAATTGCATGTGTGCTTTTCCTTGAGACAACCACTATATGTAGAAGTGCTTTATGTGTACTTTCCCTTTCATCATGCAACATGTGAAAAATAATCAATGAGCAGAAATGTGGAAAGTGTATTGAGTAGTCAGAAGACCTTCTTGGGAAAACCATTTGGAAAGCTGTTGCTGTAACCTGGACAAAACAGGAAGATAGCTTTGAGTAGGAGAAGAGTATAGCTTTGAGAGACGTTCAGAAGTTAAACATGTCAGGATTTGGGTGATTGGATATGGGGGTATGGGGAAGAGGGCCAAGTCAAGGACAATTCTTTCATGTCTGTTTTTGGCAATTGGTTGGTGGTGCTGCTGAGATCAGAGGTATAGGAGAGGTACCAAGTTTGGGAGGGGTTGGGGAAAGGGAGATGTGATGAGTTTGTAGGGAAGGAAAAAGTTTTCCTCAACCCACTTAGGGTCTCCAGTCTGCAAATCAAACTGCCAAAGGAAAAGACAGATTAATAGAAAATTGTAGATTAAGAGATTACATGAATGAGAAACTTCATAAAGAAGTAAAGATCCAGAGAAACAGACCTATGTACTTTATGCTGGGTTGAAAAAGAGTGAGCAATTGTGAAAGGATATGATAGGTCAACAAGTATGAGGTAGGTCGACATTAAAAATAAAATGGGGAGTTAATTTACCGGGAAAATGAGTTCATCCAGGAATAGCAGAGGAATTGTTATTTGAGACAGGCTAACTATGGCAAACCATAGATAAGTCTGAAGAGACAAAGGGAAGGTAAGCTTTTACTGGGTTTTAGGAAAAAATTGGGGAGGGTTGTTCTGAACAAAGTTCATTGGAGAAGAACAAGAATTAAAGGTTGTGGGGTTTTCATTGGCGGTCACTACTGGTTGGTATGTTGTCGCAGGGGCAGCTAGTGATCTTCCCATTTTTTCTTAAAAGTGGGAGATAAAATTCCTATGTGAAAATATCATCCCTTATCGAAAAATTCTTACCTGCCTTCTTCCTGCTGGTTACACAGGCTGAAACAAGCGGTATGTGCTTGAGAGCGCCTCTTTCAGCGCTGTCTGAAGTCATTTTCAACGACCTTTACTTCATTCATTTTCATGGGTAATTGTAAATTGGGGAGAATTCAGCAAAGCCTGTTAGGGTTCTTCTTGGCATTCCTTTGTCTTCAGAGATGAATGCTTCTTTCCTCCAGGTATGGGGAGGGCACCTCTCACATGAGGATTGTATGGCCTGTGGCAGGGAAGAATGGTAAAGCAGAAAGAGGAAGAGGTGAGTAGACTCAAAAAACCCAGGACATTGTTATGAGAAGAGAAGAAACAAGAGAAGCTGAAGGCCAGCCTTCATACAGATGATAATCTGAACTGGGTAGATCACAGCTAAATATTCAGCAAAGAAGAGATGAAAACTCTTTTGAAAGTTCTTTTAGGCTGAAAATTCTTTTACCCAGATAAGAATGTAGATACTAGAAACACCACACAGCTGAAATTGCTCAGGGATGACATCCTAAACCACTCCCATGCTCTCCTTCAAGAAAGCTTGTGAGTTTGGTGGATTTCACCATGGATGCAACTTAGACCTCATACGGCCCTAAACACAAAGCTGGATTCTTAGAGTAAATGACCTTTTATTTTTATGCCCTCCTTCTCCTTGCCTTTTCTGTCCTTTTTTAAATCTTTTTTACCTTCTTAGGTAGCTAGCTACCCAAAATACACACCTTAGTTTCAATCAATTCTGAGACTCTTAGCTTCTATTCAGTTGAGTATATGATCAAATGTGCAGACCTTGGGTAAACGAATTACTAAGAAATTCACTGTGGTAAAGATTGCAAAGGTTATCCACCCTCATCTCAGGCAGTGTGGTTTCCTTTATACCTCACAGTCTGTAGCATCCCTCCAAGCTATTGCCCAGCCTGTCCTAGGATACCTCTACAGGTAGAAACTCACTTCCTCTATCTTCTGAAATCAATGCCTATTAGAACATTCCTTCATCATCTGGCACCAAACTTTGGCTTCTTTAATTTGTTTTTAAAACCCCTGTATTAAATACATACATACGTACATGCATATGTACTAACGACATACATATATACATATATACACACATACATACATACATATATACATGCATACATACATACATACATACATACATACATAAAACCTTGTGTTAGAACAGCAGAGTATGAATAAGAGATCTTCACATTCTTTACTACAATCTTGTAAATATGTATCTTTGAAAGTGTGATATATATACATTAAGTATTTTCTTAAAAACACAGTAGTCAAGACTGTAGATTTAATGATTAGTAACTTAATAAAATTCATGATATTAATGCTTCAGTATCCTTAACTAAAAACGGATTTTTTACCCTTGTGAATGCATGGCAGTGGAGAATATTGTGTCTTAGGCTAACACAGTTCAGTGACACTTCCTTGATTCCACATAAGGAGTCAACAGTTTTACCTGCCATTGACTTTTACCATCAGGGCCAATGTCCACACAGTGAAAAAGTCAAATAATATCTTGGCACTATTATGAAAACAGTTTAATATCACTGACACTTGAAATTATCTCAGGAATCCCCAAAATCTGTAAATCACACTTTGAAAACAATATTTGTTGGAAAAGTTACCATTGTAAATGAAATAATTAAGGAAAATAGCAACTTTTGTATAAACATTTCAAATGCAACTTGTTGCATCCTATCATTCTTCTTAAAAATCAATCTACTCTGCCTTCTCTAGGTGAACGTTTTTCTTACAAACCAAAGGTTTTATGGTTCTTCAGAAATGCACATATGCCATTCAATATTAGATCACTAATATATGCCTGCCACTTTTGGTGCAAGTTCATGTTTAGTTCAGTTACATGTGTGCACAATTCTTTGTCAACCTTGACTGAAAATGTAGACACTGTGTTTGGAATAAAGATAACCTACCCTTCAGCTAATAGGAAACGTAATTCTATAGTGATTATGACAACTTAATAATTTGTGTTTTTGAAAGCTGCACTTAATATATGGCACAAATTATTTAAGATGTGTTGAGTCAGATTTTCCCAGTGTTTGCATAACAATTAAGCAACTTCTGAAATTAGTGTTTATGCTTTCAGTTAAAATTTTAATATGGATTCTAAGATGTCTAATTTAGGATTGACTAGCAGGAGAATTGGACTCAGTTAATTCCATAATGCATGAAAGTGAGCCAGTAGCAACACAATAGTATGAGAATGGGGCATTGGTGTCATAATGAAGAAACACAAAGCAGTAATGGACTGGTAATTCACCTATCTTGGAATGATTTAACCAGTCAACACTAGATGCATTGGATTTGCCACCACTCCTGCTACGCCCCCCAAAAATCTAAATTCATGTATGGTGGAAAATACCCAGGGAGTTCACAATCACCGTCCTTCCCATAGCTTTCCTCCCTATGCCTTGCTGTCATTTCCAATAAGATTCAACTCATTTCTGTTTGTGACTATGGCTGTTAGGCCAGTTTGGTTGCAAACACCAGTAACTTATCCTGTTTTATTTAGTCTTAAAAAATGACAAATTTATTGAAAAGTTGTTTGCTGAAATAGTAAAAGGTAAATCTATTATGATGCATACAAGATGTATATCACCTCTTGTCAAAATTCAGATCATTTAAAATTCTATTCCTAAGACATAATATAGAAGATTAGTTACAGTTTCGTAAGTAGTCATCTGATCTCCATCCATGATGGTAACCTATTCTTGGAGCATTTTACATTGTTATTTCTTTTCCACATTAAAAGCTAGAACACATATTTCTAAAAACAACTGACAAAACAAACAAGCTGATGATTGAGCAAGTTGTCATTTCAACTATTGACAGTGCTTTGTGATTGTGGCATTATAAAGCATCCCACTATTTATAAGCTAGTCATTATTTCCACACTACAAATAAAGACATAGAGTTCAGTTTAATAAGCATTAATTGACTATGTTCTTTGCTCAAGATACAGTGCCAGGAACTGAGGGAACACAGCTCTTGGGAAAAAGCAACTCTGCGTTCTGTTAGGGAAAGGGGATGTACGAAGCAAACTCTAATACTGGGTAGTTTGTGACAAATACCATTATGTGGCTATAAGGATGTTTGTTGGTCAGTCAGAGGAAGAAAGAATTATCTTTGACTGGGAAGAAAAACTGTATCTTCATATAATTGCTACACTTTGAAGGAAGACTGTATTTTGACAGCTGAGAATGAGGAAGTAAACATTCCAAGCCCAAGACAAATTTAAGTAGCCACCAACACCTGATCATATGGTAATATTCTGAAATACACGGTATTCTGGGGATACTGGGGTATGGGACATGCAAAGGCATTAGGGGATAGTGTGGAGAAAAAAATTAATAACAATAAAAAGAGAGGAGCACATTCAAGTAAATTCTAGAATTTTTTTTTTCTATTTCTGTCTTTCTGCTCAGAGTCTCAAGTCCAAATAAACTACTCTCTCTTCATAGATCTGATACAGATACTGGAGAGATAAAATTTGATTGATCCATTCATAGGATGTTTCTCAGTGGAAAACAGTGTAGTAGCTAAAAGGGAGAATGGGGCTAAGTGTCTTTTTTTTTTAACTTTAAATAAACATTGATTATTTAATATGAGCCAGGCATTGAGTTAGATGCTAAGGGTACAATGGTGAAGAAAATAGAAATGATTCTTGCCCATACTAAATATGCAGATCATTTGAAGAAATGGACACAAAATCACCATAGAAACATTTAATTATAAATTGTGATAAATGCTCTGAAAGAAAACTTAAGAGTATGACTAAAGGCACTTTCAGGTATTCCTGATTTATATCAGAAGTATAGTATTTGCATTTGTTTTAAATATGAATTTAAATTCCTAAATTAAATTCTTGTTTGTATATATAGTTTATCTCTCCTAACAGCAATGTGATGTTCAGGAAAGAGTGAACTTTGAGGTATGTATTTAGTTTAAAATTCTGGCTCAGTTAATTATTATAAAATTATATTTATCTGATCTTGTTTTTCTGTAGAGACAGCAATTCCCACCTTATGAGGTTGTTTTAAAAATTAGAGTTAGTATATGTAAAAGTCAATAGATGGAATTTCTCATATTAATTAATAATAAAAAAAACCTATCACCACCACCACAATGGACATACAATGGATTTTAAAATAATACAGGATGTCATTTGGGAAACACAGTTAAAACTATTATCAGATAAAATATTTATGAGCTAATAATGGATTGTTGACCATGTTAGGGTTTAAGGTTGATAGTTAACCAAATACCCTCTTTCTTACCCTGTCTCCATCCACCATAGTTGAGAAATAGTTGAAAAATAAACAGAATAGTGTACCTCTAAATATCAGCTCTTTCTGGAAGTGCTGGATTGGAGGGCATGATTAGAATCTAGAGTCAAATTGGTTCCCAATTATTACCTGCACTCCTATTCTAGACACTGGAGTGATTCATCCAAGGGAAAGTCTGGATCTATAAAGTAGGCAAATACTACCAAAACAGTGATAAGGGTAATCATCCGATCTTGTCTTTGAAGTCTGATAGGAGGGCCTAGTGAAAAA